>NC_091627.1:96763161-97067744 GCF_027580195.1 Bos mutus | reverse complement strand
CAAAATCATTTCAATAGATGCAGAAAAAGCTTTTGACAAAATTCAACATCCATTTATGATAAAAAAACTCTCAAGAAAGTGGGTCTAGAGAGAACATACTTCAACACAATAAAGACTATATAAGACAATCCCATAGCTAACTTCTCACTCAATGGTGAAAAGCTGACGTGTTTCCCCTGAGATTAGGAATAAGACAGAGAATAACACTCTCACTTCTATTTAATATAGAATTGGAAGTTTGGGGGGCTTCCCTGGAGGCTCAGACAGCAAAGAATCTACCTGCAATGCAGGAGACATGGCTTTGATTCCTAGGTTGGGAAGATCCCCTGGAGAAGGAAATGGCAACTCACTCTGGTATTCTTCTCTGGGAAATCCCATGGACAGAGGTGCTTGGTGGGCTTCAGTCCATGGGATCACAAACAGTTGGACATGCCCAGTGACTAACACTTCAGTTTTAATTTTTTTGGAAGTCTTTGCCACAACAATCAGACAAGAAAAAGAAATAAAAGTATCCAAATTGGAAGGGGAAAAATAAAACTGTTACTGTTTACAAACAACATAATAGTATATACAGAAACCTCACAAATTTCACAAAAAAACTATTCAAACTAGTAAATGACGTTAGTGAAGTTGAAGGATTAAAGAGTAATATGTAGAAATCTGTAGAAATTTCTATACACTTTCTATACACTAATAATGAGCTATTAGAAAGAGAATTTAATAAAACAATCCCATTTACAATCAAATCAAAAATAGTAAAATACCCAAGAATAAAACTAATTAACTAAGAATAAAACTAAGGAAATACCTGTACTTAGAATTCTGTAAGATGCTGATAAAAGAAATTGAAGAAGACGGGAGCAAATGGAAAGATACATATGCTCGAGTTGAAATAAATAATATCATTAAAATGATTACACTACCCAAGGCAATCTATAGCTTTAAGGCAATCCCTATCAAAATACCAGTGGACTTTGTCAAAGAACGAAAATAAATAATTATAAAATGTGCATGAAAAACAAGACCCTGAACAGCAAAACAATCTTGTGAAAGAACAAAAAGCTGAAGATACCATGATCTCTGACTTCAAACTATTCTACAAAATAGTAATCAAAAGAGTGTGGTATTGGCACAAAAACAAGTGCATAGATCAATAGAACAGAGTAGAGAGCTCAAATATAACTCACAGTTATATGATGAGGCAAGTATACGGCAAGGGGAAAATCTTCTTCAGTAAATGATTGTAGGGAAATCATTTGCTGAAACTGGACAGGAACATGCAAAAGAATCAAACTGGGCTGCTTTCTTACACCATATACCAAAGTGAAATCAAAATGCTTTAAAGAACCAAGGTAAAATCTGAAATCATAAAACTTTTAGAAGGAAGCATAGGCAGTATGCTATTCGAAACCAGTCTTAGCAATAATTTGTTGACTATGTCTCCACAGGCAAGGGAAGCAAAAGTAATAATAAACAATAGTGACTACATCAAGCTAAAATGCTCTTGCACAGCACAGGAAACTGCCAATAAAATGAAAAGGAAGCCTACTGAATGAGAGAAAATATTTTCAAATGATATGTCTGATAAGGGATTAAGCTCCAAAATATATAGAGAAATCATACAACACAACATCATAAAAAAATGAACTGAATTAAAAAATGGGCAGAGGATCACAATAGACATTTCTCTAAAGAAGACATACAGATGGCCACCAGTCACATGATAAGATGCTCTACATCACTAATTATCAGGGAGATACAAACCAGAACCACAGTAAGATATCACCTTACACATGTCTGAATGGCTATTATCAAAAACGCAACAAATAACAAATGCTGGAGAAGATGTGGAGAAAAGGGAACTCTTGTGCATTGTTGGTGGGATTGTAAATTAGTGTAGCCACTCTGGAAAAGAGTATGAAGTTTTCCAAAAAATTAAAAATAGAACTTATATATGATCCAAATACTCCTTAGTTGCTAAGTCATGTCCAACTCTTCTGCGGCCCCATAGACTGTAGCCCACCAGACTGCTCTGTCTATGGGATTTCCCAGGAAAGAATACTAGATTGGGTTGCCATCTCCTTCTCCAGGGGATCTTCCCGACCCAGGGATCAAACCTGTGTCTCCTGTATTAGCAGGCAGATTCTTGACCATTGAGTCACCAGGGAAGCCCAACAATTCCACTTCAGGACATTTTTCCAAAGAAACAAAAACACTAATACCAAATGATGTATGCACCTCTACATCATTGCATTCATAATAACCAAGATATGTCAGGAACCTAAGTACCTATCAACAGATGAATGGATAAAGAATATGCGAGATTATACATGGATAGATATATAAACAAGAATACTACTCATCCATAAAAATGAATGAAATCTTGTCATTTGGAACATGGATGGACCTATAGGGTATTAGGCTAAGTGAAATAAGTCAGACAGAGAAAGACAAACACCATATGATTTCACTTATATGTGGAATGTAGAAAATAATTCAAGTGAGCAAACACAGAAAAAAAAGAGTTATAGACAGAGAACAAACAGTTGTTGTTAGAGTGAAGGGCAGTAGGGGGATGAATGAATTAGGCAAGCTAGATTAAGAGGTGTAGACTCCCACTTCCAAAACAAGTGAGTCATGAAGATAAAATACATAGCATTTGGAATATAGCCAACAATAATATAATATTTTTGTATGGTGACATCATTTTAACTTAACCGGTTAAGCTTTACAGGTTTAGACTTAACATGGTGATCATTTAGTAATGTATAGGAATATCAAATCACTATGCTGTATACCAGAAGTTAACATAGTATTGTAGGTCAATTACACTTCAAGAAACAAAGTCACAGAAACGGAGATCAGACTGCAGGTGGGTTGTAGGGGAAGGGGACCGGGGTGAAGGTGATCAAAAGGTACAAACCACCAGTTACAAGGAAGATAAGTACTAGGGATGTAATAGATAATAAGAGTAATATAATTAACATAGTCTCATGTTATATTAAAAGCTAAGAGAGTAAATTATGAGTTATCATGTGGAAAAAATATTAAAATTTTTTTTCTTTCATTTTGTGCCGATATAAATGATAGTTCACTAAACTTATTGTGATAATCATTTCATGATAAGTCAAATCATTATGCTATACATCTTAAATTTACACTGTGATTTATGTCATTTGTATCTCTAAAATTGGTAGAATATTAAAAAAGACAAAAAGACTTGGAGTTAAAAATATAGCAAAAACATGTAATTTTATAAAGTTAACATTTTTTTAAAGTTAACATTCCCCCCCAAATTTATTTATTCCTGTATTTTTCAGTTGAAATTCTAAAGGGAGAATTTAGAAATTTGAAATGCTATACATCTTGAATTTGAAATGCTATACATCTTAAATTTACACAGTGACTTATGTCATTTGAAATGCTATACATCTTAAATTTACACAATGAGTTATGTCATTTGTATCTCTGAAATTGGTAGAATATTAAAAAAGACAAAAAGACTTGGAGTTAAAAATATAGCAAAAACATGTAATTTTGTAAAGTTAACATTTTTTAAAATTAACATTTTCCCCCAAAATTTATTTATTCCTGTATTTTTCACTTGAAATTCTAAAGGGAGAATTTAAAAATTTGACATACTTAGATCTTTCTGAAGGAAGAAAAAGCCAAGACTATCTAATAATATTTTGAAAAGAAAACTAATAAAATGATTTGTCTAACAAAAGAATAAAATTTCTTTTGAAAATAATTATTACTATGGATTTTAAAATATTTTTAATCCACAAGTAATCTAGTCACACTATAGGAAAGATCATTTTTATATGAAGAAAAGGAAATTTTATAGTTTTATATTTATACTAATATAATTGCTTTTAGCGACAATTGTTTTAGTAATTTTTAAAAAGGCCTTTACATTTTCACATCTTTGATAACAACAGGGGCATTGTTATAAGATTTTCACATTCTGAGGTACTTTGAAGGGCTTAGATTAAAACATGCTTATTTTTACATATATGTTTACATATATATTTTTTAAGAATCAAAGTACAAACAGAAACCACAGCAATGATTTTGTTCTTTTTTTCCTGCTGACTAAGGTACTCAGTTTCCTCCAGCAATTTAAAGAAATATTGGCAATTCTCTCATGGCTGGTAAGAACTTGAAGAAGGAGATAGATTTATGAGATGAATGCAAACTGTCACTCTTTCAATATGTCCTTAAAGTTCATTTTGCCTGCTGATAACGGTTGCACTTTCCAAAGAGTCCACTTAGAAAACTTTAAAAACTGTTTCTGCAAAGGATGCTTTCCTATTGATGCCCCTTTGGAGATAATGCAACAA
Organism: Bos mutus; assembly: GCF_027580195.1. Taxonomy (NCBI): domain Eukaryota; kingdom Metazoa; phylum Chordata; class Mammalia; order Artiodactyla; family Bovidae; genus Bos; species Bos mutus. The sequence continues at coordinate 97,063,401 of NC_091627.1, read as the reverse complement.
ATCACTTCTTTTTACAGGGAATGATTTACCAAACAAGGCAATAAAGTATATTCAGAAGAAACTGAACTCAGCATGCCCAGTCATCACTGCTTGGCTCTGCAATTTCAAGTCTATAATTAGATATACTGTTAGGTTTTTCCAGGCTTTAATAACTTCCATTCTATTTATGACAAATGCTAGAGAGCCACCTCCTAGGGGAATTGCTGGAGACCAGGGCAGGGTTGGGGGGTGGTGAGGAGAAAGATGAGATGATGAGGGATTGTTTTATTGAAGATACAGTTTCCTCATTTTCAGGTTCCGTATCCCGTATCCCAGTGTTCCGTATCCCAGTAGGTCAGAAAAAGCGTAGGTGCATTGTCTGTGGATGTGTGTGGTGGATAGAGTAGGTGGAGAATGTGGGACAGCTTGCTGCTACTGCTGCTAAGTCACTTCAGTCGTGTCCGACTCTATGCGACCCCATAGACGGCAGCCCACCAGGCTCCCCTGTCCCTGGGATTCTCCAGGCAAGAACACTGGAGTGGGTTGCCATTTCCTTCTCCAATGCATGAAAGTGAAAAGTGCAAGTGAAGTCGCTCAGTCATGTCTGACTCTTAGCAACCCCATGGACTGCAGCCTACCAGGTTCCTCCATCCATGGATTTTCTAGGCAAGAGTACTGGAGTGGGTGAATAGCTGGGCAGAAATATGTTTAGTTATGGCTGTTAATAACTTGGCAAACATTTACTGAATACCTAGTACATGTGATGGAGAAGGCAATGGCATCTCACTCCAGTACTCTTGCCTGGAAAATCCCATGACGGAGGAGCCTGGTAGGCTGCAGTCCATGGGGTCGCTAAGAGTCAGACATGACTGAGTGACTTCCCTTTCACTTTTCACTTTCATGCATTGGAGAAGGAAATGGCAACCCACTCCAGTGTTCTTGCCTGGAGAATCCCAGGAACAGGGGAGCCTGGTGGGCTGCATTCTATGGGGTCACACAGAGTCGGATACGACGAAGTGACTTAGCAGCAGCAGCAGCAGCAGCAATACATGTGAAGTTTTGTGCTGGAAGTTTGGGGGACAATACAACTCTTCATAATCTACTTGGGAAAAAAACACTGTCGAAAACAAAATCAATAGTGGTGAAGCAGGCAATGAAAGCTCCTCAGGGGAGCTGACCTCTCTAGCCTCAACCAAATCTTTGTCCAAGTGTTATTTTGATGCTTTGTACACTGAAATGACTTTTTTTTTTTTGTACACTTGCTTTATTCACTAGACAATGAGCTCCTTGAGAATGGCTTGTTTTTAATGGATATTCCATTTCTTAGTGTCTTACATGATCCTGACATGAAGTGTATACTCAGAAAATGGGAGTGATTGTGTCAGTTAATGAACATTGAGTAAAGCCTTCTCTACATTGGAGAAATGGTACCAATGGCTGTTGGTGGGGAAGGTCAGAGAAGGAAGTCTGTGAGGGTGGCTCAGGATGCACAAGGGAGCCTTTGAATCCACTCTAGATGAAAGGGCACTGACTGAAGGAGTGATATAAGTGTAATATACTTTCAATCGTGTGGGGTTGTTATGTTAAGTCACTTCAGTCATGTCTGACTCTTTGTGACCCTATGGACCTTAACCTGCCATGCTCCTCTGTCCATGGGGTTCTCCAGGCAAGAATACTGCAGTGGGTTGCCATGCCCTCCTCCAGGAGATCTTCCCGACCCAGGGAATGAATCCACGTCTCTTAACTCTCCTGCTTTGGCAGATGGATTCTTTTAGTGCCACATGGGAAGATCCGAAAAGAAGTGAAGGTGTTGGGCTCACTGAAATCTTTCCTTTCATACGTATCTCAGCTATCTGGGGGCCAATATCCTGCATTTTTTCACCATGAGTTCCTCAGTGTTCACCATAGGGTGTGGTTGCAGTTTGCAGGTATTGTTCTCCTTCTTGGGAGCCCTTAGGGCTCAGAAATTCACATTTGGAAGGCCAGAATTACCGATTACTGTGACATCTTTGTATACTGATACGGCAGGAAAGACTCCGTTTCTCAATACATGAGGGCCCTGTCATTTGGGAGGTTTGTACTTAACTCTTGCCTAAACCTAGAGATATGGGAAGCTATATCAGATAAAACTTTCTGGCATTTCTTTTACATCTCCATTCCATCTTTACGGATAACTAATAAAAGTTAGTAAGGAAAAAAAGAGCTTAATTAAATAAGGAAAACATCAGTTTGAATAAGAAACCAGTAATAAATACTTAAATCCAAGTCTCACCACTGCCAAATCTCTCGTATCCTAGATCTCTTCTGAGACAAAAAAGAGATTTGGGTTCAAGGTTTTTTCTTTCTCCTCTTGCTTCTCCCTTGATTCACCTGCAGCAGAATATGCTTCAGGAAGCAGGAAGTAGACCGTTACATTAATGAGTACAAGTGTTTACTTAGAGATGGGAGGAACTCAGGCAAAACCTTGACACAGAAATGAGAAGGCATATAGAGAATAGGGTCTAAGCTTTGGAATCTGGAATAGGGATAAAAGAAGATGAATAAAAGAATTGAGGGATTGAGAGAGAATGCCAGACTACAGTGAGAAAAAATCCATGGAGTTCCTGAGGTGGGCTAATAATTTGACACCCTTTCAAATGAATGTACCAGCGTTAGCTCACCCTAATGTAACCCACTCTATCTGAACTTAACAGCTCTTGTAACATATCAGCAAATTATACTTGTTTATATTTACAATTTCATTATATACTCAAATAACCTCCTTTTTTTTTCTCAGTTACAACTCCAAGAAAGCCAGTGATAGCTCTTGAAAACCCCACAGAATTGTTTCAGCAAATTCCTTCAGAAGTCTGCCTTTGCACCTTGATGATCATTGAAAAAACTAAGCAGACAAGGTGTTCTTTTGAATAAGGCAAACATTTTTGAATCACATCTTGAAATGCAAAGCTCACGTGATAGGAGAACATTCTCCAAGTCCATCTCAGTACTTGATCTTCCAGCCCTTTTCTGTTTGCTCTTCTTTGTTGATTACAGCCAGTTGATTACTTATATCTGTTTCTCTTTTTGAAAGGGAAAGGGAAAGTCTCTCAGTTGGTATCTGACTCTTTGAGACCCCAGGGACTATACAGTCCATGGAACTCTCCAGGCCAGAATACTGGAGTAGGTAGCCTTTCCCCTCTCCAGGGCATCTTCCCAACCCAGGGATCTAACCCAGGTCTCCCACATTGCAAGCAGATTCTTTACCAGCTGAGCCACAAGGGAAGCCCAAGAATACTGGAGTGGGTAGGCTATCCCTTCTCCAGAGGATCTTCCTGACCCAGGAGTCTAACTGGGGTCTCCTGCAGTGCAGGCGGATTCTTTACCAACTGAGCCATCAGGGAAGCCTCTCTTTCTAATTAACCCATCACATTTGGTGATTCTTTTGTTTTGATTGTTCTTTAGTTTCCAGTTCATCCTATTTTACAGTCTTACTTTATCACCATGTTCTGTTTTTCACTGGCTTACCATTTTCAGTGCTTGGTAGTGAACAGGCACAAGTGTCTGAGTAATTATGAAAAACTTTAGGCATGAGAAATCATGCCTAAACTTTCAGGAAGCATACCAAACCACTTGGTATGTACAGATAGTTATTCAGTTTTTAAAACTGAAGGTGAGATAAATTTATCACTAATATTTTGCACCCCATTTTTAATTTAAAAATAGAAATATATTGCAAGTCATTTGCATATTAGGCCTATTATGATTTTAGTTAACACAACTTATCACTTTAACATAGGTATGAATCACTTGGTTTCAGACTTGCAGTTCACCTGAATGCTGGCTTTGCCGGTCTCTAAGTTAGTGGTACAGCCTTAGGTTGCCCCGTGCAATTCAAATGTCTGCTTTGTAGAAATAGATAAGGACAACATGAAAAAGTGCTGGAAAGAAACACTTTTCCAAAACTTTCCGTGAAGGCTTGTGGAAAGAGATTCCAATCTAGGTTTCCCTACTTGGGAATTTGAATTAATTGATATCATTATTCAGATTTGCATCAGCAATTTTTAAAAAAAGATATTACCTGTCAAAGTACTGCTTAAGTTGACCAACTGTTTTATCAAAAATGTCAGTTTTAATTAAATACTCCACCAGAAAATTAGTTTCATTAAACCACCTTTGGTTGACTCCAGTGGATTTTGAAAAGTATAGAAATATTCAGCCCTTTCAACCTTTGTTATAGAAAGACTTCATGAAAATATTTGAAAAATTTTCCTCCTTTTCAAAATCAGCATTTCCCAATCCTGACCCAAATGTGACTGCCTTGATTCCAAATAAAGCTTAAATCTCTTGGAAATGTAAACATTTATTCTTTAACACAGTGAGGAATTAGCAGCTGCTGATTCTGCATCTTTAAACTAAATTTAAGATGTAAACTTTAAATTTATAGCTACCTCACAGCTACCTCAATGAGTGCTGAAAAAGGACCATTCATCTTTTACCCCCATACTGTCCTTATTTAGGCTGCCTAACCAATGCATTTTATAAATAAAGAGGAGAAAAGAAAAAGAAAAGAGAGCTCATCATTGAAAAGGTTTATGAGTAAATCTGGTCGACATCCTTACTTTCTGATCATGCATTGAGCAAGATTGAGTTGCACTATTGAAAATGGTAAACTATCAATGGAGATGGGGTAGGGTGGGGTTGATGTGATTACACTCTCGGTGTGTGCTTGTTTGGGGAACCATTTGGTTCTTTCAGCAAAAATCAGGTCCTGTTGCTGAGAAGGTGTTTACCAATGACACTGTAATGTGAAGATTGCAAAGCTGGTGTTTTGGGGTCTTTGTCCAGCCCATCAGACTTGTTTGTTTGACCTTCACGGTCTTAAAAACCTGATCCCAGACTTACAGGTCAGATGACTTTATGTAAAAACTCTCATTTCTTGCTCTCTTGAAAAATCAAAATAAGATAAAATTTGGTAAGACAGCAATGGTCTGTATTTCCCCGAAATTTGAATTGCATAAAACTGAATAGCAGTTCTATACCCCAGTGTGTCCTAATCTCATCATTCACGGCTCTATCCTTGACACTGAGTTTCATTTTCTATTTAGCATCATGCTTACACTGCTGTTTTTCTTAGTGATAGTGAAATAAAGCTTGAAGTGGGAAGATGAATAGCAGGCTAAGAATTTTTTTTCCCACCAAACCAAACAAAAGCCATGTTTATTTGTGCAAGTGAAAAAAAAATATCCATATGTTTAATAAGCTAACAAGAGTCTACATCATAAGAAGACAACTCAAGTTGCCAAGCCATCATATTAGTTTATGTTGCCTTCATGCCCTGTATAGGCATTGCAGTTGGGACCCCTGAATTTATTACATTCTTTACAACAGTGGTTCTCAACAAAGGCTGTAGAGGAATATTGGAATCACAGAATGACTTTTTCAAGTACATATCCTTCCAAAGTGGCCTTTCTGGGGTGCCAGTCCCTTCTGGAGGACTTATCTCATTGCAAAAGCTGTCTAGGAAATTCTGGTATGATTATCTGGTGGAGAACTCCACATCTGGTGTATTGAAAGTCATCATGATGCTTTTATCATAATTTCTCTTCCCTGTCCATCCAAAAATAAAATGCTCAACAGCCCTAGTGTTCAAGCCTCAGGCCCAATGTCCTTAACAGAGCTAAAGTTACATGTATACAAGTTGAGAAACTGCCAAGAAGATGCTTCTGACTGTGAAGTTCTTATTTAAATGGTATTTTGGGGTTAGTTGGTGTAAAAAGTACCTGACACCTTTGAAAATGCATTAGAACAGCTCGAAGTCAGGATATCTCTAGATGGGTGGTTCACAAATTTTCAAAACTGAGGAGCTTATTAAAACTTCAGGCTCTACTACAAAGCCACAGTCATCAAGACAGTATGGTACTGGCACAAAGACAGAAATATAGATCAATGGAACAAAATAGAAAGCCCAGAGATAAATCCACGCACATATGGACACCTTATCTTTGACAAAGGAGGCAAGAACATACAATGGAGAAAAGACAATCTCTTTAACAAGTGCTTCTGGGAAACCTGGTCAACCACTTGTAAAAGAATGAAATTAGAACATTTTCTAACACCATACACAAAAATAAACTCAAAATGGACTAAAGATCTAAACGTAAGACCAGAAACTATAAAACTCCTAGAGGAGAACATAAGCAAAACACTTTCCGACATACATCACAGCAGGATCCTCTATGACCCACCTCCCAAAATATTGGAAATAAAAGCAAAAATAAACAAATGGGACCTAATTAAAATTAAAAGCTTCTGCACAACAAAGGAAACTATAAGCAAGGTGAAAAGACAGCCTTCAGAATGGGAGAAAATAATAGCAAATGAAGCAACGGACAAAGAATTAATCTCAAAAATATACAAGCAACTCCTACAGCTCAATTCCAGAAAAACAAACGACCCAATCAAAAAATGGGCCAAAGAACTAAACAGACATTTCTCCAAAGAAGACATACAGATGGCTAACAAACACATGAAAAGATGCTCAACGTCACTCATTATCAGAGAAATGCAAATCAAAACCACAATGAGGGACCATTTCACGCCAGTCAGAATGGCTGCAATCCAAAAGTCTACAAGCAATAAATGCTGGAGAGGGTGTGGAGAAAAGAGAACCCTCTTACACTGTTGGTGCGAATGCAAACTAGTACAGCCACTATGGAGAACAGTGTGGAGATTCCTTAAAAAACTGGAAATAGAACTGCCATACGACCCAGCAATCCCACTGCTGGGCATACACACCGAGGAAACCAGAATTGAAAGAGACACGTGTACCCCAATGTTCATCGCAGCACTGTTTATAATAGCCAGGACATGGAAGCAACCTAGATGTCCATCAGCAGACAAATGGATAAGAAAGCTGTGGTACATATACACGATAGAGTGTTACTCAGCTATTAAAAAGAATACATTTGAATCAGTTCTAATGAGGTGGATGAAACTGGAGCCTATTATACAGAGTGAAGTAAGCCAGAGAGAAAACCACCAATACAGTATACTAACGCATATATATGGAATTTAGAAAGGTGGTAATGATAACCCTGTATGCGAGACAGCAAAAGAGACACAGATGTATAGAACAGTCTTTTGGACTCTGTGGGAGAGGGCGAGGGTGGGATGATTTGGGAGAATGGCATGGAAACATGTATCATATCATATAAGAAATGAATTGCCAGTCCAGGTTTGATACAGGATCCTTGGGGCTGGTGCACTGGGATGACCCGGAGGGATGGTATGGGGAGGGAGGTGGTTGGGGGTTTCAGGATGGGGAACACACGTACACCCATGGAGGATTCATGTTGATGTGTGGCAGAACCAATATAATATTGTGAAGTAAAAAAATAAATAAATAAATAAAATAAAAAAAGAATACCAATGTTCAGGCCTCATGTCATTGCTTCTGCTTGGTAATTTTTTGTGGTTGTTAAGAGAACTGACAATATCAACATCAGCCACAATATATAAAAATAGAGCTCTGGCCTACAAACACTGCAGCAACCAGTCCAGCCAAGCCAAACCATGACTTCTTTTATGTCTGCTTCCAACTTAACAGTAACCTGAGAATGCCAAATATGCTCTCCTAAATAACCTCATAGGATGCCCCAGTTCTAGTTAGTTGACCTCCAACTTCCCTGTGCCAACGACTTTCAAACAGCTTATAACAGAATCTTTCCCTTTTTCTCTATAACATTTTACATTGCCCGGCTTACCTTTGTGTTTCTGCCAAATGCAAATGATGCTGTCTAACTTCTTTACTACAGTAAACTCTGAACAAATAACCTTTGTTTGTTCTGAGAAATGGAATATTTCCTGCTGTGTTAATAAACAAATAATGTCACAGTCATCAGCAATTGCAGCCACCGTGGATGGTGAGCTGGTGAGCCCTGCGGGAACTGAGAAAGAAAAAAATATCTGCCATCTAGCAGCCATCAGACTGCAGTAATTCCCCATGGTGAGGCCTGAAGAAACTCAGGATGTAAAAACACAGAATACTGGCCCCAGGTAGGTGAGGTGCATATCAAGGAATTATTTCAGCAAGCCCAAACTCTTGCATCTTCCCATACATAGAAAAGAACTTTATTCCTTAACTTGAAATATCTGGTTTTCCTTTATTCACAATGATCTTTTTACGTTCAGATTACTGGTCTTTGTTGCAAAACTTCTATATAACCTTGTTCTCCCACTCACATCCTTGGAGCAATTCTCTCAGGGTTACTTGAGATGCTGTCTCCCAGGCTCAAAGTCTTAAAAACTCCCATTGAATAAAATATAACTGTGATGCTTTTGAACTGTCGTGTTGGAGAAGACTCTTGAGAGTCCCTTGGACTGCAAGGACATCAAACCAGTCCATTCTAAAGGAGATAAGTCCTCTGTGTTCATTGGAAGGACTGATGTTGAAGCTGAAACTCCAATACTTTGGACACCTGACATGAAGAGCTGACTCATTTGAAAAGACCCTGATGCTGGGAAAGATTGAAGATTGAAGGCAGGAGGAGAAGGGGACAACAGATGAGATGGTTGGATGGTATCACCAACTCAATGGAGATGAGTTTGAATAGACTCTGGGAGTTGGTGATGGACAGGGAGGCCTGACATGCTGTGGTCCATGGGGTCACAAAGAGTCGGACATGACTGAGCAACTGAACTGAACTGTCAACTATTAGACTGTGAATATTTTTCAAGCCCACAGTTCTCTTTATTTTCACAGGTTCCAGATAAGTAACATGTCAGAATCTCTTGTATGTATATGTGTATGGAAAGGAGGCACTGATTCTCATGTGCCCCAAACCCCACTCATAGTCTCAGTTGAAACAGAATCTCTGGGAAGAGGACGGGGAAGTAAAAAAATAAAAATAAAAATCTTTCTCCATCATAATAATCAAGGAAATTAGGGACACTCTAGACTATGCTGCTGTCCACAGGTCTGTGCCAAGTTGCTGGAATTTAAAACACCTAGAAAACTTATTCCAAATAGAAATTTCCAGGTTCCATCCTTGGAGATTCTAATGTTACAAGTCTAGACTCCCCTAGTGATTCTGATGAATAGCGTGTTTTGGGAAACAACACTCTACCTGTGTGATTCTCAAACAGCAACATGCATACAAATCTCCTCGAGATTTTGTAGAAAGGCAGATTCTGATTCCATAGGTCGGAAGTAGGGCTGAGGTTCTGCAGATCTAACAAGCTCCCACGTGATGCTTCTGTTGCTGGCCTGCTAACTCTACACAGAGCAGTCAACGCTGGCTACACAACAGAGCCAAACAGCCTTGGGTGTGAGACTCAGGCACGAGGCAATCCCAGTGTGCAACCAACAGTAACACTGGTTCATCTGCATATTGCTGAGCCACATGACTGTAGCAGTGTTTTCACAGGAGTGTCAGCACAAACAATCTGATCAGAGTTCTGTTGAAATCATCACTGACATATCACTCACATTTCAGGATGGTTTTGCGGTTCTTGCAATTGCCTGTAGGCATGAAGGCACCTAGAAGTCCACCGAATGCACTGAGGAAAGTTTATTTCATGGAATACCTGTTGAACTACCTTGTTTTGAGAGACTTCCTGCTAAGGGGGAGGTATAACAGTTATTTGAAATATCCTATGTGGGATTTTGAGAGATTTCCATAAGTTAAATTTGTTTTCATCTCAGAGTTGGGTGTGATTGGGTGCTACCAACTTAGACATACACACACACAACACTGGTGATGAGATTTTTCATTTTCCTTTTCTATAGTTTCATGCTTATAAGGATGAGGAAGATGATAGTATGATAGTGTTGTCGATAAGAAGGAACATTTGCATGGGTTATAATTATAATTTATCGTTCACCAGATGGCTTCATCCTGTTGCCAGGCATTTGATGAGCTATTTCATGAACACTGTTGCTGGGATGTATTAATGCCTGAGAGATTGCTCATTTAGTAGACAAATGTGAAGGTGCTTAACAGATCTTTGGATGCTTAGCTCGTTTTTGCTTAGAGGATAAATGAGCTCACGCATAATTAAATCTAAGAGAGCTACTCCAGAAGAAAAAGTACCTCATACCCAAGGATTGTGTGGGTTTCAAGCAAGCATGGATGACAAGAGAATTGAGCAAATTTGTGATAACAGTCTTGGAACCACTTTATCGTGAGTTAAATGGACACAAGATTTTAAAAATCATCTATTCAAAATGCACCATAACAGGTCTCATGGCTGATAAATATTCTCACCTGTCTGTGCACTGTAATTATTCAGAGTTAAACAACCTCTGTATAATGAATGTCTGCTATTTTCAATCATATCTTGGTGTATGGACAGAAGATATCTCTAAGAAATATTCAGGCATCTGAAAACTGGGTCTCATTAGAATCAACCAAGATGAGCAAAAGGCTGTGTTTAATTACTGTTATTTAGTACCCAATTCTCAGGCAGAGGTTGGGAACTTAGCAGGAAGAAGGCAGCAAAATACCCAAGTGAAAAAAATCTTTATCATTGACAAACCAGTGCAGGTCTGCTTTCAAAGGATCAAGTTAGCTCTAAAATAATGATAACCAGATATCCAGAGGTGTGCCTAGTGGCCGTGAGTTGTTGTCCATGAGTCATGGACAGTTTTATATGTATACACACACACACACACATACGCATATATATACATATATATAGCCAATATCTTAACAACATACCTTATTTTAACAAAATATCTTTATATATATTTTATATATATATATATATATGATATACCATGTACCTTTATGTTAACAACAAATTTGATGTGAATTCAAAACTTTTCTGAGCAGAGAACTCTAAAAGATAAAACAGGTAACAAATAGGCTGACTTTTATATCAATGTTTAGCCAATTGTGGTGTAGCAACTCCAAATCAAACAAAGGAAACAAATTTGAAATTAGTATCTTACATTATAATATAGTAATAGGCTAATACTCTTTATTTCATCATTGTATTTTAATACTCAAGGAGAAAACTAGCAAAGGCACTAAATCTGAAGATAAATCTATGTGACACGATCTGGAGAATTTCTAATGACTACTTTATCAATGGGTTTAGCTTGTGAAACACAATATTGTGTTTATACAGCTTTACTTTATCCCCACCATCCACCCTGATGACAAACACAGGGATCCCACCACTGACCACACCCTAGGCGTTTCTTCTAAGGGCCCAGAGTCCAGTCCCCTCCGTTGCACCAACTACATAGCAGCCTGTCTATTTCCATTCAGACCCAACTTTGAGAAAAGGGCACGGCTAAAAGAACTGACTATTCCACTCATTTCTGGAATATGTAGTCATCTCAGAAAAGCCTGGGAACTGTGAATATTGGCGCACTACATATATAAAGATAAGAGCTACAGATTAGAGCTGATTCTCTTTCATCCTTAGAGAACTCTATGAACCAAACTTGGGTCCACTTATCTATATGCAGTAAAGCCAATCTACCGATCCTGGGTTGTGGTAAAGGAAAGTGCAGGGGTATTGTAAGGCATGATACAAGGAGTTCAGAACAGCTAGTGCTCAAAACCTAGAACTCCCTGAGGTTTTCAGTAAAGCATTTTTTAATTAATTAATTTTTAAAAATTCAAGTATAGTTCTTTTACAATGATTTGTTTGTTTCTGGTGTATAGCAGTGTTACAGTTGGACACACACACACAGACTTTTTTCTTTTTCATAGTCATTACCATTATAGGATATTAGAAGATATTGAATAAAATCCCATATGCTATATAGCAACTCCTTGTTGTTTATTATATAGATAGTAGTAGGTATCTGTTAATCACAAGCTCCTAATTTACCCCTCTCCTTTTCCCCTTTGGTAACCATAAGAATTTTTTTTTATGTCTGTGAGTCTGTTTCTGTTTTATAAGTTCATTCGTGTCATTTTTTAGATTCCACATATATGTGACATCATATATTTGTCTTTGTCTGGCTTACTTCACTTAGTATGATAATCTCTAGATCCATCCATGTTGTGCAAATGGCATGATTTCATTCTTTCTTATGGTTTATTAATATTCCATTCTGGGTATGTGTGTGTATGTATGCATGCACAGTGGAATATTATCTCTATATATGTATATTATATATATATACTATGTATATACAATATATACATACAATGTATTATATGTAATATATATACTATATACAATACTATACTTACAATATTTCATTGTGTGTATATACAATATACACATATACACATCTTCTTTATCCACTCATCTTTTGATGGACGCTTGCTGCTGCTGCATCACTGAGTTGCTTCTATATCTTAGTTATTGTAAACATGCTGCAATGAACATTGTATTGCATGTATATTTTCAAATTATAGTTTTCTCTGGATATATGCCCAGGAGTGGGATCGCTGGATCCTATGGTAATTTTATTTTTTTTTTAAGCCAAGGTGAAGAAAAGGAGTCCTAGGCTATGTGAACAGCTTGTGCACAGTTCTGTGGGTTGACGGTGAGGTACAGGGTGATGTCACAGGGGTTAACATTGTCAATCCTTAGGCGCCAATAGGCCTCGGTCATGGTCAGTAAGTGCTCATGGTCAGCTCATGGTCAGCAAGTAAACAGTCTTTCAATACTTGAGGGTTTTAGCATCTGTAAAACAACTCAGGAAATGGGCTTCAGATACTGTTGTCTAGATACTTCAGATAGGAGCTAAAGCAGAGGATACGGGGAAGGGGGTCTGTCCTAGGAAGGCCCCGTAGGGGCCTTCTCAGTTACAACTTGAGAGAAGAAGGTTAATCTCAATCCAGTAGAACTCTTTAGGGACATTTCTGGCCAATCCCAAGAATTTGGGCCAGGAACTCCCTAAAACAAAACCCTCTAAAATTCTGTGGGTAGCTGCTTCTTAAAGCATTAGCTAACTAAAATATAATAGTAATATGATAAATTTACCAAATGAAGGCCCTAAGGAAAATTCAGATAAACAGAAGTATTTGAAGCTATGGAAAGAGTAAATATTTGCAAATTAGTTGTTATAGGAAGCAGAATTAAAACTTAAAAGACATTTGTTTGAGTGTTAATTGACAAACCAGTAGCTTCCAGGGCTCAGTTAAACACTGTACTCAGTCTCTTAACACTGATATCAAACAGGGCCATGTTATTTACCAAAGACATTTCAACCCATCAATGTAAGTCCTGACACACACACAAACAACAAACACAGCCTCCCAAGCCTAATACCAGACAAGATGTAGTCCAGAGATTTAATTTCCACTCCCAGACTGAGGACTCAAAGTGGCTCCCGGTAGCAGGTAGAATTTTCCTATCCTGCACAAACCTGAGAAGCTCACTCCAAAACAATACACAGAAAAACATACCACAGATAAGATGTGGCTGCACAGATAGAACAATCAGAGAAAATGTAGTTTAAAAATCCTATTTCCATTCCTAGACAAAGGTTTTCAAACAGACTGGCTCAGGGTCAATTTTGCAACTCTCATGTGGTACGTTTTTTTTTAAATCAACAGGATGAACTCAGAGTTGGCTCTGAGGGAGCCTAGACTGGCTCAGTTCCTGCAAGAGAGTGAGCCCTGAGTGGCTAGCCCAGATGGAGTGGAGTCTTTCTATTCCTGTAACAAGATAGTTCTAACTCAAGGTAATAATTTAGACTACCATACAAAGGATATCTTTCTTCACATTTAAGAATATATATTGGCCAAAGAGAATTACAATAAAACCATGGGTTCATAATGAATATGTTGGCCAGTCTGCCATAATTTTCCCCAGGGTGCTGTCAGATGGGACTAAAGAAGCACTGCCCATATTCAATTAAAAAACACTCATGTGAAGGCTGAAAACAAACCAGAACCCTTGTCAGGAGATGCCTCCTTGCCAGATGGAAGACTTACACCAGGAAAAATAATAACAACAAAGAGCAAAAATTAAGAACACATGGGAGAGACAAGATGCTGGAAGTGTAAGTGGACATGAACTACATTTTTATCCACAGATGCAACAGGAACGTATCTTCAAACACAGAAGATCTCACAGAGCACCAGCTAAGAGCTGGCAGGAATCCTTGGCCACCAGAAAGGAATACACGGATACACACAAAACTTGGTAGAATTAAGGAAGTAAGGGAAAAAGAGGAGGAGAGTGGGTGAACTGAACCTGTGCCCATGCGGTGTGGGAGCTGCAGCAAGGGGGAGATCCCCAGTGGGCAATCAGTTGGGACAGAGAGAAAGCATTTGAGGCTTTCAGAGGGTAAAGCAGTTGATCTGTGACAGTCTGAGTGGAGTGAGAACCACACGGACAATCCATGCCATGGCCCTACATACCATGGACAGGGACACAAGTCCATCAGAATATGTAGCTGGGAGCTGGAGCATAGGGATTGGAGAGAAATCCCAGGGTGAGGACTGCTGTTGACTGCAGGGAGACAGCCCAAGGGACAAGAGGAAGGAGATAGCAGTGGGGAATGTCTTTGGAGGAAAGCCAGGCAGCCATGGAGGCAGGGTGCCACTGCTGAGTCACACACAGAGGGTGAAGCCAGCACGAAAGCCTCTCTCTCTCCACATGCTTGCTGCTAGCAGCTGACATAGAGAAAGACCCCAGAGAGGATGGCCCATTGATTGCCTGCTGTACCAAGCAACAGAGAAGGACCAGCCAGGGAGGCCCTTTGAATGTCAGCTGCCAGAAGCTAGAAAAAGACTCTACCAGCACCATATCTTCTGTACCCATGGCCGCTGGCTTCCCTGTACGCTTGGAGCCAACAGGGTCTCTGCTATCCAGGAGCTGTGCTACCTCCATGCTTAGTTCTTACTGGGGCGGAACTGCCAGAGGCTAGAGAAAAACCTATTAGCACCATATTTCCTGCACCCATGGCTCCTGGCTTCCCTGTGTACTTGGCACCACCAGGGTCCCTGTGATCCAAGCAGCTGCACCACATCCACAGTCAGTCCTCACTGGGGCAGACCCAAGTCCTCCAGGGCAGCTTCAAGAGCAAACTCTTACAGATGACCCACAGTGGAGGTGGGAATAAACCCACAATTGAGCTCCAGGGGTGGAGTGGCTATGGAGGAGAATCAAAAAGCTTTCCACCAGCTGTACAAGCTAGAGAGTAAATCCACATGATCAACTAGGTAGACTACCTACAAAAAGACAATGACTGTTCTCACAAAAGAAAATGCCCTCGCTCTGGCAGCTGTGGACACTGGTGGCAAGAACCTGTGGAGGTCAGGCCAGATTAGAGTTTGAGCTGTCCCCACAGTAGGTCCAGAGATCAGTTCCCCCAGTATTGGAGGGCCTCCTAGCGAGGTGGAGGTGGGTTGTGAATCACAAAGGGGGAAAGATGCTGGCATCTGAGACCTGAGAAAAATATTATTATTCTTATATTTTGATTTGTTCTGTAGTTTATTCTGGACTTCCTTGCTCTTTCTTGCCCTCTGTTGCTGTGGTTGTTGGTTTTATTATTATATCTATTTAAGCTTTTGAGATGTTTTTCTTATTAATCACATTTCTTATTTCCTTTATATGCTTCTACTTCTGCATTGAGTTTTTGTGATTCTGTGGGGGTTTTGGTGTTTTGGTTGTTTTCACTTGTTTTGTTTTCTTATTGTTCATTGCTGGTGTAGTTATTCTTTAATATATAAAATTTTTTTATGTATCTCTGTTTAAATTTGCTTTTCTATTTTTTTCACCATGTTCGTTTTGCTTTCTTGCTTTATTTCTCATTTGGCTTGCTGCTTTGGTCTTGTTTCGGTTTTGTGCTTTAGTCAGTTTTATTTTTAATTGGTTGATATCATTTTTGCTTTCCTTTGCTCACTGAATCACTCTCCTGTACTTTGTTTTCTTTGGACTGTTTTGATTTTGTTTGTGTGTATGTATTCCTTTGCTTTTCTATTTGTCTGATATTGCATTAACCGTTTGTCTAGGGTACATTTTTTTCTAACTTTTTTTTACTGGTGTGTGTGTTCATTTTAATCCCCTTTATTGCCATAACATCACCAGATGGTCACTACCGAAATCAGATTGATTATATTCTTTGCAGCTGAAGATGGAGAAGCTCTATACAGTCAGCAAAAACAAGACCAGGAAATGACTGTGGCTCACATCATGAGATCCTTAATGCAAAATTTAGACTTCAGTTGAAGAAAATAGGGAAAACCACTAGACCATTCAAGTATGACCTAAATCAAATTCCTTACAATTATATAGTGGAAGTGACAAATAGGTTCAAAGGATTAGATCTGATATACAGAGTGTCCGAAGAACTATGGATGGAGATTCATAACATTGTACAGGAAAATTTGTACAACAAACTGGAAAATTCTTAAAGAAATGAGAATACCAGACTACCTTACCTGTGTCCTGAGAAACCTGTATGCAGGTCAAAAAGCAACAGTAAGAACTGGACATAAACAATGGACTGGTTCCAGGTTGGGAAAGGAGTACATCAAGGCTGTATATCATCACCCTGCTTATTTAACTTATATGCAGAGTACATCATGTGGAATGCCTGGCTGGATGAAGCACAAGCTGGAATCAAGATTGCCAGGAGAAATATCAATAACCTCAGATATGCAGATGACACCACCTTATGGCAGAAAGTGAAGAGAAACTAACAAACCTCTTGATGAAGGTGAAAGAGGAGAGTGAAGAAGCTGGCTTAAAACTCAACATTCATAAAGCTAAGATCATGGCATGCGATCTCATCTTCTCAAGTGCACATGGAACATTCTCCAGGATAGATCACATCTTGGCTCAAAAATGAAGCCTTGATAAATTTAAGAAAATTGAAATCGTGTCAAGCATCTCTTTCTGACCACAACACTATGAGACTAAATATCAATTACAGAAAAAAGGCTGTAAAAAACACAAACATCTGGAGATTAAAAAATACATTTCTAAATAGCCAACAGGCTACTGAAAAAATAAGAGAGGAAATTTTTTAAAAACCTAGAAACAAATGACAACAAATACATGATGTCTCAAAACCTGTTGGATGTAGCAAAACAGTTCTAAGAAGGAAGTTTATAGCAATCCAAGCCCACGTCAAGAAATAAGGAAAACGTTGCATAGACAGCATAACCTTACACCTAAAGCAACTGAAAAAAAGAATACAAAACCCCCAAAGTTAGCAGAAGGAAAGAAATCAAAGATGAGAGTAGAAATGAAAAAAAATAAAGGAGATTATAGCAAAGTTCAATAAAACTAAAAGCTGGTTCTTTTAGAAGATAAACAAAATCAATAAATCATTAGCCAGACTCATCAAGGAAAAAAGGGAGAAGGCTCAAATCAACAAAATTAGAAAGAAAAAGGAGAGATTACAACAGACATCTCAGAAATATGAAGGATCATGAAACTATTATGAGCAACTATATGTCAATAAAATGGACAACCTGGAGGAAAAGGACAGATTCTTAGAAAAATTCAACCTCCGAAGACTGAACCAGAGAGAAATAGAAATTATGAACAAGCCAATCACAGCACTGGAATTGAAACTGTGGTCAAAAATCTCTCAAAAAACAAAAACTCGGAGCAGATGGCTTCACAGGTAAATTATATCAAACACATAGGGAAGAACAAATGCCTATTCTTCTCATTCTCTTTCAAAAAATTACAGAGGAAAGAGCACTTCAACACTCATTCCATGAGGCCACCATCACCCTGATACCAAAACCAGACAAAGACATCAAGAAAAAGAAAATTACAGGTCAATATCACTGATACTGGTATATTCATGCATATTTATGAAAACTAGAAAAATGGTACTGATGAGCCTATTTTCAGGGCAGGAATAGAGACAGACATAGAAAAGAGACTTATGGGCATGGGGTATGGGGGGTGGGGGAGGAGAGGTTGGGACAAACTGAGAGAGTAGTATTGAAATATATATATCATTGTATGTAAAATAGATAGCTAATGAGAAATTGCTGCATAATGCCAGGTGCTCAACCTAGTATATTCTGCGACCACCTAGACAGGAGGGATGGGGTAGGAAAGAGGAAGGGGACATACGTATGCCTATGGCTGACTCGTTGATGTATGCAGAAACCAACACTTACTGTAAAGCAACTATCCTCCAATTGAAAAGAAATAAATTAAAAAAAAAAAACCAGAAAACAAAACAGGCAGCAAAAATGTCAGAGTAGCTGCTTCCAAGTTCCATTAAACCACTGAACTGCATCTAAGTGGTGCTTTACAGATGCAAGTTCCAAAATGAAGAATCCCGAAGTGGGAAACAAGTGTTCCTCAGATGGAACCAAAAGTTCTTCGGATGGACAAGATCGAAGGAGCCTGGGAGTGTGCTCCAGGGGACTTATCCAGATTCTGGCAGCGGTGTCATGACTTCAGATGCTATTTTTATTCTTCCCCCAAATAACTCCTTGGAGTAGAAAGTTCACAATGGCTGGGGAAGGAGGAATAAGGGAGTGTCTTCAAGGCAAAAGTGGCCTTGGCAGCTGATAGTATGGTCCTTTTTCACTGCCCACTCCCACCTTGAAGTTCCGACTACCAGGACCAGGTATGACCAGGGCTTGGCCTTTCCAGGCAATGGTTCCAAGCAATCTGGCCTCCAATGAAATTCTTCTATGCTCTACTCTCAAGAGATACTGGCTTGGAGAACACCTTGGAGTGTCTGATCTAGCCAGAGGAAACTCCTGGGGCCATTCCCAAATTGGCCCCACATTGGGCTCCAATTTGAAGTCAAATCCAGCCTCTGTACTCTAACACTGAATTAAATCTTGGAGACAGAGTTTTGGCTAAAGTAGAAAAAAATAGCTTTATTTCTTTGCCAGGCAAAGAGGGCCACAGCAGGCTAATGCTCTCAAAACTGTGTGTCCCAACTTGGAGAGTATAGTGAGAAGTTTTATAGTAGTGGCTCAAAAAGGGTGTGACCAGGTTGTGGGCATTCTTCTGATAGGTTGGTGGTGAGGAAAGTAGAAGTCAGCATCATCAACATTCAGCATCCACCTGGTGTGGGCTCTGCATGCTTATGGACAGCATAGTACCATCAACCATTAACTTCTCACACATAGAGGAGGTTTCTATATCTGCAAAACACCTCTAAGATATTGTTGTGTATATCCATTGATGGGGAACCAGAACCTTGCCCCAAGACTGCATTATCATTTCTCTTGACTGTATGTTTCTCCCTTGTCTGCATCCCCTCCCTTCCCTAATTAACAACTGCTTGAATCTGCCCTTTGGAACTCAGTGAAGGTCAAGCAGGCTGAATGAAAGCTGTGGCTTATAATCAAGAAATGGGTGACACAGGAAGGCTTTGTGCACAGGAACCCTAAGGACCTTGCTCATTATCAACATCTGTGATTTAACACACTCTGCAAGGAAATCAAACCAGTTAATCCTGAAAGAAATCGACCCTGAATATTCATTGGAAGGACTGTTGCCAAAGCTCCAATTCTTGAGCCACCTGATGTGAAGAGATGACTTATTGGCAAAGACCCTGACACTGGGAGATATTGAAGGCAAAAGGAGAAGGGGGCGGCAGAGGTTGAGATGGTTAGATAGTCATTGAGATGGTTAGGTAGTCACTGACTCAATGGACATGAATTTGAGCAAACTCTGGGAGATAGTGGAGGACAGAGCAGCTGGTGTGCTACAGTCCATGGGGTCACAGAGTCAGATACAACTTAAAGACCAAACAACAATAAGGAACCAATAAGCACCTGCCTAGTGGCCGTGAGTCAACTGTCTAACCCAGGGACTGGCAGAGAGAAGGCAACAGCCACCCCAGAAATCAGATGCAGCTGTGGAAAACCAGGGAGAAATCAGGATTTGAATTCAGGCTTACTTTAATCACAAGCCATTTCTGCCACACACTCTCAAAACAACACAATCCCACTTATCTGTCTTCTGGTTAAATTGATCTCCTAGGCAGAATTACAGTTCTTAGTTACTTCCCTTAATGGCTCCCTTTTCTAATTCTTGCTGGTCAATTTGCTATGCCTATTTGAGCCTATACTCTGAAAGTTACTTTTTCCTTGGCACACATTCACTAATTAGGGCCAGTCACAATTGGCTGGTGATTGTCAGACAATTAGTAACCAATTATCATCAACCTAATAGCAATTCACCAGATGAAGAATATTAAGGTAATATCAAGGAGAGAAAAATGTGCCCTTGTTTTCCAGTCTCTATCACAGAAGAAACTTCAAGGAAGTTTCTTTTGTGACTTTGACGAGTCACCTCAATAGATACGATTTCAAATGATTTTCTAAGAAAATCAAATCCATTTTCAAAGGGCAAAAGATTGGCATAACTCAGATAGTCAAAGGAATGCAATGCAGATTCTGAAAGTAATTCCAAGTTAGCTTAAAAATAAACTCTGAGCAATGATGGTATGGTTGGAAAAAATACAAAGTCTTTCAAAGTAACCATGTTAAAATACAACATTCTTTGGAATACAAATTTTCTGACATGTTGTAAAAAATGTCATTATTTTCTTATTCTTTCAGTGCTTCAAAAACTATCCTTCAGTTCAGTTCAATCCCTCAGTCATGTCCAACTCTTTGCGACCCCATGAACCACAGCAGGCCAGGCCTCCCTGTCGATCACCAACTCCCGAAGTTCACTCAAACTCATGTCCATCGAGTCGTTGATGCCATCCAGCCATCTCATCCTCTGTTGTACCCTTCTCCTCCTGCCCCCAATCTCTCCCAGCATCAGAGTCTTTTCCAATGAGTCAACTCTTCGCATGAGGTGGCCAAAGTACTGGAGTTTCAGCTTTAGCATCAGTCCTTCCAAAGAACACCCAGGGCTGATCTCCTTTAGAATGGACTGGTTGGATCTCCTTGCAGTCCAAGGGACTCTCAAGAGTCTTCTCCAACACCACAGTTCAAAAGCATCAATTCTTTGGCGCTCAGCCTTCTGCACAGTCCAACTCTCACATCCATACATGACCACTGGACCCATAGCCTTGACTAGACGGACTTTTGTTAACAAAGTAATGTCTCTGCTTTTGAATATGCTATCTAGGTTGGTCATAAGTTTCCTTCCAAGGAGTAAGCGTCTTTTAATTCCATGGCTGCAATCACCAACTGCAGTGATTTTGGAGCCCCCAAAAATAAAGTCTGACACTGTTTCCACTCTTTCCCCATCTATTTCCCATGAAGTGATGGGACTGGATGCCATGATCTTCGTTTTCTGAATGTTGAGCTTTAAGCCAACTTTTTCACTCTCCTCTTTCACTTTCATCAAGAGGCTTTTGAGTTTCTCTTCACTTTCTGCCATAAGGGTGGTGTCATCTGCATATCTGAGGTTATTGATATTTCTCCCGGCATTCTTGATTCCAGCTTGTGCTTCTTCCAGCCCAGCGTTTCTCATGATGTACTCTGCATAGAAGTTAAATAAGCAGGGTGACAGTATACCATTCCAATAAATATTGCTTTATGCCTAAACTGAACAGAGTTGCCTTATGTTACTTAAAATTAAAAACACTAATTGATACACAATTTTGAAACTGAAGAGTTCAAGTGACAGACCTTAAAATATGGCCTTAAGTATAAAACTTGCATTACTCAAAGCACACAGTGTGATCCATTATATTAAGTCTCAGATTCATGTAATGCGCTACAGAAAGATTATGGTTAAACTCTTATACGTTTACTGGAATTCAACGGTATTTTTGTGATTGAGATCATATACCTCACATAGAGCTTCAGGGGACTTGGCAGAAAATGTTGCATTATGAAGGGATATTGGCTACTTCTTGTGACTTCCAGAAAGGGTGCTATTCAGAATTTGGTTAACAACAGGTATATCCCTGGGCTCATCAATCAGAATGGATGCTGGGTGTGGAGCTGAGTCCCTGCAGAGCCACACATCACCTTTAGCCGCTGGTCATGATGTCCTCTAAGACCTCCTAGAGAGGGGCCATGGAAGGATGGAGGGTAGTAAATGTACTAGAAAGAGGATTAAAGCTATAATTCTTAGAATGCTTTACCAATAGTTTTGGTAAACTAACTGAATTTCACTTCGGGCCTTCAAGAAGATCTTGCAAGAAAAAACTCTTGTCTAAGTTGATATATTTGATAGGAGCAGAAAGAGATTAGAATGCAACTGAACTTTCTCTATGACCAGTAATCCAGGATCTCTGAAAACGATAGTTAAACTGACAAAGAAAATCCAGCTTAGGCAAAAAGCCTATGATACTCCATTCCTAAAACATTTCCCAGGCTCCAAAATCATCAAGGAGGCGATTGTTGAAGAAGTTCCCTGAAGAGGAATCTTCCCCCCATGTTTTTTAGTCACAGTCATGAAAGTCAAACATACACAGGAAACTTCACCAGGATACGAATCAGGGACCAGGCACAGGAAGAGGGGATATATTATGAACCAATATGGCACAGGTCATGCATTTTCAGTTTCCCCCTCCATAGATGGGGGCTCCTGTTGGGGTTAGCCTGCTTTTCCTCCACTGTTGGTTATTCAAGTTAGAGGTGATTAAATTTATCAGTTAGCCATAAAGTGGCAGACAGAAGCCATAACCAGACTATACTATCACCTAGAGGTCTTGGTTTTAGAGCAAAAGGGGGATCTGTATGTGATTTGGGGTGATCTCCCTTTCAGAGGGTAGAGGTGAATATGTATGTGATTTCACATGAGACAGCTGTTACACTGTATTGTGGGTGTGGGAATAAAGTCCTGGGCAGCCATGAGGTAGAATGTACAGCCTACAGTAGCTGCCTTTATCTGCCTAACAAACCTTTTCTTTTGTTAAGAGCTTCTGCTTCTGTGGTCACCAAAGCATTTAGTGAGACAATGCCTGGCTAACCAAAGTCCTCATGGTCCAGAGAAATGATCCCTTCTGGTGAGGTCACTTGACTCAAGTAGACATGGGGAGAAATTGGAAATAAAAACAACAATAAACAAATGGGACCTAATTAAACTTAAAAGTTTTTGTGCAAAGAAGGAAACGATAAACAAGTTGAAAAGACAGCCCTCAGAATGGGAGAAAATAATAGCAAGTGAAACAACTGACAAAGAATCTCCAAAATATACAAGCAGCTCATGCAGCTCAATATCAGAAAAACAAACAACCCCAAAAGTGGGCAAAAGACCTAAACAAACGTTTCTCCAAGGAAGACATCCAGATGGCTAACAAACACATGAAAAGATGCTCAACATCACTCATTATTAGAGAATACAAATCAGAATCACACTGAGGTACCATCTCACACTGGTCAGAATGGCCATCATCAAAAGTCTATAAACAATAAATGCTGGAGAGGGTGTGGAGAAAAAGGAACCCTCTTACACTGTTGGTGAGAATGCAAACTGATACAACCACTATGGAGAACAGTGTGGAGATTCCTTAAACAAACCAGGAAGAAAATTGCCATACAACCAGCAATCCCACTGCTGGGCCTACACCCCAAGGAAACCAGAACTGAAAGAGACACATGTACCTCAGTGTTCATTGCAGTGCTATCTACAATAGCTAGAACATGGAAGCAACCTAGATGTCCATTGGCAGATGAATGAATAAGGAAGTTGTGTACATACACACGATGGAATACTACTCAGCTATAAAAAGGAACGTGTTTGAGTCAGTTCTAGTGAGGTAGATGAACCTAGAGCCTATTATACAAGTTGAGTAAGTCAGAAAGTGAAAGACAAATACTGTATATAACCCATATGTATGGAATCTAGAAAGACGGTACCAATGTTCCTATGTACAGGGCAGAAAGGAGACACAGACATCAAGAACAGACTTTTGGGCCCAATGGGAGAAGGAGAGGGAAGAATGATTTGACAGAATAGTATTGAAACATGTACATTGCTGCTGCTGCTGCTGCTAAATCGCTTCAGTCATGTCCGACTCTGTGCAACCCCATAGACAGCAGCCCACCAGGCTTCCCTGTTCCTGGGATTCTCCAGGCAAGAACACTGGAGTGGGTTGCCATTGCCTTCTTCAAACATGTACATTACCATATGTAAAACAGATAATAAGTGGGAGTTCGATGAACGGATGATAATCTAGAGGGATAGGGTGGGGAGGGAGGTGTGAGGGGGATTCAGGATGGAGGGGACACATGTATATCTATGGCAGATTTATACTGATGTATGGCAAAAACCATTACAATATTGTAAAGTAATTATCCTCCAATTAAAATGATAAATTAAAAAAATAAAATAAAGCTTATTAGAACAGAATTGATATACACTGTGTCTTGCCTTGTTGGTCTTCTGATTAATGGTCTTTTGCCCTCCGAGCTGGGCACTCATCTCCAATAAATATCCATTTGGTCCAACTTGGTGTGTGTAATCTTCTGAATCAGGACGTTGTCTTCAAGGATATCTGCTGTCTCGAAATCCACTTGCTGTAAACTTGGAGGCAAGTTACTTCCGCTCAACAGCATCAAGAAAACACTTTGATTTTATTGAAAGTTAATTCTCTATGATTTCTTATTTGCTCATAGCTTCTCATATTGGTTTCTCTGGCACTGCTTAACTTGAATGTTCGTGTGTGAAGTGGACCCCTGTAGACAGTGTATAAGTTCTGAGAACCAGTGGGGAGAATGTGCCCACTGATGGATGCAAATTCTGACCTGGCTGCCTCTGCTTGTCCCCTCTTCCTGCTTTATAAAAGTGTCCTCTCCCTCAGGGGAGATGAGAATTGCCAACTAAGAATTGACCTTTGCCATTTGCCTCTACAAGGATTAGGTCACTAGTCACAACAGTTGCTGATTTTCAGCATACCCTGAAAGTTTAGGGTGGAGAACAGGAATGAGGGCACTCTGTGCTCTGGAAAAAACTGGCAGAACAGACCTTCAGACAGTTACATATTTTCAGGAGAATATTTTATAAACCCAAATTCTTGCATCTTCTTGTGTATAGAAAAGTACTAAAATCATTAAGGGAGACTTCTGCTCCTCGAGACTAGCATTAACCTTCATGAGCGGGCAGAGACATTTTGCGAAACTCTGTGCTTGATTGCATGCATCACTCTTCACTAAAATCATATATCGGGTTGGCCAAAAAGTTCCTTTGGTCTGTTAAGTAAAAATTAAATACACATTTTTCATCAAGAACTTTATAGGGCAATGTATTCATTGCTTGGGCTTCCCTGGTAGCTCAGCACTAAAGAATCCACCTGCAATGCAGGAGCTACAGGAGACATGAGTTTGATCCCTGGGTCAGGAAGATCCCCTGAAGGAGGGGATGGCAACGCACTCCAGTATTCTTGCCTGGAGAATTCCATGGATAGAGGAGACTGGTGGGCTGCAGTCCATGGGGTCGCAAAGAGTTGGACATGACTGAAGTGACTTGGCATGCATGCAGGCATTCATAATTTTGTCCCAGTACCTTCTGCCATTTTTCATGCCATTTTCATTTAAAAATTCCATCTTCCCAAAACTTAATCTTTTTGAGCAAAGAACTGTTTCAGGTACCTTTTACAGTCTTCCAGGGAACTGAAATTTCTTCCATTAAGAGAATTTTATAAACACCAAAATAAGTGGCTACCTGAAGGTGCAGTGTCTGGGGATTTCAGTGGATAAATCAGAACTTCCCATCCAAGCTGTAACAGCTTTTGCCTGGTCATCAAATAAACATGCAGTCTTGCATTGTCCTGATAGGAGATTATGCATTTTCTGTTGACTAATTCCAGATGCTTTTCATGGAGTGCTGCCTTCGGTTGGCTGAACTGGGAGCAGTACATGTTTGAATTAATTGTTTGGTTTTGCAGAAGGATCTATTCATAATAGAGGATTCCCTTCTAATCCCACCATATACACAACAACACCTTCTTTGGCTAAAGACCCGACTTTGGTGTGACTGGTGGCAGCTTATTTTGCTTGCCCCATGCTCTCTTCCATTCTACATTATTGTACAATATCCTGGCAATCTTGATTCCAGCTATTGCTTCATCCAGCCCAGTGTTTCTCATGATGTACTCTGCATAGAAGTTAAACAAGCAGGGTGACAATATACAGCCTTGACGTACTCCTTTTCCTATTTGGAACCAGTCTGTTGTTCCATGTTCAGTTTTAACTGTTGTTTCCTGACCTGCATACAGATTTCTCAAGAGGCAGGTCAGGTGGTCTGGTATTCCCATCTCTTTAAGAAATTTCCACAGTTTGTTGTGGTCCACACAGTCAAAGCTTTGGGATCGTCAATAAAACAGAAGTAGATGTTCTTCTGGAACTCTCTTGCTTTTTCGATGATCCAGCAGATGTTGGCAATTTGATCTCTGGTTCCTCTGCCTTTTCTAAATCCAGCTTGAACATTTGAAAGTTCACTGTTCACATACTGTTGAAGCCTGGCGTGGAGAATTTTGAGCATTACTTTACTAGCATGTGAGATGAGTGCAATTGTGCAGTAGTCTGAGCATTCTTTGGCATTGCCTTTCTTTGGGATTGGAATGAAAACTGACCTTTTCCAGTCCTGTGGCCACTGATGAGTTTTCCAAATTTGCCGGGATATTGAGTGCAGCACTTTCACAGTATCATCTTTTAGGATTTGAAATAGCTCAACTGGGATTCCATCACCTCCACTAGCTTTGTTCATCATGATGCTTTCCAAGGCCCACTTGACTTCAAATTCCAGGATGTCAGGTAAGTGATCACACCATCATGATTATCTTGGTCATGAAGATCTTTTTTGTATAGTTATTCTGTGTATTCTTGCCAACTTTCCTTAATATCTTCTGCTTCTGTTAGGTCCATACCATTTCTGGGCTGGATGAAGCACGAGCTGGAATCAAGTTTGCTTGGAGACATATCAATAACCTCAGATATGCAGATGACACCACCCTTATGGCAGAAAGTGAAGAAGAACTAAAGAGCCTCCTGATGAAAGTGAAAGAGGAGAGTAAAAAAGTTGGCTTAAAACTCAACATTCAGAAAACAAAGATCATGGCATCTGGTCCCATCACTTCAGGGCAAATAGATGGGGAAACAGTGGAAACAGTGACAGACTTTATTTTTTGGGGCTCCAAAATCACTGCAGATGGTGACTGCAGCCATGAAATTAAAAGATGCTTGCTCCTTGGAGGAAAATTTATGATCAACCTAGACAGCATATTGGCAACCCACTCCATTGTTCTTGCCTGGAGAATCCCAGGGACGGGGGAGCCTGGTGGGCTGCCATCTATGGGGTCGCACAGAGTTGGACACGACTGAAGTGACTTAGCAGCAGCAGCAGGAGACAGCATATTAAAAAGCAGAGACATTACTTTGCCAACAAAGGTCCATCTAGTCAAAGCTATTATTTTTCCAGTAGTCATGTGTGGATGTGAGGGTTGGACTATAAAGAAAGCTGAGCACTGAAGAATTGATGCTTTTGAGCTGTGGTCTTGGAGAAGACTCTTGAGAGTCCCTTGGACTGCAAAGAGATCCAACCAGTCCATCCTAAAGGAGATCAGTCCTGAGTGTTCATTGGAAGGACTGATGCTGAGGCTGAGGCTCTAATACTTTGGCCACCTGCTGCAAAGAACTGACTCATTGGAAAAGACCCTGATGCTGGGAAAGATTGAAGGCAGGAGAAGGGGTGACAGAGGATGAGATAGTTGGATGACATCACCGAATTGATGGACATGAGTTTGAGTGAACTCCAGGAGTTGGTGATGGACAGGGAGGCCTGGCATGCTGCAGTCCATGGGGTCACAAAGAGTCAGACACGACTGAGTGACTGAACAGAACTGAACTGTACAATATCCACTTTTCATTGCTCATCACAATTTGTTTTTAAAATAGGATTTCTTTGTTACTCAGGATGTTTTCATTACATTTAAGTAGAGAATTGCAAGCAGAAATATACTCAAGAGGTTTTTTTTTTTTTGCTTATGTGGAACCCAAACATCAAAGTGATTAAGGAAATCAAGCTGGTACAAGTAATTTTCAAACTTTTATTTGAATATTTTGAGTATGTAGGCTATCTCCCTCATTGTATAACATCAATTGTTCTTAATTAATGTCTTGACTTGTTCACTATCAACTTCAACTGGTCTACCTAACCATAGAGCATCATCTAGTGAGAAATCCCAAGCACAAAACTTTACAAACCACTTTTGACACATTCAATCAGTCACAGCACCATCTCCATGCACTGACAAATCTTTTTTTCTTTTTGGTTTCAATTGTGATTTTAACTTTATGGAAATAATAAAGCATAATATGCCTAAAATTTTACTTTTTCTTCCATTTTCAATATTAAAATGGCTACAAATATCATCAATTTTGATAAGTTTTTTATTGCATGTTGGTAAGGCAGCTGTCACAATACAATCTAACAAAAGTAATTTAAATGAAGCTAAAGGCAAATAAGCGCTTGTTCAGTCATTCAGTCTTGTCCAACTCTTTGGGACCCCAGGGACTGCAGCACTCCAGGCTTTCCTGTCCTTCACAGTCTCCCAGAGCTTGCTCAAACTCATGTGCATTGAGTTGGTGATGCCATCCAACCATCTTGTCCTCTGTTGATCCCTTCTCCTCCTGCCTTCAATCTTTCCCAGCCTTTGGGTCTTTTCCAATGAGTCAGCTCTTCGAAGCAGGAGGCCAGAGTATTGGAGCTTCAGCTTCAGTATCAATCCCTCCAATAAATATTCAGGATTGATTTTCTTTAGGATTGACTGGTTTGATTTTCTTGCAGTCCAAGGGACTCTCAAGAGTCTTTTCCAACACCACAGTTTAAAAGCATCAATTCTTTGGTGCTCAGGCTTCTTTACGGTCCAACCCTCACATCCATACATGACTACTAGAAAAAATCATAGCTTTGACTATACAGATTTTGTAGGCAAGGTAATGTCTTTGCTTTTTAATACACTATCTAGGTTTGTCATAGCTTCTCTTCCAAAGAGCAAGTGTTTTTAATTTCATGGCTGCAATCACTATCTGCAGTGATTTTGCAGCCCATGAAAATAAAATCTGCAACTGTTTCCTTTGAAGTGAAGTGAAATTCACTCAGTCATGTCCAACTCTTTATGACCCCATGGACTATAGCCTGCCAGGCTCCTCTGTCCATGGAATTCTCTAGGCAAGAATACTGGAGTGGGTTGCCATTCCCTTCTCCAACTGTTTCCATTGTTTCCCCCCTGTTTTCTATGAAGTGATGGGACTAGATGCCATGATCTTAGTTTTCTGAATGTTGAGTTTTAAGCCAGCTTTTTCACTCTCCTTTTTCACCTTCATCAAGAGGTTCTTTAGTTCCTCTTCACTTTCTGCCATAAAAGTGGTGTCACTTGCATATCTGAGGTTATTGATATTTCTCCCAGCAATCTTGATTCTAGCTAGTGTTTCATCCAGACTGGCATTTCACATGATGCACTCTGTATATAAGTTAAATAAACAGGGTGACAATATACAGCCTTGACGTACTACTTTCCCAATTTTGAACCAGTTGGCTGTTTCACGTCTGGTTCTAATTGTTGCTTCTTGTCCTGCATACATGTTTCTAAGGAGGCAGGTAAGGCGGTCTGATATTCACATCACTTTAAGAATTTTCCACAGCTTGTTGTGATCCACACAGTCAAAGGCTTTAACATAGTCAATGAAGCAGATGTTTTTTCTGGAATTCTCTTGGTTTTTCTATGATCCGGTGGATGTTGGCAATTTGTTCCTCTGCCTTTTCTAAATTCAGCTTGTACATCTGGAACTTCTCAGCTCACATACTGTTGAGGCCTAGCTTGAAGGATTTTGACATTGACTTGGCTAGCTTGTGAAATGAGTGCAACTGTACAGTAGCTTGAACATTCTTTGCAATTGCCCTTCTCTGGGATTGGAATGAAAGCTGACTTTTTCCAGATCTGTGGTCACTGCTGAGTTTTCCAAATTTGCTAGCATACCGAGTGCAGCATTTTAACAGCATTATCTTTTCAGTTCAGTTCAGTTCAGTCGCTCAGTCGGGTCTGACTCTTTGCGACCCCATGAATTGCAGCACACCAGGCCTCCCCGTCCATCACCAACTCCCGGAGTTCACTCAGACTCATGTCCATCGAGTTGGTGATGCCATCCAGCCATCTCATCCTCTGTCGTCCCCTTCTCCTCCTGCCCCCAATCTGTCCCAGCATCAGAGTCTTTTCCAATGAGTCAACTCTTCGCATCAGGTGGCCAAAGTACTGGAGTTTCAGCTTTAGCATCATTCCTTCCAAAGAACACCCAGGACTGATCTCCTTTAGAATGGACTGGTTGGATCTCCTTGCAATCCAAGGGACTCTCAAGAGTCTTCTCCAACACCACAGTTCAAAAGCATCAATTCTTCGGCGCTCAGCCTTCTTCACAGTCCAACTCTCACATCCATACATGACCACTGGAAAAACCATAGCCTTGACTAGATGGACCTTTTTGGCAAAGTAATGTCTCTGCTTTTGAATATGCTATCTAGGTTGGTCATAAGTAGTAAGTCACAAGGAGTAAGCATCTTTTAATTTCCTGGCTGCAGTCACCATCTGCAGTGATTTTGGAGCCCCCAAAAATAAAGTCTGACACTGTTTCTACTGTTTCCCCATCTATTTCCCATGAAGTGATGGGACCAGATGCCATGATCTTCGTTTTCTGAATGTTGAGCTTTAAGCCAACTTTTTCACTCTCCTCTCTTACTTTCATCAAGAGGCTTTTTATTTCCTCTTCACTTTCTGCCATAAGGGTGGTGTCATCTGCATATCTGAGGTCATTGATATTTCTCCCAGCAATCTTGATTCCAGCTTGTGCTTCATCCAGCCCAGCATTTCTCATGATGTACTCTGCATAGAAGTTAAATAAGCAGGGTGACAATATACAGGCTTGACGTACTCCTTTTCCTATTTAGAACTAGTCTGTTGTTCCATGTCCAGTTCTAACTGTTGCTTCCTGACCTGCATACAGATTTCTCAAGGGGCAGGTCAGGTGGTCTGGTATTCCCAACTCTTTCAGAATTTTCCACAGTTTATTGTGATCCACACAGTCAAAGGCTTTGGCATAGTCAATAAAGCAGAAATAGATGTTTTTCTGGAACTCTCTTGATTTTTCCATGATCCAGCAGATGTTGACAATTTGATCTCTGGTTCCTCTGCCTTTTCTAAAACCAGCTTGTACATCTGGAAATTCACGGTTCATGTATTGCTGAAGCCTGGCTTGGAGAATTTTGAGCATTACTTTACTAGCGTGTGAAATGAGTGCAATTGTGTAGTAGTTTGAGCATTTTTTGACCTTGCTTTTCTTTGGGATTGGAATGAAAACTGACCTGTTCCAGTCCTGTGGCCACTGCTGAGTTTTCCAAATTTGCTGGCATATTGAGTGCAGCACTTTCACAGCATCATCTTTCAGGATTTGAAATTATCTTTTAGGTTTTGAAATAACTCAGCTGGAACTCCATCACCTCCACTAACTTTGTAATGATGTTTCCTAAGGCCCACTTGACTTCACATTCCAAGATGTCTGGCTCTAGATGACTGATCATAGCATTTTGATTTTCCAGATCATTAAGGTCTTTTTTTGTCTATGGGAATGGGTGAATTTAATTCATATGACCACCTACCACTGCAGGCAAGAATCCCTTAGAAGAAATGGAGTAGCCCTTATAGTCAACAAAAGAGTCCAAAATGCAGTACTTGGGTGCAATCTCAAAAATGACAGAATGATCTTGGTCATTTCCAAGGCAAACCATTCCATATCAAAGTAATCCAAGTCTATGCCTCAATCATTAATGTTGAAGAAACTAAAGCTGAATGGTTTTGTGGAGACCTACAAGAGCTTCTAGAACAAATACCAAAAAAAGATGTCCTTTTCCTCATAGGGGACTAGAATTCAAAAGTCAGAAATCAAGAGATACCTGCGGTAACAGGCAAGTTTGGCTTTGGAGTACAAAGTGAAGCAGGGAAAAAGTTAACAGTGTTTTGCTAAGAGAATGCACTGGTCATAGCAAACATCCCCTTCCAACAACACAAGAGACAACTCTACACGTGGACTTCACCAGATGGTCAATACTGAAATCAGATTTGTTATATTCTTTGTCGCCGAAGATGGAGAAGCTCTATACAGTCAGCAAAAACAAGACCAGGGGCTGACTGTGGCTCTCATCATGAACTCCTCATTGCAAAATTCAGCCTTTAGTTGAAGAAAGTAGTGGAAACCACTAGGCCATTCACGTATGACTTAAATCAAATCCCTTATGATTATTCATTGGAAGTGACATATAGAGTCAAGGGATTAGATCTGATAGACAGCATGCCCGAGGGACTATGAATAGAGGTTTATAACTGTACAGGGTTTTAAGAATTGCTCAGGATTAAAAAAAAAAAAAATTGAAGTTATCATTAACTCCTTCTCCCATGCATATATCCAAGCTATTGGTAAATTCAGTTGGTGCTTTAGTCAAAATATCTGCAGCATAAGATCCTTTCTCCTTCCCTCTATGTGGTGGCTCAAGCCACTGTCATTAGTTAGATTATGCAGTGATCTCTTGACTGGTCTCCTTGCTTTCACCCTTGCCGTCATGTCAGCTTTTCACATAACTTCTTGAGGAATTATTCTAAAAACAAAGTCTAAGTTGCTCCTTTGCTCCAAACCTTCCAGTGTCTTCTCATTTCATAGAGTAAAATCCAAGGTCCTTGCCAGGCCCCCAAAGACCAGCTTCTGCTCATGTCTACAAATTCATTCCCATTCCTTCCCACCCTCACTAGTTTCCTTCCCATTCCTCAAACAGTCGGCCAGGCTCTTAGGGTTTTGCACTTGCTTGTCTACCCATTTGGGAACTTCTTCCAGCAGGTCTCGAATGGCTGACTTTTTCATCGCTTTATATAACGACATTTTTCATCTTCTCAGGAAGAACTTTCCTAACTCCCCTGTGTGAAATAACATCCTTTCCCTGTCCTGTCTCTTTCATCTCTGCCTTATTTTTCTGCATTGCATGTTTCACTGCCTAAAATGTGAGGTTTTCGTTTATTTGGCTATTGTCTCTCTTTCCTATGCTGGAGTGAAAGCTTCACAAGAGCAGAAACTTGGTTGTGTCACTGCTATGTTTCCAGCCCCTGGCTCATAGGAGGCTCCCAGCAAATGTTTGCTGAATGAATGAGTAACCCTGCAATAAAGAGGACAGGTTCCTGGCCTACTGAAATACCTGGCACAGTTGACCCCGTACCTGGCCCTCTCCAACTGTTTTCCTTTATATGGACTGCTTTAACCCTCCTGCTCTTGGTGATATCTCACTGAAAGGGACAGTAGTGTGCAATCTTTATCCCTGTAGCTTGTCTTGATGGTTGTGAAATGAAGCCAAAGTATTTGCGGAGTCTAACAAATTATTCAAGTCATTGAGTCCAGAATTCAAATGAATATTTTGTTTTCCTATAATTGAACTTAATTTACTGTTAAGACTGCATTTCCACTAATGGTTGAAAACTTAATCTTATCAATTCAAGGTAGCACAGATAGTCTGGCTTTATGGCAATTCAAGATTTTATACCTCCTTTCATTTTTGTCCTTCTGTTTAGGACAAAATGGGGGTTGGGGAGGCTGAGCTATCTTCTTGTCTTTAAGGAGGGAACTTCTGTTCTGTGAGCCAACCTTTCTCCTTGTTGGCCCCAGTAAGCTTTTCTTGTCAGATCCATACTCCTGCCTTGACCTAGGGCCCAAAACACCACATATGTTTCTCCTTCCTCAGCCCAAGCACAGACCTCTTTGGGACACTGCCTCTCAGAACTTCTTGCAATACCTTTGCATGGCTCAGGAAGTCTAGGCTGAAAGTTATGGATGTATTCTGGTTTTATGTAGCCTATACTTTATGTAAGTTGGGGATGGGGGCTTTTTAAAGAAAAAAAGCATATGAAATCAGGAAAAATGTGAATTTTTACTTAGAATGAGAAAAGAAATTACAACAACTTTCACATTTTGAAAAGTTGAGCTGCCACAAACATTGTAAAAACTAGAAAAATACTTTTACTTAATTTACTCCTTTAGCTTACTTTAGTAAGTACTTTTTAGTAGTACTTTTGTCCCATTTTTTGGCATGTTCTTCCATTACCTAAGTGAAAACACAGTGTTTTCTTTAGAATGGTTGATAAAACATGTGGCTTCACATGCAAGCATGTTTTCTTGAAAGTATTAATACAAGCTGTGCCTTTACTAAGAAATTCTGGCAAATTCTATTTTGTGTCGTTCTCACTTTAAAAAAGAAAGTTGAGTATGTTTCCAAGAGGAGGGTATGTCTATGTTAATAAGACGGCAATGAGAATCAAACTCTTGGTTTACAGTTTTACACACTGCTGTTTAGAAGAATTTCCCACAGATTAGCTTCTGGTGCCATACATTTCAGATATGGTTTCTTCTCCACTACTTGCATTTTCCAGTAGTTCTGGGCACTCTAAGGTATATTCATATTATAAAATGTTCTTTGACCCCTTGTCTTTCCTTCATGATGGCAGAGTGGATGGAAAAGTTTAAGGTAATGAGTCTTCCTGGAAGCTATTTATATACTAGGATATGAAGCGAGTGAAGTTGCTTAGTCGTGTACAACTCTTTGTGACCCCATGGACACCAGGCTCCTCTGTCCGTGGGATTTTCTAGGCAAGAGTACTGGAGTGGGTTGCTATTTCCTTCTCCAGGGAATCTTCCCGACCCAGGGATCAAACCCAGGTCTCCCACGTTGTAGACAGATGCTTTACCATCTGAGCCAGATGACTATACCCAAAGCCTTCCATGGACACTGCCACTCCACCATTCAAGAGCAAGGCAGGATGAGGTTTGAGTTTCCCAGGCTATTCTCTGACAAACGAATCCCAAGGATATATCCTCTGCTCTCATATTGGCCCTAAAATATATCTTAAGTTCCCATCACATAGACAGCACCTGAAATTTGAGGAGCCTGAGTCTATTCTTGGATATGCCAGCAACATCAAAATTCTCATTAACTTGCTTCTAATTTTCCCTTATTGCTGACTGGAACTCTTACCTTTTTCAAAGAAGAAAAAAACATAACACTACATCTTTTCTTTTTCTGACTCTGTATGCTGTATAAATGCCACATCTTTTCCAAGCTCAGTTCTTATTCCTTCTATACTAGACTGCTTTTATAAGAATTCAAAATAAAACCTATTCTCTCTCATTAACCTAGTTCTTTTAATCAATAGTACTTTGACTTTCAAGACTATTCTCTTAACCAAAGATTTGAAAGTCTGTTTAAGTACCCAAAAGTTAAGAAAATGACTTTTCATTGTCGATGTGTTTGCTTCCTCAGAATGCTCTTCAGAAAAGAAAAATGAAAGAAAGAAAACACAAAAAAGCTACTTCTGAGGCCTAAAGTTATGGGACAGGGAAAAGCAATCTATCCACCTCTCAAAATATGTTTCTGTTCTGGAAAGTACTGATTTATAGTTCTAGGTACCAGAAAGACTAACTAGAATAGTTGTGATAAATTATTATCAATGGGGGAGCCATTCAGGTATGACCTAAATCAAATCCCTTATGATTATACAGTGGAAGTGAGAAATAGATTTAAGGGCCTAGATCTGATAGATAGAGTGCCTGATGAACTATGGATTGAGGTTCGTGACATTGTACAGGAGACAGGGATCAAGACCATCCCCATGGAAAAGAAATGCAAAAAAGCAAAATGGCTGTCTGGGGAGGCCTTACAAATAGCTGTGAAAAGAAGAGAAGTGAAAAGCAAAGGAGAAAAGGAAAGATATAAACATCTGAATGCAGAGTTTCGAAGAATAGCAAGAAGAGATAAGAAAGCCTTCCTCAGCGATCAATGCAAAGAAATAGAGGAAAACAACAGAATGGGAAAAACTAGAGATCTCTTCAAGAAAATCAGAGATACCAAAGGAACATTTCTTGCAAAGATGGGCTCGATAAAGGACAGAAATGGTATGGACCTAACAGAAGCAGAAGATATTAAGAAGAGATTGCAAGAATACACAGAAGAACTGTACAAAAAAGATCTTCATGATCCAGATAATCACGATGGTGTGATCACTGACCTAGAGCCAGACATTCTGGAATGTGAAGTCAAGTGGGCCTTAGAAAGCATCACTACGAACAAAGCTAGTGGAGGTGATAGAATTCCAGTTGAGCTATTCCAAATCCTGAAAGATAATGCTGTGAAAGTGCTGCACTCAATATGCCAGCAAATTTGGAAAACTCAGCAGTGGCCACAGGACTGGAACAGGTCAGTTTTCATTCCAATCCCGCAGAAAGGCAATGCCAAAGAATGCTCAAACTACCGCACAATTGCACTCATCTCACACGCTAGTAAAGTAATGCTTAAAATTCTCCAAGCCAGGCCTCAGCAATATGTGAACCGTGAACTTCCTGATGTTCAAGCTGGTTTTAGAAAAGGCAGAGGAACCAGAAATCAAATTGCCAACATCCGCTGGATCATGGAAAAAGCAAGAGAGTTCCAGAAAAACATCTATTTCTGCTTTATTGACTATGCCAAAGCCTTTGACTGTGTGGATCACAATAAACTGTGGAAAATTCTGAAAGAGATGGGAATACCAGACCACCTGATCTGCCCCTTGAGAAATCTGTATGCAGGTCAGGAAGCAGCAGTTAGAACTGGACATGGAACAACAGACTGGTTCCAAATAGGAAAAGGAGTATGTCAAGCCTGTATATTGTCACCCTGCTTATTTAACTTATATGCAGAGTACATCATGAGAAACGCTGGGCTGGAAGAAGCACAAGCTGGAATCAAGATTGCCGGGAGAAATATCAATGACCTCAGATATGCAGATGACACCACCCTTATGGCAGAAAGTGAAGAGGAAATAAAAAGCCTCTTGATGAAAGTGAAAGAGGAGAGTGAAAAAGTTGGCTTGAAGCTCAACATTCAGAAAACGAAGATCATGGCATCCGGTCCCATCACTCCATGGGAAATAGATGGGGAAACAGTGGAAACAGTGTCAGACTTTATTTTTTGGGGCTCCAAAATCACTGCAGATGGTGACTGCAGCCAGGAAATTAAAAGACGCTTACTCATTGGAAGGAAAGTTATGACCAACCTTGATAGCATATTCAGAAGCAGAGACATTACTTTGCCAACAAAGGTTCATCTAGTCAGGGCTATGGTTTTTCCAGTGGTCATGTATGGATGTGAGAGTTGGACTGTGAAGAAGGCTGAGCACCGAAGAATTGTTGCTTTTGAACTGTGGTGTTGGAGAAGACTCTTGAGAGTCCCTTGGACTGCAAGGAGATGCAACCAGTCCATTCTGAAGGAGATCAGCCCTGGGATTTCTTTGGAAGGAATGATGCTAAAGCTGAAACTCCAGTACTTTGGCCACCTCATGTGAAGAGTTGACTCACTGGAAAAGACTCTGATGCTGGGAGGGATTGGGGGCAAGAGGAGAAGGGGACAACAGAGGATGAGATGGCTGGATGGCATCACTGACTCGATGGACGTGAGTCTGAGTGAACTCCGGGAGTTGGTGATGGACAGGGAGGCCTGGCGTGCTGCAATTCATGGGGTCGCAAAGAGTCGGACACGACTGAGCCACTGATCTGGTCTGATCAGTAAGTAAACTATCAGATATCATCAGTAAGGATCCTGTTAGACTCAAATAGAAAGGGATTTAAGTGCATACATGTTTTTGGAGTGGTTTAAAAAAGCAGGTTCTAGG
Organism: Bos mutus; assembly: GCF_027580195.1. NCBI lineage: Eukaryota > Metazoa > Chordata > Mammalia > Artiodactyla > Bovidae > Bos > Bos mutus. Next base: position 97,025,894 of record NC_091627.1, on the reverse strand, counting down.
AGAGGTCTATAGCAATGACTTTTGGAACAAGACTGACTAAAAGATCTATACTTGTGCCATAATTAGAAATTTGGTAAGTCAGGAAGCCATGGTACCCTTTGCTGGCTCTGGAATCACACACCATTCCATCTCTAACTGAGGATCAAACAACTGCTACCATAGGAGTTGGTTCCTGGGCACTTAATATGCCAATTAGACCAACATTAGTAATGTGGATGTCTCACGTGCTGCTGTCCTATTTTTCCCTCAGAACTCGATTCTAAACTCAGGTCTCACATGAATGTATCATATCATTTTCGTGCAGAGAAATCTGGAACATGTGGTTTTCAGCTTCTCAGCTTCTGTAGCAGAGAAGAGGAAAGCACATTAGGAAGAGGCTGGAAGAGATGTCAGTGTCCCAACCTGTCATCTATCTGTCAGAACTGTGTATATTATCCTACCTGTGGGAGATACATCTTTGCCTCATCCCTTCCATTGGCATATAACCCTTTCCACCTTGGCCCTTCACTCAGGTAAGCCTCCGTCTTCTTTCAACTGATGGAATTTCTATAGATAGCCCTGTGATTGTTCATCCTCATGAGATAGCCTTGAATGTAGATATGTTCTTCCACTTCCGGCCAATTTGTCTTAGTTTTGGGGGTGTAACTTACAATCACATTTTGATGTTGGAAATAATCAAGCTTTACTTTCCAAATAACAAGCTTTTAAAAAACTTCATTTTGCTACCAAAAATGCTGTCACAAAAGGGTCCTAATATCCATGATTGAAATTCTGATTTCTTGAGGACAAAATAGGAGAGGTTCATCCTATTGGTTATTTACACTGCGAGAATCTTTCCTCAATAAACTTGCATCTTGGCTATAAAATATTGTGTGGGGTCATGATGATATTAAATTCTGTAAATTAAATTTCAATTGTTTATTGTAATAAATGATGTCAGATCAAGATTAAATGAGTTTGTAGAAACCATCATCATTCAATCATAGAGGAACTGAAAGCGTTTTATTTGTGACTGAGCATAAATAACATGTCTAGATTTCATTATGTAATTAAAATTGGTATAAATTAGCTTTTCTCCTAATTTAGTCTCATTCAGGCATACTATTTAACTCCTCTTAATTCATTCCTAGAGTCAGTACAGAAAAGTAAGAAACATGTTAATCTTAATCTCATAATAATTTTAGCAAAAGTCCCTTATTTGCATCTAGGTAGTATTTTACTTCCTTCCACTATGACACTAAATTAAACTCAGTATGTTGGTAGGATATGTGGGAGGAGAAATGGACACAGGTTACAACAATGTATGTGATTACCTGGGGTCTCCCAACAATGTCATTCGGCGTCCTCTGGGACATGACCATGTTTCCATCACCCTCTACCACCTGGCACTCAATACGAGGGCCATACTCACGTGAAGGGATTTCACACCCTCCTCCTGACTACAGCACGCACGGAACCTTTGTGACTGTGCCTGGAAGCTGCACACTGCTGCCTCCTGCACTTCTCCATCGTCCAGATCAACCTACCATTCTTCCCTGGGCCTTCTGACTCTTGAGAATGTACTAGGGTGGTGTGCTCCTCAAGACCTGTGTAAGTGTCCCTTGGAAGGAGGGAATCCCACGTCCGTGTGGATCAGGACTCTTACCCACTTTTTTCCCTTCTGGCTGGTGCATGGCCGCTGCTATATTTCCTACGGTGTTGCTCTCCCTCGTCTGTGAACATGGACATGGAGCCAAGGTGTTATTAGGTAAGGAAAGGCTGAAAGGATCTGTCTCTGTACCAGCGAGGTCGAAAATAGACACACTCCAGGTTGGACCTTTACAATCAGGCAGCCTCCACTTTGCATTTCCTGAGGTAAGGCATAGGTGGGCTCCAGTTGAAGAATTTACAACCAGTCTCCTGTTCGCTCTCAGAAATGGAAGTGACAACAGAAACAGGATAAACAGCCAGTCTTTGTCTCTTGTAAACACCTCAAGGGTATAACCATGGCAAGCACACAGAGAGGCGAAAGCCCTGCCTGGGTGAAGGCGAAGGGAGACTCGACGCATGCGCAGAGAGGCTCCTTGAAGTCAAAAGTCAAGGGATACCTCCAGGCCATATGGAGTCTTGCTCCTCTCAGAAGCCTTTACTTCAAGATCCATCTTGGCTGAGGGGTGCATGCCCACCCTCGGCAAGGGTCCCAGGGTGGGTCAGGTGTGGAAAAAGAAACCAGATAATTGGCCTGAAGGAAGACAAACATCTGCAAGAACTGACCCATGTAAATGACTTACCGGCCTCTTTTCTGTGCTCCTCCTCACTAGGGGGGATGCCCACACCCTTTCTCTCTGGGTGTGCATCTCTGCCTGGCCGCTCTCTTGGCTAAACAAACTGTCTCTCTATGTGTTGCTGTGCTGTCTCTAATAATAAACTTAGTACCTGCATTTACAGCTTTGGTCTCTGTGATAAATGCATTTTTCACTGGGGGCAAAGATCTAGGGAAAAACAGCTTCTAGCCTCTAGCCCTTGCTGGTCTGGAGGCTAGGATTCTTGGTTTTCATCCAGGCTACCCAGGTTCAATTCCTGGGCAGGGAATTAAGATCTTGCTTCATGCCACCACTCCCTGCTGCCTTGCCAAGGTCAGAGCCAGGCTATATACAAATTTGCAGCAAGGGGCAGGTAATCTGAATATTAAAAGATTACTGTTAGTTGGGGAAACATCTCATCCTCTGTTATACCCTTTTCCTCTCACCCTCAATCTTTCCCAGCATCAGGATCTTTTCCAATGAGTCATTTCTTCGTATCAGGTGATCAAAGGATTGAAGCTTCAGCTTCAGCATTAGTTCTTCCAAAGAATATTCAGGGTTGATTTCCTTGAGGATTAATTGGTTTGATTTGCTCACAGGCCAAGGGATGTTCAAGAGTCTTCCCTAACAGCACAGTTGGATTTCTTGCATTAAGAGATTTAGTGTTCTTCTATGCATGGGAAGATGCAAATGTCTGGGCTTACTGAAATCATTTCTTTTATAGGCATATGGGCTATCTGAAGCCAAATCCTGCTTTTTGATTCTTCACATCCTAATTCATTTTCTACTGTAAGGGGTGGCAGGTGTGGCAGATGACTTACTCTTGTGTGTCTCACATCTCCCCAGGTCCTCAGTGCTTACCACGGAGGAAGTGGTTGCTGCTGAATAGCTGGTGTTTGTTTTTTTAACCTGGGCTCAGAAATTTACATTTGAAAGGCTAGAATCCCAGATGGCAGTGACATGGCTTGTTTACTGGGATAGCAGAAAATATTTCATTTCTCAGAAATATTTCATTTCACACCACCTACTCCTGAATATACACATACACACACACTCACACAGCTCCATAAGCTATGAGAAGAGATAATTTTGAAATCTCATATACCAGAGCAGAGTTACTGGGTGACAGTGGGAGCTGCTACCTCTGCACAGACAAACCGCAATTTTTTTTTACTGAGGTATAACTGATTTACAATATTATATAAGTTACCAGTATACAATATAGTGATTCACAATTTTTAAAGGTTATACTCCATTTACAGTTATTATAAAATATTGGCTATATTTCCTGTGTTATAAAGATATATTTATTCTTATAGCTTGTTTCATACATAAAAGTTTGTACCTCATAATCTCCTACTGCTACATTGCTCCTCCTCCATCTCCTCTTCCCTTTGGTAACCCAGCTGCTTGTTCTCTATATCTGTATGACTACGTGTGTTTTCTTTTTTAATTTTTAGTTTGTTGAATATTTTAGATTCCACACATGAGTGGTATCACATAGTACTTAAAATGTTGTTTTTCAAAAGTCCATTTCCTGCTTTCAGTTAACATATGCTAATATTTGCGTATGACCTCACCATTACTCTCTTACTAACTTACTTTTGCTTGGCTTTAATTTAAAGCACTGTTTTCATTTTACATGGAAAATAAAAAACCAGAAAACACAAAAAAGAAATATCTCTAAATTCTTACATCTATCTCTTGAGCCCAAGATGTCACAGATTATTGCTTTCACAGATTATTGCTTCTGCCTAGAAGAGTACTTTGCTGTTCACTCACTAATCCTTGTCCAACTCTTTGCGACCCCATGGGCTGCAGCATTTCAGGCTTCCTTGTCCTTCACTATCTCCTGGAGTTTGCTTAAACTCATGTCTATTGTGTCAGTGATGCCATCTCATCATCTCATCCTCTGTTATACCCTTCTCCTCTTGCCTTCAATCTTTCCAAGGATCAGGGTCTTTTCCAGTGAGTCAGCTCTTTGCATCACGTGGCCAAAGGACTGAAGCTTCAGCTTCAGGATCAATTCTTCCAAAGAATATTCAGAGTTGATTTCCATGAGGATTGACTGGTTTGATCTGCTCAGGCCAAGGTTTTCTCAAGAGTCTTCTCCAGCACCACAATTTGAAAGCATCCATTTTCAGCACTCAGCCTACTTTATGGTTCAGTTCTCACATCCATACATGACTAATGAAAAAACCATAGATTTGACAATCCAGACATTTGTCAGCAAAGTGATGCCTCTGCTTTTTAATATGCTGTCTAGGTTTTTCATAGCTTTCCTTTCAAGGAGAAAATGTCTTTTAATTTTGCTGCTGCAGTCACAATCCACAGTGATTTTGGAGCCCAAGAAAGTAAAATCTGCCACTGGTTCCACATCTTCCCCATCTATTTGCCATGAAGTGATGGAACCAGATGCCACAATCTTCATTTTTTGAATGTTGAGCTTTAAGCCAGAGCTTTTCACTCTCCTCTCTCACCTTCATAAAGAGGCTCTTTATTTCCTCTTCACTTTCTGCCATTAGAGTGGTATCATCTGTATATAGGAGATTATTGATATTTCTCCCAGCAATCTTGATTCCAGGTTGTGATTCATCCAGCCTGGCATTTCACACAATGTACTCTGCATATATATTAAATAAACAAGGTGACAATACACAGCCTCGATGTACTCCTTTCCCACTTTAGAACCAGTCCAATGTTCCATGTTTAGTTCTGTAGCTCCTTAACATGCATACATGTTTCTCAGGAGGCAGGTAGGGTAGTCTGGTATTCCCATCTCTCTAAGAATTTTCCACAGTTTGTTGTGATCCACAGAGTCAAAGGCTTTAACCTAGTCAATGAAGTAGAAATAGATGTTTTTCTGGAATTCTCTTGCTTTTTTCTTTGATTCAATGGATGTTGGAAATTTTATTTCTGGTTCCTCTGCCTTTTCTAAGTCCAGCTTGTACATCTGGAAGTTCTTGGTTCACAAAGTGCTGAAGCCTAGCTTGAAGGATTTTGAGCATTACCTTGCTAGCATGTGAAATGAATGTAACTGGGTGGTACTTTGAACATTCTTTGGAATTGCCTTTCTTTGCTTTGGAATGAAAACTGATTTTTTTGAGTCCTGTGGCTATTGTTGAGTTTTCCAAATTTGCTAGCATATTGAGTGCACTACTTTATCAGCATCATCTTTTAGGATTTGAAATACCTTAGCTGGAATTCCATCACCCCCACTAACTTATGGGGGTGTAATGCTTCCTAAGGCCCATTTGACTTAACAATCCAAAATGTGTAGCTGTAGGTGAATGATCACACCATCGTGGTTATCTGGGTCATTAGTACCTTTTTTGTACAAATCTTCTGTGTATTCTTGCCACCACTTCTTCATCTCTTCTGCTTCTGTTAGGTCCTTGCTGTTTCTGTCCTTTATTGAGCCCATCTTCGCATGAAATATTCCCTTGGTATCTCCAGTTTTCTTGAAGAGCTCTCTAGTGTTTTCCATTCACTTGTTTTGCTCTATTTCTTTGCACTGTTCATTGAAGAAGGCCTTCTTATCTCTCCTTGCTATTCTCTGGAACTCTGCATTCAGATGGGTATATCTTTTCTTTTCTCCTTTGCCTTTCATTTCTTTTCTCAGCCATTTGTAAGGTCTCAGACAATCACTTTGCCTTCTTGCATTTCTTTTTCTTTGGAGTGGTTTTGGTCAGTGCCTCCTGACCAAAATGTTATGAACCTCTGTCCCTACTTCTTCAGACACTCTGTCCACCAGATGTAATGCCTGGAATCTGTTTGTTACCTCCACTGTGTAATCATATGGGATTTCATTTGGGTCATACCTGAATGGTCTAGTGGTTTTCCCTGCTTTCTTCAATGTAAGACTCAATTTTGCAATAAACAGCTGATGATCTGAGTCACAATCAGCTTCAGGTTTTCTTTTTGCTGATTGTATAGAGCTTTTCCATCTTTGACTGCAAAGATTGATTGCATCAATCAATCTGAATTCAGTATTGACCATCTGGTGATGTCTATGTGTAGAGATGTCTCTTGTGCTGTTGGAAAAGGGTGTTTGCTATGACCAGTGCATTCTCTAGGCAAAACTCTGTTAGCCTTTGCCCTGCTTCGTATTGTACTCCAAGCCCAAACTTGCCTGTTATTCCAGGTTTCCCTTGACTTCCTACTTTTGCATTACAATCCCTTCTGATGAAAAGGGCATCTTTTGTTTGTGTTAGTTCTTGAAGGTCTTGTAGGTCTTCATAGAATTGTTCAACTTCAGCTTCTTTGGCATTATTGGTTGGATCATAGACTTGGATTACTGTGATGCTCAATGGTTCCCTAAGAAACAAACTGAGATTATTCTGTCGTTTTTGAGATTGCACCCAAGTAGAGCATTTTGGACTCTTTTGTTGACTATGAGGGCTACTCCATTTCTTCTAAGGGATTTTTGCCTGTACTGGTAGATATAATGGCCATCTCTATTAAATTCTCCCATTGCCATCCATTTTAGTTCACTGATACCTGAAAGAATGTAGAGGCTGGGTGAAAGCAGAAATGATGTTCACTGTGGATGTGTCTGTTGGTGAAAGTAAAGTCAGATAAGCAGAGTAATATGTCTTTTCAAAAATTATGAAATATTCCAGTGTGAAATGAAACATTTCTTACCATATCGGTAAACAAGGACATGATAGTCATCAGAGATTCTAGCCTTTCAAGTGTAAGTTACTGAGGCCAGGAAGTGATACCAGCTACCAGGTAGCCATCACCTGCCTTCCCAGTAAGCGTGAGGAGCTGGGGGTGGGAGTAGGGATGCAGGAAAGCACAGGGGGCAGCCATCTGCCACAACTGCCACTGCTTATGGTGAATAAGGAATTAAGGATATGAACAATCAAAAAGCAGGAGTTGGCCCCAAATAGATGAGATGCCTATGAAAGAAATGATTCCAGTAAGCCCAGACACTTGTATCTTCCCATATATAGAAGTGTGTTAAATCCCTTAAGGCAAGATATCTAGTTTTCCTTAATTAGCAATAATCTTTTAATATTCATATTACCTGCCCCTTACTGCAAAAGTTCTATGTAGCCTGACTCCTCCCCCAGCCATTTTGGAAACAGTTCTCTCGAGGCCCTCTGAGATGCTGTCTCCCAGGCTTGAAGTCCTCATGATTTCTGCTGAATAAGTCTAACCCTCAACTTTTAGGCTGTATGTATTTTTTTTTTCCAGTCAACCTGACACACAGAGAGGTATAACAAATGGCCAAGTACCTACCATCTATCTGCCTTAAGATGTAAAATATTATCAACACATTTGAAGACTCCTGTATACTTCCTGATGAAATTTTCCTCTCCCCCACAGCTATTCTGATTTTCATGACACATATTTCTTAACTTTTCCTCTGCATTTTGGTCTATTTATTTCTAATAATTCAGTTAAAGTGAATATTCCTTGGCACTCCTTTGCCCCAGTATCTGGTTTCAGCATGGACCTGCATAACATCAGGAAATAGGGGGAGGTATGGTCTTGATTTACAGCTGAAAACCTGATGTCTAGGGTATCTCACCAGACCCTCACACCTGTCCACTTTCTAACAGGAGAATGTTGAGATACCTATGCTGCTAAGTCACTTCAGTCATGTCTGACTCTGTGCAACCCCATAGATGGCAGCCCACGAGGGTCCCCCATTCCTGGGATTCTCCAGGCAGGAACACTGGAGTGGGTTGCCATTTCCTTCTCCATGAGATACCTATATATCCTACCAAACCCTTGACAGTTGTCACTCTGCCCTCTGCTGGCCATGAACTTCTCTAGGACTCAGGGCTCCCTTTCAAACCTCTCTGAAAATAAAAATCTTTGAGGATTCTCCAGATGCTCCGGGAGGCATCCTCTCTGATTCAACCAAAGTTTCACAAACTGTGCTTTGCATTTCCATATGAATAACATTGGCCTTGATTTAAAAAAAAATGTGCTGAAGAAACTGAGCTATTTAACTTCCATTCTTGCATATGCATATACTTCTGTACGTACAGATTAGTCCACAGTATAAATTCCTAGATATAAAATATCAGGATTAAAGAAGATAAATATTTCAAAAAATTTTGTACATATTACCAAATTACCCTCTGTAAAAATTGTGACTATGGCACACATCAATGTTTAAGGGCATCCACGGATTGATTATTTGGTTTAGGTTATGCCCTTTGCTACATATCAATTATGGAATCAAGATTGCCGGGAGAAATATCAATAACCTCAGATATGCAGATGACACCACCCTTATGGCAGAAAGTGAAGAGGAACTAAAGAGCCTCTTGATGAAAGTCAAAGAAGAGAGTGAAAAAGTTGGCTTAAAGCTCAACATTCAGAAAATTAAGATCATGGCATCTGGTCCCATCACTTCATGGCAAATAGATGGGGAAATAATGGAAACAGTGAGATACTTTATTTTGGGGGCTCCAAAATCACTGAAGATGGTGCTACAGCCATGAAATTAAAAGACGCTTGCTCCTCAGAAGAAAAGCTATGATGAACCTAGACAGCTTATTAAAAAACAGAGACATTACTTTGCCAAAAAAAGTCCATCTAGTCAAGGCTATGGTTTTTCCAGGAGTCATGTATGGATGTGAGAGTTGGACTATAAAGAAAGCTGAGTGCCAAAGAACTGATGATTTTGAACTGTGTTGTTGGAGAAGACTCTTGAGAGTCCCTTGGACTGCAAAGAGATCCAACCAGTCAAGACTAAAGAAAATCAGTCCTGAATATTCATTGGAAGGACTGATGCTGAAGCTGGAACTCCAATACTTTGGTCACCTGATATGAAGAACTGACTCATTTGAAAAGACCCTGATGTTGGGAAAGATTGAAGGTGGAAGGAGAAGGTGACAACAGGGGATGAGATTGTTGGATGGCATCATCAACTCAGTGGACATGAATTTGAGCAAACTCCGGGAGTTGATGATGGACAGGGAAGCCTGGTGTGCTGCAGTCCATGGAGTTCCAAACAGTTGAACACAACTGAGCGACTGAACTGAACAGACATCTCAATTAACTTAAATTTATTGGTTGCATTATTAAAATGTCTAACATTGGTTTACCGGATTGGTGGCATGTCAAACTATCTGGCTACTTTCTTTCATCTTATATTTATCTTACTAACAATGTACACTATTTGCACAGAATGATTTTTATAACTTCATGTGACCTATTGTTGTTGTTTAGTCACTGAATTGTGTCCGAATCTTTGAGACCCCATAGACTGCAGCATTCCTGGCCTCTCTGTCCCTCACCATCACCTGAAGTTTGCCCAAGTTCATGTCCATGGTTTCAGTGATGCCATCCAGTCATCTCATCCTCTGACACCCTCTTCTCCTTCTGCCCTCAATCCTTCCCAGCATCAGGGACTTTTCGAGTGAGCTAACTGTTTGCCTCAGATGACCAAAATGCTGGAGTTTCAGCTTCAGCATCAGTCTTTCCAACAAGTATTCAGGGTTGATTTCCCTTGAGACTGACTGGCTTGATCTTACTGTCCAAGGGGCTTTCAGGAGTCTTCTCCAGCACCACCATTTGAAGGCATCAATTATTCAGTGCTCCGCCTTCTTTACAGTCCAGCTCTCACAACCGTACATGACCACTGGGAAGACCATAGCCTTGACTATATAGACCTTTGTCAGCAGAGTAATGTCTCTGCTTTCCAACACACTGTCTAGGCTTGTCACAGCTTTCCTGCCAAGAAGCAAAAATCTTCTGATTTCATGGCTTCAGTCACCATCCATAGTGATTTTAGAGCCCAAGAAGGGGAAATCTGTCACTATTTCCACCTATTTCCTTTCTACTTGCCATGAAGTAATGAGGCCAAATGTCACGATCTTAGTTTTTTCTTTTTTAATATTCAGTTTTAAGCTGGCTCTTTCACTGTCCTCCTTCACCCTCATCAAGAGGCTCTTTAGTTCCTCTTTACTTTCTGCCCAGTGGTATCATCCGCATATCTTAGGTTTTGATATTTCTCCCACCTATCTTGATTCCAGCTTATAACTCATCCAGCCTGGCATTTCTCATGATGTGCTCAGCATATAGGTTAAGCAAACAGGGTGATAGCAGACAGCCCTGTCATACTCCTTCCTCAATCTTGAACAAATCAGTTGTTCCATACAGGGTTCTAACTGTTGCTTCTTGATCGGCATTCAGGTTTCTCAGGAGACAGGTAAGATGGCCTAATATTCCCATCTCTTTAAGAGCTTTCCACAGTTTATTATGATCTACATAGTCAAAGGCTTTGGTGTAGTCGATGAAATAGAAGTAGATATTTTTCTGCAATTCCCTTGCTTTCTCTGCTGCTGCTGCTGCTAAGTCGCTTCAGTCGTGTCCGACTCTGTTGCTTTCTCTATTATCCAACAAATATTGGAACTTTGATCTCTGGTTCCTCTCACTTTTTCTAAACCCAGCTTGGATATCTGGAAGTTCTTGGTTTGCATATTGCTGAAAACTAGCATGCAAGATTTTAAGCATGACCTTACTAGCATGAGAGGTGAGTGCAATTGTCCGATGGCTAGCACATGCTTTAGTACTACCCGTCTTGGGAATTGGATGAGGATTGCCTTTACCAGTCCTGTGGCCACCGCTGGGTCTTCCAGATTTGCTGACATATTGACTGCAACACCCTGATGCCCTATACATGTCATCAATTATTAAATGATCTTATGTATTCCATTTCATGTCTGAGCTTGAATTTGTGTGTGTGTGTGTGCATGTGTGTGCATGTGTATTGTAAATGTTGTTGAAGAAATGAATGACAGTGACTAGCCACCTTCTGAGTATGAGGTGCATTAGAAACAAACCCTACCTACAGACTTTCCAGGTGGCTCAGTGATAAAGAATCCACCAGTCAATGAAGAAGATTTGATCCCTGAAGCAGATTTGATCCCTCAGTCAGGAAGATCTGCTGGAGAAGGAAATGGTAGCCCACTCATATTCTTGTCTGGGAAATCTCAGGGACAGAAGGAGCTTGGTGGGCTACACAAAGTCTAGTGGGCTACTGAAAAATTACAGAGTCAGACATGACTTAATGACTAAACAAAAACATTTCAAGAGTGCTTTCTGTTATGAGAGTGGGCTGTCTCCCTTCGTAATAGACTCTTTGAAAAGCTCCCTCATTTTGAATGTACTTTCCTAATCTTCATATTTTGGAGCCCTACACCAAGGTCTCAGGTGGGGAACCTTGTACTGAGGTCACAGGTGTGGAACTCTGTACCAACGTCACAGGACAAAAATCTCTGGAACTGACTGAGCCCCATAGCAACTGTTGGCATGAGCCTCCAGATTTAAACTGGCCAGTTAGTTCCCTAGCCTCATCTTAGATAAAATACCCACCCTCTGGCATTCTAATCAGTCACCTAATGCCACCCTTCCAGTAGGAATTTTCTCTCTTGAGCTAATAAAAATTGGCTACTAGCCCACAAATCCTGTATGTAGGTAAAGAAGCAACAGTTAGAAAAGGATATGGAATAACAAACTGGTTCCAATTGGGAAAGGAATACATCAAGGCAAGGCTGTATATTGTCACCCTGCTAATTTAACTTAGTACATCATGAGAAATGCCAGGCTGGATGAAGCACTATCTGGAATCAAGATTGCCCAGAGAAATATCAATAATCTCAGATATGCAGATGACACCACCTTTATGGCAGAAAAGCTAAGAAGTACTAAAGAGCCTCTTGAAGAAAGTGAAAGAGGAGAGTGAAAAAGCTGGCTTAAAATTCAACATTCAAAAAAAGAAGATCATGGCATCTGGTCTCATCACTTCATGGCAAATAGATGGGGAAACAGTGACAGACTTTATTTTCTTGGGCTCCAGAATCACTGTAGATGGTGCTACAGCCATGAAATTAAAAGATGCTTGCTCCTTGGAAGAAAAGCTGTGACCAACCTAGACAGCATATTAAAAAGTACAGACATTACTTTGCCAACAAATTTCCATCTAGTCGAAGCTATGGTTTTTCCAGTAGTCATGTATGGATGTGAGAGTTGGACTATAAAGAAAGCTGAGCGCTGAAGAATTGATGCTTTTGAAGTGTGGTGTTGGAGAAGACTCTTGAGAGTCCCTTGGACTTCAAGGACACCAAACCAGTCAATCCTAAAGGAAATCAATCCTGAATATTCATTGGAAGGACTGATGCTGAAGCTGAAGCTCCAGTACTTTGGCCACATGATATAAATAGCTGACTCATTAGAAAACACCCAGATGCTGGGAAAGATTGAGGGCAGGAGAAGAAGAGGATGACAGAGGATGAGCTGGTTGGATGGCATAACCAACTCAACGGACATGGGTTTGAGCAAGCTCTGGGAGATGCTGAAGGACAGGGAAGCCTGGCGTGTCACAGTCCATGGGGTCACAAAGAGTCAGACATGACTGAGTGAATGAGCAACAACAGCTCACAAAAGATGTCAGCTCTCCCTCGAGCCAGTTCTAACCCGCTGTTCTAACAGCATCTCCCACTCTAATAAGATTTATTCTCTTCTCATTCTGCCTCATGTCTGGAAATTATTTTCCAACCCATGTACAGAACATGACACATATGAGTAGTTCCTCCTCCCTTGTATTCTTCTTTCATATTCTTTAGGCTCTTTTATCTAATCAAAAGGTGAGATAAGGCTAACCACCTTCCCACTTTGCCAGCCTGAAATTTGAGACTTTGGTGGCTGCTTAGAAAGCAGGAATGAAGACCCTGTGGGCATGGGTGTTATAACTTTCTGTGTAAGAATCACCCAGAAAGCTTGTTAAAGTTCAGGCCTGTGGGCCTCCCCACTATAGAAGCTAATTTTTTATGTTGAGAGTTGGATCCAGAAATCTGTATTTTAGAGCACAGTCAGGAGTTTTTGATATAAGTGGTCTTCAGATGACACTTTGAGCAGCACTCTCCGTAGGAACCAATTTCTCCCACTATTTGGGGATTTCAGGAGTGCCAAAGCCTGGTAGTTCAGTGTGGGTTGACTTTTTCCCTTCACTAGTATCTCAGATGACTTACATTTGTTAATTTACAAGGGTAATCTTAATCTGCAAAAGAAAATTAATCTCTGAAAGCTAATTAAGGGTGTTATAATCCTGCCTTCAGACACCAACAGCTGTAGGGATCTACTCATCTAATTAGTGAGCTCAGGCCAGATTGTCTTTCCAGAGTGTCTGCATGGGTATTGGTTTTAAAAGCCAAAGAGGAACCTAGGGAATTTGATGTTGCAGAAGAAATTTCTAAAATACAAGATACTGATAACCAAGTCATAAATTTGGGCTTTAATAATTGCTATAAAGCCATGTTCCCCCTTGCAGAAGAATGACCATTTCAACATTCAAAGCTTGTTGGGAGAATGGGGAGATAACAGAGGGCAAAGAGACAAATCAAGGTGTGCTGCCCCAGTGCCTGTGTCTGGCACCTGGGTGGAGGATGGGGTCACCTGTAAATCTGAAGAAAGAAAAAGGGGGAGCAATCCAGAATTACAAAGCTGTTGAGGCCAAATGGTAAATCCTATAAAAGTTCTCTGATTCCTCCCAAACATCTTTTATACCACATGGTGAATGCTTGATTAGAATCACAAAGACAAGTGTTCTTTTGCAGAGAACATGCATGTACACAGTCATGAGTTTTTAAAGACGTTTCCATGTTCCTGGAATTAACTGATCACACTGAAACACTGTCATTTCACATAAAAATCTGGGTTTCTGGTTTTCCCTGGAAAATGGGAATATCTGACCACATTGAACCCTAACTCTGTCTGGTAACCACAGTTGGAGCTAAGGAACCAGCTGTCCCTGACAGAAGCTTCTCCATCTGCCACATCTACATTCCTCAGGTACTGCTTTACCTACCAGTCCCTTTGTGTTTTTGGATTTACACATAATATTTAAAAGCTGCCTTTCACATATGCTGACTTCTTCACAACTCATCCAAGGGGATATGATCTCACAGTCTTACGGTGGAGTTCCTGTCTTCTAGTCACTGTCTCTGTGGAAAAGGCCAAGGGGATCAAAGGTGTTCCCAAGTCAGCCCTTGCCTGCCTAGCAGAGATGCCTATCAGTCCCCTCCTCTTGTGCTCTAATAATGACCTCCAGCAAGTGTGACTTTCAGCAAGAGTGACCAACATATCCTGGTTTGTTGGAGCCATTCCTCATCTGAGCACTGAAAATCCCACTTTCCGGAAAAAAAAATTTGCCTTAGTCCCGGCAGTCTGGCACAGTTGCTCAACCTATCTCTAGTAGGTCCAAAGGGATTTTGGAATTTGGAGTTGTGGGCATCAGGCTCTGAAGCAGATTCTTGAGCTCCACTTGCCCTAGCTTTGGAAAGCTCAAAGAGTTGTAGGGAGAAGTTCTAAGCAGCCTGTCATAAGAACTCTTGTATGCTGGCAGGGGAGAAGAATTTAGGACCTGCTCTGTCTTTCTGTAGGAAAAGGAACATTAGATTTCTTTCTATCCCTTGGTTTTATCTTTCATACAACTAAACAAGGAATTAATGGTTGAAGATGGCCAACCATCTTACCTGGCCTGGGATTGTCTGCATCTGCCTCTTGCCCAGCTAGACACTCAATGTGTATCTGGCCTCCTGGACCCAAGGGAGAGGGCTTTTCCTACAAATTATAAGGATGGGAAATAGAGATTGTGAAAAAGACAGCCTTCATGACACCCGCATCCAACTTTTGACTCTTAGACATTTGCCTTTCGATTGTTTTTAGGGCTAATATATATGAAAGTGAAGGTTAGCCTGAACCAGTTTATAAGATCCAGATATATAGTAGGGTATAGTATAAACCCATGACTATATCCATCTATGAGTTTTACTTTGTTCACATACTTATATTTTTTTATGGTCATAAAATTAGCATGTGCTTTTTATGGAAATATCAAAAAAGTTCAGAAGAAGTGTAAAAAGAAAAAATAATCCATTATTTCCCACATAAACTCAGCTTTATCAACTTTATAATTTTATTTAAATTTTTATTGAAGTATAGTTGCTTTATAATATTGTGTTAGTTTCTGGTGTACAGTGAAGTGATTCAGTTACACACACATTTTTTTTCTTTTTCACAGATTTCATATTCTTTTTCCATTTTTTCCATATACATTATTATAAGATATTGATTATAGTTCCCTATGCTATACAATAATGCCTTACTGCTTATCTATTTTATATATAGCAGTATTTGTTAATCACAAGTTCCTAATTTATCCTTCTTCTTTTCCCTTTCCCCTTTGGTAATCATAAGTTTGTTTTCTATGTCTGGAAATTGACTGGCTGTGATCTGGTCCAGGATGGTCTTGGTACAACTGGGATCTCCTGTACATGGCCTTTTATCTACGAACTGGCTAGTGTGGGCTCATTTTAATGTGGGTAGCAGAGTGTGTGTGCATGCATATGTGTGAGAGAGAGAGAAAGAGAGAGAGAAAAGGAGTTCATAAAAAGGAGTTCATAATGCCTCATGAGGTTTAAGCTCAGAACTGTGTCTGCCTCCCTTTAAGAAACAAAGGCTTTGCAGACCACAGAGTCTGTTCCTGCTATGGCTGAGCAGACCACATTGCCCACTCCCATCACCTTCAATTCAATTCAGGGGCATCTCATAACTCAGAACACCAAGAGGATCAAGGGTCTGTGTGGAAAACAGTTGGATTGAGAAAAATGTTTCTCATGCCTGGAGAAGTAGGAGAGGAATAACATCCACAGACAGTTTAATCATAGTACTACTGTTGTTATGTAAGAAGCGCTGACACAAGATCAAATAAAGTGACTATATGTGCAGCACATAGGATGTGGCCTGGCATATAGTAATTACTGGTTGAATGCCAGGGAGCCTCCTCTTTTTCTCCCTGCCTCCTGTTATTGTTTATTGTTATTTTGTGGTGAGAAGACTTATAGTTTAATGATTTCTGATCTGTTGTTGCCTCCCTGCATTTATAAATTCATTTTTGTATAATTCAATGCAATTAAATATATATCTATATATATAAAAGTGAAGGGCAGGGAAGCCTGGCATGCTGCAGTCAATGGGGTTACAAAGGTCAGGCTTGACTTAGTGACTGAACAACAGCAATAGACCATCTACTGTGGGCAGAACACCGTATGGAAGGGAGTACTAACAAATACATAGTTAAACAATATTCTTCCTGCCTTCCGAGAGCTAACAGTCTAATTTGAAAGACGTGTAATGCACACCAGTTTGTCTTGTGAAACGATGGCTGAAGAAGGGAGCCAGTGACTGACTGTAACTAACCGACACTTGAAGCAGGGGAGGAGATGCTTCCATCCTAGTGGTTTCAGGGCATCAGTGCTTATGGGGGCCTGCAGGCAACTGCCCTCCCTTTCTCAGCCAATTCCAGTGTCCTCTCTCATTATCTAAGTGGCTTCAGGACTTAAGGGCAGCTGCTGTTGTTCAGTCACTCAGTCATGTCTGACTCTGTGCAACCCTATGGACTGCAGCATGCCAAGCTTCCCTGTCCTTCACCATCTCCCAGAGCTTGTTCAAACTCATAACCATTGATTTGGCGATTCCATCCAACCATCTCATCCTCTGTCATCCCCTTCTCCTCCTGCCTTCCATTTTTCACAGCATCAGGGTCTTTTCAAATGAGTTGGCTCTTCACATCAGGTGGCCAAAGTATTGGAGCATCAGATTCAGCATTAGTCCTTCCAATGAATATTCAGGGTTGATTTCCCTTAGGATTGACTGGTTGGATCTCCTTGCAATCCAAGGGACTCTCAAGAGTCTTCTCTAACATCACAGTTCAAAAGCATCAACTCTTCAGCACTCAGCCTTCCTTATGGTCCAACTCTTACATCCATACATGATGACTGAAAAAACCATAGCTTTGACTAGACAGACCTTTGTCGGCAAAGTAATGTCTCTGCATTTTAATATGCTGTCTAGGTTGGTCATAGCTTTTCTTCCAAGGAGCAAGTGTGTTTTAATTTCATGGTTGCAGTCACCATCTGCAGTGATTTTGAAGCCCCCAAAATAAAGTATCTCACTGCTTCAATTTTTTCCCCATCCATTTGCCATGAAGTGATGAGACCAGATGCCATGATCTCAGTTTTTTGAAAGTTGAATTTTAAGCCAGCTTTTTCACTCTCCTCTTTCACCTTCATCAAGAGGTTCTTTAGTTCCTCTTCAATTTATGCCATAAGGGTGTTGTCATCTGCATATCTGAGGTTATTGATATTTCTCCCAACAATCTTGATTCCAATTTGTGCTTTATCCAGTCCAGCATTTCACATGATGCACTCTGCTATGAGTTAAATAAGCAAGGTGACAGTATACAGCCTTGATGTACTCCATTCCCAATTTGGAACCAGTCCATTGTTCGATGTCCAGTTCTAACTGTTGCTACTTGACCTGCATTCAGGTTTTGCAGGAGGCAGGTAAAGTGGTCTGGTATTCCCATCTTTTTAAGAACTTTCCACAGTTTCTTGTGATCCACACAGTAAAAGGCTTTAGTGTAGTCAATGAAGCAGAAGTAGATGTTAGATGTTTTTCTGGAATCCCCTTGCTTTTTTGATGATCCAGCGGATGTTGGCAATTTGATCTCTGGTTCCTCTGCCTTTTCTAAATCCAGCTTGAACTTCTGGTAGTTCACGGTTCACGTACTGTTGAAGCCTGGGTTGGAGAATTTTGAGCATTATTTTGCTAGCTTGTGAAATGAGTGCAATTGTGCAGTAGTTTGAGCATTCTTTGCAATTGGGATTCTTTGGAATTGGAATGAAAACTGACCTTTTCCAGTCCTGTGGCCACTGCTGAGTTTTCCAAATTTGCTGACATATTGAGTGCAGCACTTTCACAGCATTATCTTTTAGGGTTTGAAATAGCTCAACTGGAATTCCATCACCTCCACCAGCTTTGTTCATCGTGATGCTTCCTAAGACCCATTTGACTTCTCACTCCAAGATGTTTGTCTCTAGGTGAGTGATCACACCGTTGTGGTTATCTGGGTCATTATGATCTTTTTTATATAGTTCTGTGTATTCTTGCCATCTCTTCTTAACCTCTTCTGCTTCTGTTAGGTCCTTACTGTTTCTGTCCTTTATTGTGCACATCTTTGCATGAAATATTCCCTTGGTAATTCTAATTTTCTTGAGAAGATCTCTAGTCTTTCCTGTTCTATTGTTTTCCTCCATTTATTTGCATTGTTCACTTAGGAAGGCTTTCTTATCTCTCCTTGCTATTCTTTGGAATAAAGTAAATCCTGGGGCTCTGTTGGGGGTTGAACTAAGATAACAGTAGAAATGGGCAGAGCTTCCTCTAGCAGACTAGACTTTGTTGGGAGATCAGCATGAAAACTTGGAGGAAGAAGTGAAACAAGAACCTGAGTACTCAGATCTGAAAATAGGGGCAGTATCTGCCCTAGGCTGGTATGCCAGGGAGTCTCCCTGATGCTCAAAAGACCTAGAGGAAATAGAAAGGATAAAGTAGGTCTCCCTGCACTGAGGCAGGAAATGGAAGTCATGGTCTGGGAGAATGGAAGACAGGGAGGCTCCCTGGTGGTATCACAGCAGACCTTTGACAGCCCAGTTGTGAGGGGAGGGAGGGGCTAACCCTAACCACAATCCCACAGCTTCTTTGATGACCTGGGTACCCAGTAAATGTCCACGGTTTAAATGCTTCAACCTGAGCCCTGGTAACACAAGAAACAAAAGAGCAATCTATGCAAGGGAATCTAGCAGCCAAAAAAATTCAAAGCTAGACAATCAGAAAACAAGCTCAGGTAAGACAGCTGCTGAAGGAGTTACATAAACACTTGAATCCAACACTATAATAACAGTAAGTATCCATCAGGAGATTCAAGAAACTAAGCAAAAACATTTTGGCTAAGATATTCTGCATCTGTATTAAAAGACACAAGGGAAAGAAAATCAAGTACAAGAAATACATCTAAACACAAAGCAGATAAATAAAAAGATGGAAACCATGAGAAAAATTTAAAGAAACTTTCAGAATTCCTTTCAAACTTAAAAAAAAAAAAAAACACCAAAACTGCAATCCACATAGGGTTGTAATGGAAATAAAAATTCACAAAACAATACTTACCCTTCCTTATCCTATGTGTTATGCATTCTGACATTTTCTAGTTTGTTATTTCATTTTTTAAATACTAGTTACCACCAAGAGGTGAGGCATTGTTTTTAAAACATTTGTGGAATGAATACAGGAGACATAGCACCCCAAAAATAAGAGTCCCAAAGGAGAAAAAAAGAGCTAATGCAGAAGAAGTAATAGTCTCCAAAAACATTAGAAGACAACTTTCTTACTATGAAGAAAGGACTCATCTAGTTTCATACTGGATTTTAAATAACAGACTCATTTAGTTCCAAAACTTGCTTAATAGAAGACTGACCCAAAATACTTGACAAAAATACAGATCACTGAGCCCAAAGCCAGACCTACCAATTAGATTTTTCAGGGGGAAAATTATAATATGTACATTTAACAAGCAATTCAAGATATTCTTATCATTTGAGAAATTTGGATAACACTTAGGCCTATTTTGGAGAAGGAAATGGCAACCCACTCCAGTGTTCTTGCCTGGAGAATCCCAGGGATGGGGGAGCCTGGTGGGCTGCCGTCTATGGGGTCGCACAGAGTTGGACACGACTGAAGCGACTTAGCAGCAGTTGGCCTATTTTAAGTTCTCCAAACTCTAATCTACATATGAATCAACTACAGTCTTATTAAAATGTCTACCTAGATTTTTAGTTCTGTATTGGTCCAAGAAGTTACATTTTCAGGCAGCTTCTGGGTGATGTCAGTGCTTCTGTTTCAGGTATGATGACTAATATTTCTGGCCACAGTTAAAGATAAGTTGCTTCATGTTTCATTTTTTGATGTATAACACTGATACCAAAACTGATACCATGACAAAAAAAAAGAAAAGGAAAAGAGAGGGGGAAGCTATACATCAGTCTCACTTAGCAAATAGATGCAAAAATGTTAAATAAAACACCAGCAAGTTGATTCCAGCAGTATATCAAAGCGTCACGCGAGTGTATGCTCCTCGGCTTTTGTCTCATCACAACAAAGACTTGGAGTGACGGACATGAAAGCGCCCTCGGCGTGTCACATCTCTCGGGTCTTGGACAGACCATGTTATAGCTCTCAGGCCTCAAACGGACTGTGTTACAGCTCTTAGACAAATCAGTGTTACAGCTCAGTGTTACAGCTCTATTTTATTTAGAAGATAGCAGGAAAATCCATCCTCGAGGCGTGAGGGCAAGTCGATCCAAAGACGTGAAGAGAAGAGTGCCCCAGCATGCGGGGGAGAGAGAGAAAGAGATGGAGAGAGAGAGAGAGAGTGCTAGCTTTGGCTCCTCTTTTTATATGTTTTTTCCCCCTGGGCCTGTCCTATGTAAATTGGGTCAGCCAGGTATGTTGCTTGTTTTACCTGAGGTCCTCACTCCAGTCCTTGGACCTTCCTTTGTTCTATTTTCACGGGCTTTTCTCTTCCTTTTCTGTTAGCCACCGCCATCCTATTTTGACTACCTAACAAAAGGAACCATATAGCCCTGGCCAAGCAGAATTTCCAAGCTGAGTTTGGAAAACTCAGTAGTGGCCACAGGACTGAAAAAAGTCAGTTTTCATTCCAATCCCAAAGAAGGGCAATGCCAAAGAATGTTCAAACTACCACACAATTGCACTCATCTCACACGCTAGCAAAGTAATGCTCAAAATTCTCCAAGCCAGGCTTCAACAGTATGTGAACTGTGAACTTCCAGATGTTCAAGCCGGATTTAGAAAAGACAAAGGAGCTAGAGATCAAATTGCCAACATCCACTGAATCATAGAAAAAGCAAGAGAATTCCAGAAAAACATCTACTTCTGCTGTATCGACTATACCAAAGCCTTTGACTGTGTAATACCAGACCACTTACCAGCCTCCTGAGAAATCTGTATGCAAGTCAAGAAGCAACTATTAGAACTGGACATGGAACAACAGACAGATTCCAAACAGGAAAAGGAATACATCAAGGCTGTATATTGTCACCCTGCTTATTTAACTTCTATGCAGAGTACATCATGAGAAACACTGGGATGGAAGAAGCGCATGCTGGAATCAAGATTGCTGGGAGAAATATCAATAACCTCAGATATGCAGATGACACCACCCTTATGGCAGAAAGTGAAGAGGAACTAAAGAACCTCTTGATGAAGGTGAAAGAGGAGAGTGAAAAAGCTGGCTTAAAATTCAACATTCAAAAACTAAGATCATGGCATCTGGTCCCATCACTCCATGGCAAATAGATGGAGAAACAATGGAAGCAGTGAAATACTTTATTTTTGGGGCTCCAAAATCACTGCAGATGGTGATTGCAGCCATGAAATTAAAAGACGCTTCCTCCTTGGAAGAAAATACCTAGACAACATATTAAAAAAGAGAGACATTACTTTGATGACAAAGGTCTGTCTAGTCAAAGTTGTGGTTTTTCCAGGAGTCATGTATGGATGTGAGAGCTGGACCATAAAGAAAGCTGAGCACTGAAGAATTGATGCTTTTGAACTGTGGTGTTGGAGAAGACTCTTGAGAGTCCCTTGGACTGCAAGGAGACCAAACCAGCCAATCCTAAAGGAAATCAACCCTGAATATTCATTGGAAAGACTAATACTGAAGCTGAAGCTCCAATACTTTGGCCACCTGATGTGAAGAAATAATTCATTGGAAAAGACCCTGATGCTGGGAAAGATTGAAGGGAGGAGAAGGGGACAACAGAGGATGAGATGGTTGGATGGTGTTTGAGCAAGCTCTGGGAGTTGGTGAAGGACAGGGAAGTCTGGTGTGCTACAGTCCATGGGGTCCCAAAGAGTCACACATGACTGAGCGACTGAAGCAGAATTCATGTCAGAAAGGTTAGGGTAGGTGAGTGTTTGGAAATCTATCCAGTTAATCCACTGCACCAAGTTAGTTAGGAAAAAAAAAAAAAAATTACACAAATCCTGAAAAGGGCATTTAAAAAAAGAAATTACAAGACATTCTAATGCAAATTTCAAGGCAAAGTAAAGTAGAATGAAGCTATTTAAACATAAAAGACTAGCCAATTTAATAACAAATATCCTAAATGTTAAAAAATCAAAGACATCCTAATTATCTTCAGAAACTGTATGAAAATAACTGTCATCACTGTTTTGAATTCAACTTTGTCTTGGAAGCACAGGAAATTCAATAAGACAAGAAAAAGTTAACGATGTGATTGAAAACTAAAGAAATTTAAGTGAAAAACACTAGAATGAATGAGAAATTTAGAAAGATGCCTAACATATACACACAGACACATACAAACAAGTACATATATGCAGAAGTCAGTAGCTTTTCTTTAGGGTAAAAAAGGGAAATATTTTTTTACATGGGAAAAAAATACATGGAAATACACTTAATCCAAAGACTGGATCTATTTTAACCAAAATTATAAAACCTTTTTGAAAGGAATAAAGGAAGACTAGAAGAAATAGAAATAGAAAGGCATCTCGTGTTCTTCAAAGAAAAAGTTTAGAATAAAAAATGTCAATTTTGTCAAAAGTAAATTCAAGGCAGTTCCAGTTAGAATACCAAAGTACTTTATTTTGTTTGGAACCTTTTAAATTGGATTAAAAATACTAAAATTTAAATATGATGCCCCCAAATAGATAAGAAAAGCATGAAGTAAGCATTTATGTGAACTTGCCTTATTTTATTTCTGTATTAGTCAGGTTAAGCTACTATATCAGGATGAGTAACAAATGAATCCCAAACCCTGGTGGGGTTTACTGGTAACTATTTTTTTATTGGAGTATAATTGCTTTACAATGTTGTGTTAGTTGTGTTGGTACATATATACAGTGGGATATTAGCCATAAAAGGGAACAAAATTGGGCCATTTGTAGTGATATGGATGAACCTAGAGTCTGTCATACACAGTGAAGTAAGTCAGAAAGAGAAAAACAAATATTGTGTATTAACGCACATATATATGGAATCTAGAAAAATGCTACTGATGAACCCAGTTTCAGGATAGGAATAGAGACACAGATGTAGAGAATGAACTTGCAAACCCTGATGGATTCTCAGGTGGCACAGAGTTAAAGAATCTACCTGCCAATGCAGGAGACGCGGGCTCGATCCGTGGGTCAGGAAAATCCCCTGGAGAAGGGAGTGGTTACCAACTCCAGAATTCTTGCCTAGAGAATCCCATGGACAGGGGAGCCTGGCGGGCTACAGTCTGTGGGGTTCCATAGAATTGGACACAACTGAGCACGCATAGACAGTGTATTAACACAACAAGAACTCACTTCTTGTTTATGCTACATGTCCAAAATGATTTGGCAGGGGCCTGTGTTACACAGTAGCCCAGGAACTCCAGGTGATCAGGACTTGCGCTCGTGTAGCTGCATCATTTGGGACTTAGCAGGTGACATCATATGAAGATGTCTCTCTCTCTTACTCTCTTTTTCTTTTACTGTCCCTTAGCCCTCACACACGTCTATGTTTCAGCCTGAAAGTGACACATATCATTTCCACTAACAATCTATTGGCTGAATTAGTCATAAAATAAAGTGATAAAGTGAAAGTTGCTCAGTCATGTCCGAATCTTTGTGACCCCATGGACTATACAGTCCATGGAATTCTGCAGGCCAGAATATTGGAGTGGGTTATCATTCGCTTCTCCAGGGGATCTTCCCAACCCAGGGATGGATCCCAGGTCGCGCATTGCAGGTGGATTCCTTACCAGCTGAGCCACCAGGGAAGCCTGAATTAGTCATAAGGCTCTGCCTAATTGCAAGGGGGCTAGGAAAAGTAAATTATATGTATATGAATTATATGTATAATGTTGCTGTAGGAATACATAAATAGATCAGTGGGAAAGACTGGAGCATATAAATATTAAATCACATATATTCAAAAATGTATTCTGTGACAAGGATAATTATTTAATTCACTAGGAAAATGGAGCTGTGGAAATGAGCATGCAATATGAAAAAAGTATTTTACATAATATAAAATAAGAAACTCCAGGTGAATTAAAGACCTAAGTGTCACCAGAAAAAATATTTGAAATATTCATGACATAAAAAGTGTTCATACATGTAACATACAAAGAGCACTGAGAAAAAAAAAAAATGACCACAAAGCAATCCAACACAGAAAGGAACAAAGGAATATGAATAGACAGTTTAGAGAAGGGAAAATCCACACAGCCAAAAAATATTAAAGTCCAAATTCTCTAGTAGTCAGAAAATAGATACCATGTATTAACAAAGTTATCATACTTTGCATATTTTAGACTGACAAAACCCTTAATATATATTACTGTAGGTGATGTGGGAAAACAGTGATTTAGTCATTAGTGATATTAATAGTATGACACCCTTTTAGAATGCAATCTGGCAACATAAAATAGAAACACACAACACATACGCATATGTGCATATAAATATAAATACAATCCATTACCTAACAATTCTACTTGGAGTTTATCCCATTGAAAAAAAGTATTGAACTGCAAAGACATAAAAATGTTTATTGTAGCCTTGTCTTTAGTAGCAAAAACTGGAAGCAAAGTAAATTTTCATATAACTCTGAAGCATCCAAACAATGTTTTGAGTGAGAAAAATAAGATTCAGACAATAGTGAAAATCCTATATTTGTATATTATGGATATTGTGGTTTGCAGGTCTGTCTATATAGTATTAAAGGGCCTGGACTAATGAGAAAGAATTTATATTAGATTGTAAACAGAATTTTCTTTGAGCCTGATGGGTCTGTATTGTATGTCAATGAGGAGGTGAGTAGAAAAGAAAAAAATATCAACTCTTGGAGAATAAAAACATATATAGGATCTTATTGATACAGTTTTGCAAAATTACTCCCTGAATAATGGTAAACACTGAAATGTGAGAATTCAACAAAATCAGTGTTAATTAGCAGATTCCCCAAAATCATCTGATTTTAGCCCAGTATAAATCCATATAATACATTTCTGAACACTAAAGCCCTTCCTGGAGATATTTTGCTTGCTGGAAGGAGAGAGATATATCTGAAAGGGAATATCTGTAATAGGAATTTTTCAGGAATTCTGAAGGAATCTGCAAAGGAATCTGAAAGGAAATATCTGAAAAAAAAAATGAGATATATCTGAAAGGAAAGATATACCCATTTGAATGCAAAGTTCCTCCAAAGAATAGCAAGGAGAGATAAGAAAGCCTTCCTCAGTGATCAATGCAAAGAAATAGAGAAAAGCAATAGAATGGGAAAGACTAGAGTAATCTCCTCAAGAAAATTAGAGATACCAAAGGAATCTTTCATGCAAATATGGGCACAATAAAGGACAGAACATGGTATGGACCTAACAGAAGCAAAAGATATTAAGAAGAGGTGGCAAGAATACACAGAAGAACTGTACAAAAAAGATCTTCATGATCCAGATAACCACAATGGTGTGATCACTTACCTAGAGCGAGACATCCTGGAATGCGAAGTCAAGTGAGCCTTAGAAAGCATCACTATGAACAAAGCTGGTGGAGGTGATGGAATTCCAGTTGAGCTATTTCAAATCCTAAAAGACGATGCTGTGAAAGTGCTGCACCCAACATGCCAGCAAATTTGGAAAACTCAGCAGTGGCCACAGGACTGGAAAATGTCAGTTTTCATTTCAATCCCAAAAAAGGTCAATGCCAAAGAGTGCTCAAACTACCACACAATTGCACTCATCTCACACACTAGTAAAGTAATGCTCAAAATTCTCCAAGCTAAGGTTCAGCAGTAGGTAAACCGTGAACTCCCAGATGTTCAGGCTGGATTTAGAAAAGGCAGAGGAACTAGAGATCAAATTGCCAACATCCGCTGGATCATCGAAAAAGAAAGAGTTCCAGAAAAACATCTATTTCTGCTTTATTGACTATGCCAAAGCCTTCGACTGTGTGGATCACAAGAAACTGGAAAATTCTTAAAAAGATGGGAGTACCAGACCACCTTACCTGCCTCCTGAAAAACCTGTATGCAGGTCAAGAAGAACTGTATAACCACAACTAGAATCAGACATGGAACAATAGACTGGTTCCAAGTAGGGAAAGGAGTACATCAAAACCATATATTGTCACCCTGCTTATTCAACTTAAATGCAGAGTACATTATATGAAATGCCGGGCTGGATGAAGCATAAGCTGGAATCAAAATTTTTGGGAGAAATATCAATAACCTCAGATATGCAGATGACATGACCCTTATGGCAGAAAGCGAAGAGGAACTAAAGAGCCTCTTGATGAAAGTGAAAGAGGAGAGTGAGAAAGTTGGCTTAAAAGTCTACATTTAAAAAACTAAGATGGCATTCGGTCCATCGTGGCAGATAGTTGGGGAAACAATGGAAGCAGTCACTGCAGGTGGTGACTGCAGCCATCAAATTGAAAGACTCTTGCTCCTTGGAAGAGAAGCTATGACCAAGCTAGACAGTGTATTCAAAAGCAAAGGCATTACTTTGCCAACAAATGTCCACCTCGTCAAAGCTATGGTTTTTCCAGTAGTCATGTATGGATGTAAAAGTTGGACTATAAAGAAAGCTGAGTGGCAAAGAATTGATGCTTTTGAACTGTGGTGTCGGAGAAGACTCTTGAGAGTTTCTTTGACTGCAAGGAGACCAAACCAGTCCATCCTAAAGGAAATCAACCCTGAATATTCATTGGAAGGACTGATGCTGAAGCTGGAACTGCAATACTTTGGCCATCAGATGAAAAGAACTGACTCATTTGAAAAGACCCTGATCCTGGGAAGGATTGAAGGCAGGAGAAGAAGGGGATGACAGGCGATGACATGGTTGGATTGCATCACCAACTCAGTGGACGTGAATTTGAGCAAATTGAGGGAGATAGTGAAGGACAGGGAAGCCCAATATGCTTCTGGTGCCCAATATGCCCAATTGGACAGGTGACCAATATGCTACTGGAGATCAGTGGAGAAATAACTCCAGAAAGAAGGAAAGGATGGAGCCAAAGCAAAAACAATACCCAGTTGTGGATGTGACTGGTGATGGAAGCAAGGTCCAATGCTGTAAAAAGCAATATTGCATAGGAACCTGGAATGTCAGGTCCATGAATCAAGGCAAACTGGAAGTGGTCAAACAGTGGATGGCATGACTGAACGTCAACATTCTAGGAATCAGTGAACTAAGATGGACTGGAATGAGTGAATTTAACTCAGATGACCATTATATCTACTACTGTGGGCAGGAATCCCTTGGAAGAAATGGAGTAGCCATCATGGTCAACAAAAGAGTCCAAAATGCAGTACTTAGATGCAATCTCAAAAACGACAGAATGATCTCTGTTCATTTCCAAGGCAAACCATTCAATATCACAATAATTCAAGTCTATGCTCCAACCAGTAATGCCAAAGAAGGTGCGGTTGAACAGTTCTATGAAGACCTACAAGACCTTTTAGAACTAACACCCAAAAAAGATGTCCTTTTCATCATAGGGGACTGGAATGCAAAAGTAGGAAGACAAGAAATACCTGGAGTAACAGGCAAATTTGACTTTGGAGTACAGAAACAAACAGTGCAAAGGCTAACTGAGTTTTGCCTAGAGAATGCACTGGTCATAGCAAACACTCTCTTCCAACAACACAAGAGAAGACTCTACATATGGACATCACCAGATGGTCAACACCAAAATCAGATTGATTATAACTTTACAGCCAAAGATGGAGAGAAGCTCTATACAGTCAGCAAAAACAAGACCGGGAGCTGACTGTGGCTCACATCATGAACTCCTTGTTGCCAAATTCAGATTTAAATTGAGGAAAGTGGGGGAAACCACTAGACCATTCACAGGTATGACCTAAATCAAATCCCTTATGACTATACAGTGGAAGTGAGAAATAGATTTAAGGGACTAGATCTGATAGACAGAGTGCCTGATAAACTATGGACAGAGGTTCATGACATTGTACAGGAGACAGGGATCAAGACCATCCCCATGGAAAAGAAATGCAAAAAAGCAAAATATCTGTCTGAGGAGGCCTTACAAACAGCTGTGAAAAGAAGAGAAGTGAAAGGCAAAGGAGAAAAGGAAAGATATACCCATTTCAATGCAGAGTTCCAAAGAATAGCAAGGAGAGATAAAAAAGCCTTCCTCAGCAATCAATGCAAAGAAATGGAGGAAAACAATAGAATAGGAAAGACTAGAGATCTCTTCAAGAAAACTAGAGATACTAAGGGAACATTTCATGCAAAGATGGGCACAATAAAGGACAGAAATTGTAGGGACCTAACAGAAGCAGAAGATATTAAGAAGAGGTGTCAAGAATACACAATAGAACTGTACAAAAAAGATCTTCACGATCCAGATAACCATGAAGGTGCGATCACTGACCTAGAGCCAGACATCCTGGAATGTGAAGTCAAGTGGGCCTTAGGAAGTATCACTATGAACAAGGCTAGTGGAGGTGATGGAATTCCAGTTGAGCTATTTCAAATCCTGAAAGATGATGCTGTGAAAGTGCTGCACCCAGCATGCCAGCAAATTTGGAAAACTCAGCAGTGGCCACAGGACTGGAAAAGGTCAGTTTTCATTCCAATCCCAAAGAAAAGCAATGCCAAAGAATGCTCAAACTACCGCACAATTGCACTCATCTCACACGCTAGTAAAGTAATGCTCAAAATTCTCCAAGCCAGGCTTCAGCAATACATGAACAATGAACTTCCAGTTGTTCAAGCTGGCTTTAGAAAAGGCAGAGGAACCAGAGATCAAATTGCCAACATCCTCTGGAGCATCGAAAAAGCAAGAGAGTTCCAGAAAAACATCTATTTCTGCTTTATTGACTATGCCAAAGTCTTTGTGTGAATCACAATAACTGTGGAAAATTCTTCAAAGGATGGGAATACCAGACCACTTAACCTGCCTCTTGAGAAACCTGTATGCAGGTCAGGAAGCAACAGTTAGAACTGGACATGGAACAACAGACTGGTTCCAAATAGGCAAAGGAATATGTCAAGGCTGTATATTGTCACCCTACTTATTTAACTTATATGCAGAGTACATCATGAGAAACGCCAGGCTGGATGAAGCATAAGCTGGAATCAAGATTGCTGGGAGAAATATCAATAACCTCAGATATGCAGATGATACCACCCTTATGGCAGAAAGTGAAGAAGAACTAAAGAGCCTCTTGATGAAAGTGAAAGAGGAGAGTGAAAAAGTTGGCTTAAAGCTCAACATTCAGAAAACTAAGATCATGGCACCTGGTCCCATCATTTCATGGCAAATAGATGGGGAAACAGTGGCTGACTTAATTTTTCTGGGCTCCAAAATAACTGCAGATGGTGATTGCAGCCATGAAATTAAAAGATGCTTATTCCTTGGAAGGACAGTTATGACCAACCTAGAGAGGATATTGAAAAGCAGAGACATTACTTTGTCAACAAAGGTCTGTCTAGTCAAGGCTATGGTTTTTCCTGTGGTCACGTATGGATGCTGAGCACCGAAGAATTGATGCTTTTGAACTGTAGTGTTGGAGAAGACTTTTGAGAGTCCCCTGGACTGCAGGAGATCAAACCAGTCCATCCTAAAGGAAATCAGTCCTGGGTGTTTATTGGAAGGGCTGATGTTGAAGCTGAAACTCCAATATTTTGGCCACCTGATGCGAAGTGCTGACTCATTTGAAAAGACCCTGATGTTGGGAAAGATTGAAGGCAGGAGGAGAAGGGGACGACAGAGGATGAGATGGTTCGATGGCATCACCGCCTCAGTGGACATGAGTTTGGATAAACTCCGGGAGTTGGTGATGGACAGGGAGGCCTGGCGTCATGAGGTCGCAAAGAGTCGGACAGGACTGAGCGAGTGAACTGAACTGAACTACTGGGGAGCCCTTCCTACTGCTTCTCTGGACCCTGTTCCAGCTTGGCCATTTGAAATGGCCTTGGAGTAGGAGACAAGGTCTTAAAAGCCCGCCAGGGCTGGGTATGGAGTGGGGAGCGAAGACTGGCGGACCTCTCCTCCAGTGCTTATGCAAACTTGGCAGCGGGTTGGTGAGAGGAAGACGAATCCCCGACGCTACCGGGGATGGGCTCTGGCCCACAGTCCCGGGAGGCTCAGAGGCAGAGGCTGCAGGTTGCTGGACCGCGAACTCGAGACAGGGGGTGCTGGCAGAGAGCCCAGAGCTGCGCGTCTGGGAAACACACTGGTTAGCAGAGAGCTCAGCCCAGTCCCCACTGCCTGCGCAGGGGCCTCATCTGGAGAGCTTAGCTGGGGCTTTTCACGGAGCAAGGGGCCAAGCTCCCAGGGGAGCTGAGGAAGATGTTCTCCAAAGCTTAGAAACTATCATTTCCTCCCAGGGATTCGGTCTACTAGTGAAAGGAACTAAGTATTTGGGGAGTGTTTCGGGCTGGAGCGAGGTGGGGAGCGCAGCGTCGGCACGTTATCCCCACACATCGCCAGCACCAACCGCCAGAGGCAGGGGCCTCTGCAGAGTTACGGCAGCATTCCCGCCCTCTTTGGATGTTGGGTGTCCATCCCTGCAGCTCCTTCCCAAATCCTTCTTTTCCCCTTTGGTTCATCTATGCTTGCAGCAGCGGACCCCATCTGGCGCAGTTACTCCAGGGCGACCTAGCTAGCGCCCCCTCCAGGATTGTGTTGGGAGCACGCACGGTTTGCAGACTCCCACAGCAGGTAGCAGCAAAAGGCTTGGTGGCTGTGATGGTGCAGTGAGCCGGTTGTCAACAGATAGTGCAGCTGCGGCCCTGTGAAAGAGGGCCGGCGAGTACGCAGCCCAGGTACTGCCCCTTCTCGGTGACGTCGCTACAGCCTGTTATAAAGACCTCGGGCGCAGCCTGCCAAGGTTCTGCTAACTCCCAAGCTGAGCAGGACTTGAGCCAAGAGGCGCCTGCAAAGCTGCAGGCGGCGGCGGCGGCAGCGGCGGCGGCGGTAATGAAAGCAGAGGAAAAAAATCTCCAGCTGGACCCAGGGCCCCAGAATCCCGGCCATAGACTCTGACTTTTACAGGTCGTGCTGTGACTAATACCTCCCAGCCTTATCTTCGCCCCCAAGTCCTCACGCAGCATAGGGCTTTGCCTTTCTCGCTACAGGCAGGAAGAACAGCACTTGGAAGCAGCAGCAGGTGCAGTAAGGTGGGGGGGGTGTCTCCTGCCTCCTGGAACCCTGACCCGTGGAATTTCTTTCTCTGTTCCAGCTCAACGCGGGAGAGACGCTGTTTGCAGATTACAGAACTCAAGTGCTTCCTGAAGCTTAAAAGTGGAGGAATTCAAAGCCAAGGATATACAGCACATCTAGAAGATTTTATTTGAGCGTCAAGTCTTCTTGTAAGGAAGGGGTTCTGTCCAGAAAGCGCCTACGAGCCCTCCCGTCTGGGTTAAACAGGGCTTTTTGACCTCAGGCGCTGGCTCAGGACCCTGCTGCAAAAGGGTCTGTGTGTGTATAGAGAGAAGGGCTTAATCACTTAGCAGAAGAATGGATAACGTCCTCCCAGTGGACTCAGACCTCTTTCCAAACATCTCCACCAACATCTCGGAGCCTAACCAGTTTGTGCAGCCAGCCTGGCAAATTGTCCTTTGGGCAGCTGCCTACACTGTCATCGTGGTGACCTCCGTGGTGGGCAATGTGGTGGTTATGTGGATCATCTTGGCCCACAAGAGAATGAGGACAGTTACTAACTACTTCCTGGTGAACCTGGCCTTCGCAGAGGCCTCCATGGCTGCATTCAATACTGTGGTGAACTTCACCTACGCAGTCCACAATGAGTGGTACTATGGCCTGTTCTACTGCAAATTCCACAACTTCTTCCCCATTGCTGCTGTCTTTGCCAGTATTTACTCCATGACGGCTGTGGCCTTCGATAGGTGAGCTTGACCTTTGTGGAAAAAGGGAAAAAGTATCTTTAAAGGAAGATAGCATTGCTATGGAGCTTCAGGGTGGAATAGTGCATGGTTCAAGGTGGAGATTGACCACTTGTACCACTGGATTTGTACTGACAGCTAGCCGAGTCAGTTGTTGATGGGGGATTTTAATCTTATCTGATGCTTTTCTTTTCTATCTCTCTTTCCTTTTCTACTCCTTTCCATTTTTCTCTTTTCCATTACATGTACATATGTGTGTACAATCACTCAGTTGTGTCCGACTCTTTGCAACCCCATGGATTGTAGCCCGCCAGGCCCCTCTGTCCATGGGATTTTCCAGGCAAGAATACTGGAGTGGGTTGCCGTTCTCTTCTCCAGTGCATTGTTCCCACATAGGGAGTGAACTTGCATCTCCTGCATTGGCAGGTAGATTCTTTACCACTGAGCCGCCTGGAAACATCCCTCCCCCCTTTTTTTCTTCATTTAACTCTTTTTTTCCCCTTCTCCACTCATCTCCCTGACATTTTTCCTTTCAACTCCTGCTTTGCTTCTTTCCATATATTCCTTCTGTCTTCTGCCTTTACAGCCTAAAGGGGATACCTAGGGTATAGCCAAGGGTCTGGCCCCTGACTGGGGTACTGTGAATCCTTGCAGGGCTGCTCTTCTGCTGTTCAACCTTTGGATGCTTTCCAATTTTGAGTACATGTAGGCAAAATTCCTCATTTTCACTTTTTCCTGAAGATTCAGGGGCTTTTTGCTCCCGTCTTACCCCTCTAATATTATTTGGATGTTAAGAGCATTCCATTAGAATCATAAAATGCAGAATTCTAATTAAGCTCTGTCTATGCTGTTAGGAGTTCTCATTCAGGAATGAGAGGCAGCTATGTTGTTCTTAAGGAACTCCACATATAGGGATCCAGGAGTTTTTCAAAATTTCTCTTGCCATGTAAGGTCAATGTTTTTAGACTGTCTGTATCCATAGAGAAACATGCTTGGCAAAGGCAATCAAAGGCAACTGAGAGCTTTTTCCTGCATTCGACAGGCTAGGGTTCCAGAAGCTGATTAATAGTGAAAATGCTGGCATTTTCAAGTGGGTCCTAAGGTGGCATGATGGAAAAGTAATTATTAGAGCATAGCTCTATTTGTATTGACTTTTTGTGAGTACCCTAGGTCTCTAATGTGTATATCTATAGGTTCACAAGTGTTAAATGTTTACCTAGGATGTGGAGGTATGCTTAAAACACCTGCCACTGTGATTTTGAAATGGGTCCTTCTGATGGCCTTGCTGAGATAAATAAATATGAGAAACCCAAAGAAGAAGCTATGAGAAAAGCTTCAAAAATTTTTTCCCAAAATTATTGAACTCTTTTGCATAAAATTTATAATTGATTTGAGCGGATTCTATAGCCAAATCTCTTTTTAAATCAGAGGAAACTATGTTTCTTTTGCAGTGATATCCAAATGCTGATTTTTAAATTCCCTTTATGCAACTCTTATGTGCTTAATATGTAATGTGAAAAATAAATTATGGTGAGTCAATTTATATTTTAAATGTAGGAGAGGAACCAATTACTCAAAGTGGTACTGAAATGAATTTTTTTGAGAATGTCTCTCTTACGCTACTCTGGTTTTTAGATATTTGTTTTGCTGGATGTCAGATACACCTGTAAGTCTTTCTGCAGTGACTGCTCCCTTAACTTCTCAGCCCCCTTAAACTTAGAAAACTCACAGCATGATGCATAACTGATGCAGTGAAGCCTGATGCCATTTCAGCTTTACACATACTATCTTGATTATCCCTAACTTAGAGGGAAAGTTGGTATTTTTACTTCATTGGGTACTTGTGAGCTCAAGGGAGACCCGACAGTCAGTGTGAGCCCAAGCATTCAGTAGCTGATGGAGCCCCAGCAGACAGCTCTCCTGCTCTGGCTTATACAGCAATGACATGCTCCATAGCTCTTCTCTTTCTCTTTGCGCTTAGAAGGTGAGGGGTAGGATTCAGGGTCAAGGTCTTCACAGTGGGTTGCGAAAGGAGCCTGATTTTGGCTGCCTTGACTCTGACATCTCAGACTCCACTGTTTGTCACTAGGCAAACTACACACAGGACCCTGACTCCCTGTGACACCCTCAGTAAGATCAGAAGGTCTCTGGTGTCAGAGCTGAGGGAAATGACAAGAAATGCCACTTGTGCCTGATGTGCAGGTTATCAACGGCATGCTCAGGGTTAGAGTTCAAGGAGAGTTAGGGATGCTGCCTCAAGGCTGTGTCTCTAGGTTCTCCAATGCTCCTTTTGGCTTTCCTTGCTCAGCCTCGTGAGCAGAGTGAATTAATCCCCTTAGGCCCTCCAGTGAATCTAGCTCCCCTACAGGCATGGTCATCAATTCTTTCCCTAGAGTGTTTTAGAGAGGAAGAGGCCTCCATATGAATGATCTCTTCTTTACTCCGCCATGGCGATGCAGACTTGGAGGAAATGTTAAATTACCTTTTTGTATGCTCCTTGAATTTTTAACAGATCATCTTTGAATTATCTTAAAAAATAAAAGCAACATGGTTTTCCTGGTTGTAAAATTAAACCTCGTTCATGAAGAACATAGACACAAAAATGCAAATCACCCACGACTCCACCATGCAAAAGTAACACCTGTTAACATTTGAATTTCTCTTTTTATGACTATTTCATTACATTATTGAAGTAAGATTCTAGGTAATTTGGTAGGTTATTTTTTTCCATTGATATTAATGGAAAACATGAATAATATTTTCTCATGTTATTAACACTCTTCAGTAACATAATGGTAGTGGCTTCCTCTTAATATTATTCCATTACATGAATATGCTATTACTACTTTAACCATCTCCCTACTGTTGAGAATCTGCTAATTCTGTATGATAATTTTATTTTGTTTTCTTGATTGTTTCCTTAGGGTAGATTCCCAGAAATAAAATTACTGGGCCAAATGAAATGAGATTTTAAAGAATGCTTCTTCCTAATTTTAAAGGATTCTAAACCCTGGGCAGAGCAAGGAGCGTGTCTTTTCTGTTTTGTTTACTTTTATCTCCTCAGAATGAAGAAGAGTACTTGGTACTTAGCAGTCACTATATGCTTACTGATTAAATGAATGAGCAAATAAAATAATACATGCTCCTATAAAAACATTTGGAAGAACATTATCAATGGCACCCTCAGGGTTTATAACTATTTTCAAGGTAGTCAGGCCTCAAGGCTGTATTTCCAAGACCTCCATTTTAAAAAGTGTAAACAATCTACCATTCCAATACAGAAAACTAGATATAGGTCTGGAACGCTATACTTACTTTTTTGTGTTACTTATGCCACATAGAGTCACTCATATTCAATATACATTTTGGATCATAATAAAAACAGTTTCAATGGTTGTTTTTTTGTGTGTGTTTTGTTTTGTTTCATTTTCCAAATCAGGAAATAGTTTTCAAAATAAGATTTTTAAAGGATGCATTATATTGCATAGCTATAATCATTTATTTAATCATTCTTCTATTTTTAGATGTATATTGTTTCCATTTTGAATGATTACAGGTAACTGTGAAATTAATATTCTTGACAGAAATCTGAGAGCATCCCTTGTTCTTTTCATAGAATAAACTCCTGAAAATTGAATAGCTGGGTCAAACTGTCTTGGTAAACTTTGCCCAATTTCCTTCTAGAAACAAAGTGTAGGCAGAGAAAAAGACTTGAGCTGCAGATGGTAGAACTGATTTCAGTCTTTCCTGTAAACTTTCCATAGAGTGAAGGGAGAGGAACAGAGAGAGATAATGAGAGTCCCTTCAGAAAGAATATCCATTTACTGAAGGCAATGGTTACCTAGAATTTTTTAACGTTGCAGAGACAAATATACTAAATAATATTAGGTTTACTAATTAAACTCCAACAAATACCAAGGATTTTTCTTTTTAAAACTCTGTAATTTCTCCCACTCAAAACAAAATTTTAAAATTCGTATTTTAAAAACTAAAAGGTATGTGTGTGATGTTTCATGAAATTGGAAGTTGGAAGACACTGAGAGGGGCACCTTCACTCCTCCAGAGCCAGTGACGATGACTGGTTCCAGTTCTGTGAAGCAGCATCCAAGAAGAGAGGAGGGGGAACCAATCCTTAAGCCCCACAAGAAGGGCAGTAGAAGCGAATGGGAACCTGACTTGGAACCCAGCTCACAGCAGCCAGAGGCTCAGAAAAGTGCTAGTCTGATAACACTGTTTCTTTACCTGGCAGGGGCTGTTTTAATTTCAGCAAATGAAAGGTAAATGTTGCTTACTTCTCAGACTGGGTCTAAATAGATATATTGTATTTGAGTGAAAGAAAACATCCAAATGATGATGGTCTCTGGACAATATGAAATTTGTTCAGGACCAAAAAAATATTTCCTCATATAGGGGTAACGATTGAAGGTAAAAGAGGGAATGAACTCTCTGAGAGATGAAAAGAGGAACCAAGACATGCATAAATAACAAAACTCTGCTTACTGATTCCCTGGTCTCGATCCCACTCCCAGTCGTACTCAGCTACAAGTCTAAATAGCCTGCTTCCCAAGGCTCTGCTAGACCTGCAGTCTGTCCTTGAACCTCACCTTGGTGACAGACTTGGATCCCATTGTATATCTCAGGGCAGTCCTTCTCCATCACACCCAGAGGCAAGTCTTTCCACTAATTTATTTTTTTTTAATTTAAATTTATTTATTTTAATTGGAGGCTAATTACTTTACAATATTGTATTGGTTTTGCCATACATCAACATGAATCTGCCACGGGTATACACGTGTTCCCCATCCTGAACCCCACTCCCACCTCCCTCCCCGTACCATCCCTCTGGGTCATCCCAGTGCACCAGCCCCAAGCATTAGATAGATCTTACAGTCCATGACTAAGCACCCAGGTGTTGCTGAGAATATTCATTCACTAGAAGTTCATCCCTGGTAACTGATCCTGTCTTTTCAAATCATGAATCTTGAATATAAGGGTCGATACAGACCTTCTTGAGTTTTTTACATCTTGGATGAACCATTTGGCTGCAGGACCTTTCCTGGAGAGGTCTGCTGCCCACCTGCTTTGGAGTTGCCCCACTGCCCCTGCCACATCCTTTCCCAAATCATAGGAGCCCCCAGGGTCCTGAATGGTCGAAGCCCTTGTTTTGGTGGGGGTGGGGGGTTGGCTGTCAGAAACATATATGGGTTCAACTGGGGGAAAATAAAGAGTAATTTTCAATGTAAAAGCACATCATAGGACCACTTGACTACTATTACTGTTGTTCAATTAGAAAATAGTAGAATAAAGATTGTAAGCGAGAAACACTCACTGTTAAACTGGAAAAAGATCTCCAGTCCATCAAGGGATGGTGCCACCAGGTACGTGGTTCCTGAATCAGGGCCTCATGCTTTCCCTCAAAGGGCTTATGATACATAATGATTTAAAGGTAACTATAACATAAGGTGTTACATGATAGGTTTCATAAGTATTGTACAAATTCTATAGGAGTGAGGAGGCAGGAGGTAATCTAGCAGTGATGATCAAGAAAGGCTTCAAAAGGTGATAACTGATTTGAGCCTTGAAGATTGTATAAGATTTTTAAAGAAGATGTTAAGGAAAGGTGATATTTTAGGTAAAACAAACTATACAACAGCAATATGGAAATAAAAAGTTGCGAAGTATTTGGGGAGAATGACAGCCTGACTCAATTTGAGTGAATTCACAAGTGAATCAAGAAATGGATGGAGGAGTTGGTCAGAAGAAAATGAGTATAGTTTTTGTTGGATTTTATGTGAAAATATAATGATAAGTTTGAAATGCCCAACAAGCAATTTGAGAGGTGGGGCTAGAGAAGATCCTAGGGAAACAAAATCTATATTTAGGAATTTTCTGAACAGATGGCTTATTGGAAATTTGAAAGTAGAGAATATCTCTTTTACCTATATATGTTTCCGGAAAAGAAGCCAGGGATTCATGGAAATGTTCTACCAGGTATTAGAAGGGAAAAAATAAGAAACAGAGAGGTAGTGGAATAATCAGAATACGTGGAGTGACAAAAATTAAGAGAAGTGAGTTATGATGGGTTATATTATAGTGTCATTAGAATCCAAGGATGATGACATTAGTTTTGGCAATTAGAGAACATTGGTGAGCTGTTAGAGACAGTGTCAGCACAGGATGAAGTGGGGGTGGGGGGTGGATAAAATTAGATGCAATGAGGGAAATGGCCTCTTATTCATCCATTTGTCCATTCAGCAAAGCTTTATTGAGCACTTACTATGTACCAGATGCTAATGCAGAAAAATATTGCCTTTGCCCATCTGCTCTCAATCTTCAACTATCAACAAAGTTACGAACACCGTTATAACCCAATGCAGTTAGTACCACGCAGAGGGCGTTCAGAGACAAAGGAATGGTCTACCCTTGGGAATGTGGGAAAGGCTTAGAGTAAAATAAAGAAAAGGAAGAGGAGGGGAAGAGGAAATAAACAGCAAAGTACAGAGAAAACAATGCGAAGTTTGGGTTTTTAAAATAAACTTCAAGAGCATTGGATTGGGGATCATCATAATGATTTAGTCATGTTTGTCACCTGGAAACTAGAAAGAGGATTTTATATTAATACAGTTTATAATGGTACCTTATGGGGCATGTTCTCCAATACACTGTCTCATCTAAGCCTCGATACCAATGGGGATTTTGTTTCTACTTTGGATAGACTATTAAAAACAATTTCTTTTAGCATCATCCTCATGCTCGCCACTCCCTAGTAACTTGGAGACCCATGCAACTTGCATTCATGTGCGTTAGACATCTGCCTGTACGCTCCTGCTCAAGGTGGCTTTTGAAATCCATATAGTCTAAGGAAAGTGATATAAGGGTCCTACTGTTTCAGAGAGGATGTTAGAGCCCTTTTAACAAATTTTCACTCAAATAATAATTCAACCCCACAACCTTCTAGATAGCATCATTGTAAGAAGATCAAATTCTGCTTAAATATTTTACTCAAGTTGTCTCATTTGTTAAATTCATTCCATTTTGAAGCTTTATAAAATCATTCCTTTTGTTGAAAGAATAATGACCCTGATTTGGGGCTGCCCTTACTAATATAATGCCTCTTCCCTGTGGCCATATCTCTGATAGATCCATCCTGAAGCTTCTCTATTTTGGTTAACTGTCCCTAGTTCCTTCATCTTTCCATCCTCATTGTCTCTACTTGCTATTCCCATTTGCTCAAGTCAAAGTCGCTCAGACGTGTCCGACTGTTTGTGACCCCATGGACTATACAGTCCGTGGAATTCTCCAGGCCAGAATACTGGAGTGGATAGCCTTTCCCTTCTCCAGGGGATCTTCCCAACCCAAGGATCAAACCCAGGTCTTCTGCATTGCAGGCTGATTCTTTACCGGTTGAAGCATCAGGGAAGCCCTGTGGTCCTTTTAACTGAGAGTTTAAATAATGCCCAGAACTGAGCATTACCCTATTACCGTTACCTTGTCCAGATCCGCCTGCTACAGGGCTGGTGTACTACCTCTTGACTTTGTCTTCTTAGACTTAGTTCAGGCACTGCCTCTACTAAGAAGCTGACCTTAATCTGCAGGTCTAGTGAGGTGTCCTTCCTGTGTATTCCTGTCATTCATGCAGGATATTTGTATATCGTTTATGCAACTCTCTGTAACTTGTTGATCTTTCCCACACCCTCCCACCCACTAAATTGCAAGCACCATGAAAATAGGAATACTTTATCTGGTTTCCTGTTACCTGGCACAGAATAGGAACTTATTAAAGTGTGTATATAGTGGTTGATATGACTGTACTTCTCTTCTGCATGCACCAACCAAAATCTGAAAACCAGACATCAGACAGACTTCAAAGCACACCTATGATCCTATGCCTTGAAGAAAAGAAAAATCAGACCAAATTTCTGTCTACCATGATGTTTTGCTCCAAAATAGAAAACTTTTGGTTTCAAACCCCTGTTCAAGAATAACTACATGTTCTAATTCACCTGTCTCTTCCAGACTTCACTTGACTGGTCCCCACTGGATTCCCAACCCACACCCTGTCCCCAACAGGTATTATACCCCAGAAGAATACCTTTGATTGAGAGAGGTGTTTATCCTTTCTACCTTGGTGTTTATCCTTTCTCCTTTAGCTCCAATCTATCAAGGCATACTGAAAACTCTGAGATATTTCATGGACGCTTTTGTGGTCTGTTGCCATCACACTGGCTTTTTCTTCAACATCCTTGCTAGCAAGAGGGTGTTTTACTTGTCTCTGCTTTACTTGTCTTTCCTGAGGCAGGACCAGCAAAATCTGTCCTCCATCCAGCCCTCCAAGTGCTATATCTACAGTATTTGTTGAACACCTAGACTATACCATATTAAAATACCATCACAGACACAGGAACATTTCAGCAGAGTGGCCTAAGGAAGTCATAGACCTTGAGGACAGACTGGGAAACTGACTTACTTTAGAAACTGATTTGCCACCTTTAGAAGCTGTGTTTCCAACTTTCGGAAGGACTATGAGAAATGCTGGACTGGAAGAAACACAAGCCGGAATCAAGATTGCCCGGAGAAATATCAATAACCTCACATATGCAGATGACACCACCCTTATGGCTGAAAGTGAGGAGGAACTCAAAAGCCTCTTGATGAAAGTGAAAGTGGAGAGTGAAAAAATTGGCTTAAAGCTCAACATTCAGAAAACGAAGATCATGGCATCCGGTCCCACCACTTCATGGGAAATAGATGGGGAAACAGTGGAAACAGTGTCAGATTTTATTTTTCTGGGCTCCAAAATCACTACAGATGGTGACTGCAGCCATGAAATTAAAAGATGCATACTCCTTGGAAGGAAAGTTATGACCAATCTAGATAGCATATTCAAAAGCAGAGACATTACTTTGCCAACAAAGGTTCATCTAGTCAAGGCTATGGTTTTTCCTGTCGTCATGTATGGATGTAAGAGTTGGACTGTGAAGAAGGCTGAGCGCCAAAGAATTGATGCTTTTGAACTGTGGTGTTGGAGAAGACTCTTGAGAGTCCCTTGGACTGCAAAGAGATCCAACCAGTCCATTCTGAAGGAGATCAGCCCTGGGATTTCTTTGGAAGGAATGATGCTAAAGCTGAAACTCCAGTACTTTGGCCACTTCATGCAAAGAGTTGACTCATTGGAAAAGTCTCTGATGCTGGGAGGGATTGGGGGCAGGAGGAGAAGGGGACAACAGAGGATGAGATGGCTGGATGGCATCACTGACTCGATGGACGTGAGTCTGAGTGAACTCCGGGAGTTGGTGATGGACAGGGAGGCCTGGTGTGCTGCGATTCATGGGGTCGCAAAGAGTCGGACATGACTGAGCAACTGATCTGATCTGATCTGATGAAGCTCTACGGATAAGGAAACCCAGGGATGAAAAGATGCTTTAATGGCTTTAATGACAGCCATGTGACATAAACCTCAGTGTGAGTGTTAATGTGTGAACTGCCCATTTAATATTTGGGACTCTCCGTGGAGTGCATTTCATGTCTTTCACATATGAATGTCTTTCAATAACCTTACATCTGACTTTTGATAATGGAGTTCAGTGTAGGAAAGATTCCAACAGTGGTTCTATACTTACTAGCTATGTGAATATGGGCAAGATACTTAACCTCTCTGGGCCTCAATTTTCCCATCTGATAAAAAGGATATTAATACAAGTTACCCTGTGGAGTATTGTTGCAAGGAGAGAGGGAAAAGGAAAGGAATGGAACTGCATGAAAAGTTCCTAATCTGCAATCTCTAATAACCCACGACACACCATTATTCTGTCACAGCATCCTCTTGGAGGCTTTCTACATCAGGTGTAACAGCAGCAAGATGAAACATTTATATCTTTCCCCTCTCCCCCCATAAATATAAACTATAAAATACTTCTAATTGAGTCAGCAAACCTGTTTCCAAATGCCATCCAGCATCCTTCCCATCTGTGGAGATGCACATACTCTTTACTAGAGCCAAGTATTTGGATATTATATACAGCTGACTCTTGAATGTCAGGAGTTTGAATTGCATGAGTCCATTCAATTTTTTCAATAGTAAATAATATAGTTCTACACCGTCAGTGATTGATTGAACCCACAAATATGGAGGAATAGAGGGCAGGCTATAAATAATACTGTGGATTTTCAAGGCTTGGTGCCTCTAATCCCTGCGTTGTCCAAGAGTTAACCATGTTACAGCCCAGAAAAACCAAATCATTTTCTTTTATACCATCTCCAAAATTACATGTCACATCCCGCATCCTACATGTCCCAGAGACACCACCCTCACACTAAGCTTCATTTGTGTGTTATATGTTTGAGGGAGAACTTAGTCATACCAAAGAACTTTAACTTGCTGCTTGTGTTTCACTGATATTCAATTTGTTAAGTTGTGTTTCTTTTGCCTTTGAACACTTCTCAGTCTTCGAAGTTTTCTTATAAATCTAGGTTGCATGTGTTAAATATCAACTTTCTCTTGTCCTGTGACCAATGCTCCATTTGGTGTTATTTTTCTATTGCTAAGTCATGTTTGACTCTCTGCGGCCGCATGAACTGCAGCAAGTCAGGCTTCCCGGTCTTTCTCCTGGAGTTTGCTCAAACTCACGTCCATTGAATCAGTGACACCATCCAACCATCTCGTTCTCTGTCATCCCTTCTCCTTTTGTCCCCAATCTTTCCCAGCATTAGGGTCTTTTCCAGTGAGTCGGTTCTTCACATCAAGTGGCCAAAGTGTTGGAGCTTCAGCTCCAATGAATATTCTTCCAATGAATATTCAGGGATAATTTCCTTTAGGATAGACTGGTTTAATCTCTTTGCTGTACAAGGGAGTCTCAAGAGTTTTCTCTAGTATCACAGTTGGAAAGCATCAATTCTTCAGCACTCAGCTTTCCT
The DNA here is from genome assembly GCF_027580195.1 of Bos mutus. Taxonomy (NCBI): domain Eukaryota; kingdom Metazoa; phylum Chordata; class Mammalia; order Artiodactyla; family Bovidae; genus Bos; species Bos mutus. The sequence goes on along the minus strand of NC_091627.1, from coordinate 96,982,885 downwards.
TCTGGTCCACCTTTCATATCTGTACATGACAACTGGTAAAACCATAGCTTTGACTATGTGGAACTTTTTTTGACAAAGTAATATCTCTGCTTTTTAATATGCTGTCTAGCTTTGTCATAGTTTTTCTTCCAAGGAGCCAGCGTCTTTTAATTTTGTGGCTGCAGTCACCGTCCACATTGATTTTGGAGGCCAAGAATGTGAAATCTGACACTGTTTCCACTTTTACCCTATCTATTTGCTATGAAGTGGTAGGACCAGATGCCATGGTCTTCATTTTTAACTGTTAAGTTTTAAGCCAACTTTTTCACTCTCTTCTTTCACCTTCATCAAGAAGCTCCTTAGTTCCTCTTCACTTTCTGCCATTAAAGTGGTAGCATCTGCATATATGAGGTTGTTGATATTTCTACAGGCAATCTTGATTCCAGCTGGTGAGTCCCCCAGCCCAACATTTCATATGATGTACTCTGCATATAAGTTAAATAAGCAAGGTGACAATATGCAGCCTTGATGTACTCCTTTCCCAATTTGGAACCAGTCTGTTCCACATCCCGTTCTAACTGTTGCTTCTGGTCCTGCATATAGGTTCCTTAGGAGGCAGGTAATGTGGTTTGCCTCCACATTATGAATATTCCTGCCTCCTCCTTTAAGAATATTCCATAGTTTGTTGTGATTCACACAGTCAAAGGCTTTAGCGTAGTCAATGAAGCAGAAGTAGATGTTTTTTTGGAATTCCCTTGCTTTTTCTATGATCCAGCAGATATTGGCAATTTGATCTCTGGTTCCTCTGCCTTTTCCAATTCTAGTTTCTACATCTGGAAGTTATCAGTTCACATACTACTGAACCCTAGCTTGAAGGATTTTGAGCATAATCTTGCTAGTATGTGAAATGAGTGCAATTGTATGGTAATTTGAACATCCCTTGGCATTGCCCTTCTTTGGGATTGGAATGAAAACTGACCTTCCCCAGTCCTGTGGCCACTGCTGAGTTTTCCACATTTGCTGGCATATTGAGTGCAGCACTTTAACAGCATCGTCTTTTAGGATTTGAAATAGTTCAGCTAGAATTTCATCACTTTCACTAACTTATTCATAGTAATGCTTCTTAAAGCCCATTTGACTTCACACTCCAGGATGTCTGGCTCTAAGTGAGTGACCACACCATCATGGTTATCTGGGCCATTAAGAGATTTTTCGTACAGATGTTCTGTGTATTCTTGCCATTTCTTCTTAATCTCTTCTGCTTCTGTTAGGTCCTTGTCATTTTTGTCCTTTTTTTGTGTCTATCTTTATATGAAATATTTCCTTGGTGTCTCCAGTTTTCTTAAAGAGATCTCTAGTCTTTCCCATTCTACTTTTTTCCTCTATTTCCCTACATTATTCACTTAAGAAAGCTTTCTTATCTCTCCTTGCTATTCTCTGGAATTCTGCTTCAATTGGGTATATCATTAAGCAGAAAGTATTATATGTTTAATGTACACAGACATATAAACAGAAAAACTAGATATCCTATGGTTTCATGATAAAAAATTAAAATGTTCTGAATCAGGTATTACGAGATAAACTTACAAGTTTATAAACAATAGCTGCAATAGTTAAATTCACTTGCTCAGATAGTTAAGGCTTTACTATTTGTAGTAAGACTTTTAAGATATATATTTTCCTTGGTAGATCCTAAGGAAGCTGAGAATTAGCTTTGGGGTGATGGAACCTTTCCGGTAGTTTGAGTTTCAAAAGGCTTTCTCCTTTCATTTCCTTCAGTCTCAGGTTTTACCTGATTGAGCTCCTTTAACTCAGCCTCAGGTTATTGTGCGCAATATTTGCATTTCTGATTTACAGAGATTTGCAAGACAAAGACGGAGACAGTTGTTTTATTTCCCCCTAAGAACTGGTCTGCCACTAAATGATATTAAAAGAATGATTTGCCCAACAATATTTAAAAAAAATTTTTTTTTATATCCGTGAGAAAATTTTCAACTAAACTGCAAATCGAGGGTTCTATTTGCTACAAAGTTAGGCTTCAATTTATCATGCCTTCAAAAGTTAGCACAAGACTTTCAACAAAGACCCTCTTAAGCCCATAGCTAAAATCACTAATATTATCTTTATTACCCCCCGAATATGAGCTTTCAATTTTAATTTCATATTATGAGGGTTCAGGTAACACTGCTAGTTTCTTTTGGTATGTTTAATTAATGTTGTTAAGGGGCAGATTTATATGCCCTGTCTTATAATATCAGGCAGGGGAAGCATTCCCCAATGAGATTCATAATATTTATCCTACATTATAATTAGGCACAAGAGATGTAACCATCTTATATAAATCCATTTAAATATACCAGTTTATATAAATTTTCATTGTGCCAATTATTATACCTTCAACTTTTGTTTCCATTAGAATCCCATCAGCAAGTTTTTTTCCAGTCTTAAAAGATGCATGTGTTTATGTATATACGTATACATGTGACATATTTTGTTGTTTACTTGCTAAGTCATGTCTGACTCTTTTGCTATCCCATGGCCTCTAGCCTGCCAGGTTCCTCTGTTCATGGAATTCTCCAGGCAAGAATACTGAAGTGAATAGACATTCCCTTCTCCAGGGGATCTTCTCTACCCGGGGATTGAACCTGCATCTCCTGCATCGGCAGGCAGATTCTGTACCACTGAGCCACCAGGGAAGCCCATGGAACATACATATCTAAGTATATATATGGGATGTACTTGACTGGTGCCCTTTAATGCTGGGGACTAATGGGAGGTTTCCTTTTGGTTCATTCAACTGTAGTGCTGTTGCCATAAAACCTTGGCTTCCTCTGCCTCTGAAGTTGAATAAAAATTACAGAGAAAGAATTTGGAAGAAACAGAAAGATGACTTAAATCTTCAACCTACTGGGAGAGAACACAGTAGGCTCGTGCCTCAGGAACTGTGGCCCGCCTCCTCTGAGAGCTGAGAGACTGCATGTAGCCGGGGTCTCATGGTCTTAGAGTAAATGATAGGATCAAAGTAATGAAAGTCTTGCGTTCTTCTTCTTGTTTTGTTTCAAAAGTCATAGCTGGCATCAGGTAACCCAGTAATTGGGTTTGTCTTCCTCTGGTGTATTGTACTATGGCTTTCTTTCTGAAATGAAAAAAGAAAGAAAACTACAAGGGAAAGCTGTCATAAAGGTAAGCTCCAGGTACAGGATGTAATTAGCATAGAGTTAAAGGGTAATAGGTGCAGGATATAACTCATGCAGAGTTAGGGAGGTGATAGGTGCTGGTAGCAGTTTATATAGTAGCAGATTGGTTTTGAGAAAAGCAAACTTAGTTACAGACTACAGATTAGGAACAGTTAAAGTAAAAACAAGTGATCAGGCCTGCTCACTGTTCTCTGTATCTTCTTTGTTCTCAGGAAAGGGAAAGAAACAAAAGAAAAGCTCATTCCTCTTTTTTTCTATTTCACTGCAACAAATTCCCTCTGTTAGTTTATTCCCTCCATATCAATGCAGGAGGGGAAATAGGTATCATTCTTGCTTGGCTGAGGACAGAACCTTAGTTTTGCTCAATTTGATGATCACCAGCTCTTGGACCCAGGGGCTCATCTATCTCTTACTTCAAATTTCCCTATTTGAACCCCAAGAAATCTTTATTAGGAGGATGAGGGATAATAGTCTGTCTTCTGTAGCTTCTTCAGGCTGGCACATGATTCATAGACCCCACCTAGGTGGGGTCATGGAATTCTTGCCCTGTTCATTAAGGGGCTGCAGGGTGGGTTTTGTAGTTATTCCTGCAGGATCTGTTCTGAGGAGCGGCTGTAATGTCTGCATCATTGTTGCCTTGAATTGAGTCTGTTGTAGTCTGGAGGAGACAAAACTTAACAAGTGGTTTAAAAAAAGACAGAGGCCAATGATCAGTAAAAGAATTACTGCAACTAGTTAGGGGTCAGAGAAGGAGTAATAACCAAGTTACATTTGATAACAATTTTGATTATTGTCACAATAGAGTCAGTGCTTGGGTTATCCTGTACAAACAAATGGAGACATTTGGAATCAGTAGATGGAGGAGTGACAACCAGATATTAATAGACAAAATAGATCTTATTTCTTTTTAGGAATATAGGCCTGATTCCTAATCTAGACTTAACACTTTGAGGAGATGTAGCCAGTTGTCTCGGTTCATCCAAGTAGGTTTTAACCTTTAATGTGGCTATTGGTCACTACATATGTGTTTTTTCTTTTTGCTAACATGTGATCTAAAGCAACTTCATCATCTAAACATAGAAGATGTACATGGGGAAACCTTTCAAAGGTAAGACTGTAGTCACCAGCTACTAGCAGACATTGCTTTGAGAATGCCTTATGGCACTCCAAGGCTGACACAGCTCAGAAAACTCAGCTTCTTAACAATACAAGGGCTTGTCTGAAATCACACCATAGTGTCACCTATTTATTTCCTTAGATGTCTGAACAACACTCTCTTTTGACTTTTAATAGTAATTTTCCCCTTAATGGCCAAAGCAGCCATCACTGTCATTGATGTTAGCATTTCTCTAGGTACGAGAAGATGTAAGAACCAGAGCCCATAAAATCTTCTCTTAAAAGTATCTTTCTGAAGGCCTATTCTACCAGTTTTTCCAGAGCACAGAGGGCCTCATTCCTGATCTCCACCAGGATATCCTTTCAGGGGGTATTCATGGTCGGTAGATGTAGTGACCATGATTTAATCTTTGTAGAGGTAGATGGTGAATGCCAATTTCCAGTTGGAAGAGCCTCTTCTGGGTCATAAATTTGACCATAGTTTGGGGAGCATTTCATGACAGTTTTGTCCCACGGTGCTAGGAATCTCATTCCCAAATCTGGTGATTTCATTGACAGGGCACTCAATGCTCTGTTACTGGTTTAGTCCATGAAACAGTATTCAAAATTCTCTGGGCTACCTGTGCTTATTAGTCCCTTGTGGTCCAGGAAAATATTCATTTTTGTTGCTTCTTCCCATATCTAGAGTTACACTGTTACAATCATTGATCTCATACAGAACTACATATCTAATCAACTGCTTCAAGTCACCTAGTTATCATTATTATCCTGCTTACACACTGGGTACTGTAAGAGACAATAATTTTATAAAATAGGCAGGATATAAGTAATGTAGCTAGTGACATTGGCAAAGTCATAGTGTAGCAGGGAGACAAAAGCATAAACAGTTTGAAAACAAAGAACAAGTTATAACAATGACTAGAATGACTAACTATAATCCAGTTTGCAGTAAACCATCAAGTCCATAGGAAAGCCAGTTGGAGAAGCCAAATTCTGGCAGGAACAGGTAGAGAGAAAAACATAAATTTTTCATCTTTGTTTACAAAGGCATACTTTATCAATTTGTTGTAAGCCACAGCATAAGAGAAAAGGTTTTTCTGAAAAACAAAGATTCAAGCTAGTATATTTTCCAAAGTCATAAAGTTATAAATCATATTCATCAGTTCATTCAGTTCCAGATTGATCCTGTTGATCTAGATGAAGTGATCAAGTTTTCTATCAGAATTTTGTCAGTGGTATTTTTGTCAGTTCAGTGGTATTTTCTAGAGACTGTCAGAAACTTACATTTGCTTAGAAAGTTCTTTTTATGAGTCTTCTTGAAAATCTTCATTTTTGTAACAGCATCAATATAAATTAATTGTCTGTAAAGGACAAAACTTAAAATAGCATGGCTATTTGATGAGCAGGAAATTTGGATATTTCCATAACATATAGCAAAGAGTGAAAAAGCTGGCTTAAAACTCAACATTAAAAAAACCCAAAAACTAAGATCATGGCATCCAGTCCCATCACTTCATGGCAAATAGAAAGGGAATAAAGTGGAAATAGTGACAGATTTATTTTCTTGGGTTCCAAAATCACTGCAGATGGTGACTGCAGCCATGAAATTAAAAGATGTTTTCTGCTTGGGAGGAAAGCTATGACAAATCTAGAAAGTGTATTAAAAAGCAAGGACTTCACTTTGCTGACAAATGTCTGTCTAGTCAAGGCTATGGTTTTTCCAGTAGTCATGTATGGATGATGAGAGTTGGACCATAAAGAAGGCTGAGCACTGAGGAATTGGTGCTTTCAAATTGTGGTGCTGGAGAAAACTCTTGAGAGTCCCTTAAGCTTCAAGGAGATCAAACCAGTCACTGCTAAAGGAAATCAACCCTGAATATTCATTGGAAGCACTGATGTTGAAGGTAAAGCTTCAATACTTTGGCCACCTGATGGGAAGAGGCAACTCACCGGAAAAGATCCTGATGTTGGGAAAGACTGAAGGCAAAAGGAGAAGGGAGTGGTAGAGGATGAGATGAATAGATAGCATCACTGACTCAATGGACATGAATTCAAGCAAACTCTAGGAGATAGTGGAGGACAAATGAGTCTAGTGTGCTTCAGTTCAGAGGGTGGCAAAGAGTTGAACATGACTTAGCAACTAAATAACAGCAACAAATAACATTTTATGTTAACAACTAGAATGAGGACTGATAACATATATTATATATAAATTCTGAAATATCTATATTAATGACATTTATCCATACACTGTAGCCTAAAGTTCACCTCCAATCATTTGGCAATGCTTATGAATTTAAAATACCAAATAAACTTAAACATTCCTCCCTAAGATGTCTCAGAGATGTTTCTTTGAAGCATCCCAGAGTCAGCTGAAGGTTAAAATAGCTTTAGTTAGATTTGACACTTGGGAAGTTTGTTAGGACTATCAAAAAGTTTTAAAACAAAACAGGGTCATAGGTCACTGAAACAATACTTTTTTAACCAAAGCCACAAAATGTTTAAAAGAAAACAAATGCGAATCATTCAAAGGCACAGAAATACACACAATATCTTATCAAAGAGGAGCACTTCTAACATAGAGAAATCAAATTCCAGTCTTGCAATAGCTTACTTAACAAAATCCATTAACTTAGTTAACTCCAATCTAAATTTCGTTGATCCTGACCATGTATGAAACTTCTTCCTCCTCATCATTTTCTGTATCCACCCTGTCTCTCATTTTCCATCCAAATAAAGTCAACCAGATCATTCTTTTTTCTCACTAAAATATCCTTTCATTCCTCATACCTTCTTTACTGAAAATATACACTTTCAGTAAGCACTTTCAGTCTCTTACTGTACACTGAAATGTCTGTTATTCCACTAGCTTTAATTATATGTTTAAATTAGAATCTTCAACTCTTAAGACCCTAATTTTTAATGAAAGCTAAGAAGTAAGCAATTATGAACTCTCTTTTACATTTGCATTCTATAGATTGGTAAGCACAAATATCAGTGATAATTTCTTAAAACACCTGCTTTCTGATAGAGAAGAACAACTCAGGCTAACACCAAATATTTTCATTTATATTCCTAAATATGTTAATTTCTCTGTTTAGTAATTGATATTTCAGTATCCTCTAGCTAGTTAATAAACTTCCATCACTTAAATTAACATAACTCTAGAACTTAAGGTTACAAAGTACCTGGAAAGATCATCTTAAACAGACATTTCTAAAATACAATTATTTAATGGTTTACCCCAAATCTCTTATCTCATTTACATTTGAAGTTTTTTCAAAGCAAGTTATTTTTCTTACAACAGATATAATAAGGTCTTATTTATTAAATCTAGGTACAGTAAAGTAGTATACCTAATTTTGATGACTTTAAAGATGACTATATCAATTGGATCCACAAACTTAAACATTAATACCAGGTATCAAGTTAATTTTGAGAATTTCTGAGTTCATATGAACCTGAAATTTCTTTAGGCAGGTTTCTTTACATTTAATTTGTGAGCATTTACTTTTTAATTGAATGGAGCATTTTATAAATTCAGTTTTGATAATACTTTTCAAAGGTAGAGTTATTGCATATGTATAATGTGTACACAGACATAAACAGGCAAAACTAGAGATCTCATGACTTCATTAAAAAAAAAAAGTTATGAATTAGGTATTATAAACTTGAAGAGATTTCTAGTCTTCCCCATTCTATCGTTTTCCTCTATTTCTTTGCATTGTTTACTTAGGAAGTCTTTCTTATCTCTCCTTGCTATTCTTTGGAACTCTGTGTGCAGATGGGTTTATCTTTCCCTTTCTCTTTTGCCTTTTTCTTCTCTTCTTTTCTTAGCTCAGTTGGTAAAGAATCCACCTGCAATGCAGAAGACCCTGGTTCAATTTCTGGGTCAGGAAGATCCCTGGAGAAGGATCAGGCTACCCACTCCAGTATTCTTGGGTTTCCTTGTGACTCAGCTGGTAAAGAATCCACCTACAATGTGGGAGATCTGGGTTCTATCCATGGGTTGGGAAGATCCCCTGGAGAAGGGAAAGGCTATACCCACTCTGGTACTCTGGCCTGGAGAATTCCATGGACTGCATAGTCCACGGGGTCACAAAGAGTCGGAGACGACTGAGCAACTTTCACTTTTTCTTTTCTCTTCTTTTCTCAGCTATTTGTAAGGCCTCCTCAGACAACCATTTTGCCTTTTTGCATTTCTTTTTCTTGGGGATGGTTTTAATCACCATCTCCTGTACAATATTACAAACATCTGTCCATAGTTCTTCAGGTACTCTATCAGATCTAAACCCTTGAATCTGTCATGTCTACTGTATAATTGTAAGGGATTTTACAATTATACAGTAGAAGTTTACAAACAGTTGAAATACATTAAAGTTGCTTGCTCAGATGACTAAGGCTTACTATCTGTAAAGATTGGCTGAGGGAGCATATCAGAAGTTTGAATTTTAAACTGCTACTTTCTTTCTTTGCTTTTAGGTCCTATCTGTTTGAGATAATTAGGCTTAATCTCAGGTCCTTGTGGCCTGTTATCACTCTGGTTTGTAGAGATTTGCAAGAGAAAGTCAGTTGCTTTTAGTTCCCCGAAGAACAGCTCTGTCACCCAAAAGATACTAAAAGATTTTATCAGTGACAAGATTTCTAATTAAACTGAAATTAATTTTGTAAGTTCTATGTTCTACAATTTTAGAGTTTAATTTGTCATGCCTTCAAAGGTTTGTATAAGGCATTCAGCAAAGACCTTCTTTGTTTACAAATTAAGCCTAAAGCACAATCACTATTTTATTTTTATTAGTCTTTGCATGTTAGTTCCTAGTTTTTACTTTCTTCGTATGGTTCAGGTAACTATTGATTTCCTTTAGCATGTTTGGTTAATATTTTCTGAGACACAGATTTATATGCCTTGTTTTATTCATATACTACTGTTGCAGGACCTCCTGTCATAAAACAACTCATGCAAATGGTTACCATGGTGCCTGGCCAGGGTGGGCAGTTTCAGTCAGTGTGCTTCCCCTAACAACTCCTCCCAAGAGACTTCATACTCAAGATACTTCTTGGGAATTGCGGCAGAGGTCTCTTTCTTCTGTAACATCTTCCTGCTGTGCATGGACGTAGTCCTGCCTAGAGGAGTAGAAGTCTCTCTTTACTTGATCTAAGTTGATGTATTCTGTATCTAAAACCAGCTTCCACCCTTGTAGTAACAGCAGTTTAGCCTGAAACTGTTGGACCCTAACAGGGGCCAAACAGGAGACCTAACAGGATGGTCATCACTGGTCCCCAGAAAAGGAAGGCAAAATTTGGGGTGAGAGCTGCAAGGTGTGTGAGTTTCTTATGATTGGCAACAGGGTGGTGCTCCAAGGATCTTGTGCTTGGCCTGAAGTTACCATCCTCCACCTGGGTGGGAATCCTAGTCCTGCTGCTGCTGCTGCTAAGTCACTTCAGTCGTGTCCGACTCTGTGCAGCCCCATAGATGGCAGCCCACCAGGCTCCGCCATCCCTGCGATTCTCCAGGGAAGAACACTGGAGTGGGTTGCCATTTCCTTCTCCAATGCATGAAAGTGATAAGTGAAAGTGAAGTCGCTCAGTTGTGTCTGACTCTTAGCGACCCCATGGGCTGCAGCCTACCAGGCTCCTCCGTCCATGGGATTTTCCAGGCAAGAGTACTGGAGTGGGTTGCCATAGTCCTGCAGAAGAACTCAAAGATTTTGTTATGTGTATTTCTTGAGAAGAAACCAAGACCCTGCCCCAAGGCTGTACCATCACTTGACTCTTCTTCTGTATGTTTCTGTATTCCTTCCCTTTCCTGGTTAGCAAGTGTTTGAATTTTCCCTTTGGAACTCAGGGAAGGTCAAGGAGGCTGAATGAAGCTTATATCCTACGGACAAGAAACAGAAACGATCTGTACTTCAAAGCCCCACAGAGTCCTGCTCAGTTTTAATTCAGGGAACTCGGCAACTATGCTCCAGTAACTTCCTTTCAAAATGAGACATAGTGATGCCTCAATTTGGAGAACAGACACTGAATCGAAAGTATTTGTGAGTTCCAAGTCCTAGATCTGAATCTTGTATGATCAAAATCTGAGTCTCTTGGTCTGCCATTTTGGTGTTAAGAGACCCAGTGAGAAGTAGAGAGAGGAGAGACAACTGGAATTTTAATAGACAAAATATATCTCATTTCTTTTCAGAAGAATAAGCCTGAAATCCAATCTGGACCTGGCATTTCAGGTCCAGGCAGTTGGTAGCTGGGTAACCAGTTGCCTAGTTTTATAAAAAGTAAGGTTGTAGTTACTAGCTGCTAGCACAGACATTGTTTTGAGAATGTCTGGTAGCATCCAAGTTGGTATAACTCAGAAAGCTACAAGAACTAGTCTGAAATTGCATCTATAGTGTCACCTAGTTATTTTCTTGGATGTCTGAACCATAGCTACTCTATTTTGACTTTTAATATTTGTAATATTTGTAATATTCTTCTTAATAGCCAAAGCAGATGTCACAGTTAACAATGTTAGTGTTTTTCTAGGTATGAAAAGATGCAAGAATTGGGACTTGTAAAATTTTTTCCTCAAAATACCTATCTGAAGGTCTGTCCTGCCAGCTTCCCAGAGCACAGAGTGCCTCATTCCTGATTTCTGTCCTGAGCTCCTTGCAGGTGTGCTGAAGGTCAGCAGCTGCAGTGGCCATGAATTTATCTTGGTAGAGGTCAGTGGCAAGTGCCAATTTCCAGTCAGCAGAGCCCCTTCTTAGTCATAAACTTGACCATGAATTTTTTTGGGGGGAGGAAGGGTGGCATTTCATGACTATTTCATCCCATGGAGCTGAGAATGCTCATTCTCAGGTCTGGCAAAGATTTTGCTGATAGGCCACTCAATGTGCTGTTACTGGACTAAGCAATAAAACAGTATCCAAAATTCTTTGGACCACCTGTCTTTCTAGCCTCTTAGTCCAGGAAAGCATTCCCTCTTCTTCCCATATCTAGAGTTACACTGTTACCATCATCGATCTCATATGGAGCTATGTATTATTTTGTCGGAGACTCAGTCACACACTTGGCAGTGTAAGAAACAGCAATCTGTAAAACCGATGAACTACAAATAACACAGGCTAGCAGTATCAGTAAAGTCTTGTAAAAGTTGAGCCAAAAGCTTCCATTAGGTGCAGTCCAGTAATATCCCAAGCCATCTGACTTAGTCTATCCTGTACCAATCCTTATCTTCCAGGGAAATTTTATATTGGCACTGTCTATAAGGCACATAGCCCAGTTTCCTAGTGTTGTTAGACTGACATCTTTAGTATGATTTAATTGTTCCCAACATAGAGGAGGCTTTAAACTTAAATTACCATAGCTTGGTGTTATCTACATAAATCCATCCCATAGTTGTGGCAGTTTTCCTTTTAATAGATGAGAGGTTACAGTTTTTTGATTGAGACTTAGCTTGTCACTGAGTTTGAATGACCCTAAGAGAAAACTAAAAAAACTAAATCTAGGGTCAGAGCAGGTATTATGAATTTGCCAGGTGAGAGGAATATCAATAGTGACCTGAACATGACTATAATTTTCATTTTAAAGTAAATTTCCTTAGGGCCAATTAGAGCCTTTGAGTAGAGAAATTCACCAAGATAACACAGAACTAGACACAGGTAATTGGCCACAAATCCGACAATTGGTTTGATTTCTAAAACTAGCATAGGAACAGGCCTATGATAGAAAACCATTTTATTCATGTGCAATGATCCAAGAAGTCAAGAAAACATTATAAATGGTCATACGAGTCATGTCAAGGATCTTGGGCAAGCTGTTTACTTCTGATATCATTTTCTTGTCCTAGTATAATGCAGTTTCCTCTATTTGAGCATTGTTTTAAGGTGAATTCAGGTTGGCAGTTCTCTCTATAGATTAGTCCACTATAGGGGCTGTTGAGTTCAGTTCAGTCACTCAGTCGCATCCGACTCTTTGCGACCCCATGGACTGCAGCATGCCAGGCTTCCCTGTCCATCTCCAACTCCCAGAGTTTACTCAAACTCATGTCCATTGAGTTGGTGATGCCATCCAACAATCTCATCCTCTGTCATCCCCTTCTCCTCCTGCCTTCAGTCTTTCCCAGCATCAGGATTTTGCAAATGAGTCAGTTCTTCACATCAGGTGGTCAAAGTATTGGAGTTTCAGCTTCAGCATCAGTCCTTCCAATGAACTCTCAGACTGATCTCCTTTAGGATTGACTGGCTGGATCTCCTTGCAGTCCAAGGGACTCTTAAGAGTCTTCTCCAACACCACAATTCAAAAGCATCAATTCTTTGGTGCTCAGCTTTCTTTATAATCCAACTCTCACATCCATACATGACTACTGGAAAAACCATAGCTTTGACTAGATGGACATTTGTTGGAAAAGTAATGTCTCTGCTTTTTAATACGCTGTCTAGGTTGGTCATAGCTTTTCTTCCAAGGAGCAAGCATCTTTTAATTTCATGGCTGCAGGAAGTGGGAATTAATCTAAGAGTCAATTTCCCTTCAATTTCACAGTGCATGAGCTAGTAAGAGTACCTGTTAAAAAGGTCTGTCTATCCAGATTGCAGACAGGCCCTTAAATTATGTCTTTTCCCAGTCTTGGTTGCAGGTTGTGAGGCATCTGATCTTCATTCAAAGACAGAGTACTGAGATAAGCTTCAGAAGCAAACTTAGGGTATTCTTTAAGAGTTCAATTAAATTTTACATTAATATCACATAATAGCAAAGAACTATCCAGAACATGAGTCTTAGTAGACAGACCTCCAACAACAAACTGGAATTTAGCATTCATTGAAACATCTTTTTCTCCCTAAAATCACCCTCATTTTTTTACCAAATATAACCAAATTAAGACTAGTTTGTTTGCAAAATAGGTCTGGTCTCAGTAAATTTGGCTTGATAATTTATATAACCATAACTGATCATAGACTTTTTTGCTTTGCTGAAACTTTTAAAAGTCTCAGATTGAACTTTTAAAATAAAACCTTTCAGGGATAGGAAAGTCACACCAAAGGCTTATCACAGATTTCATCTAACAGATCTATGAATTCCTCCCTTCTCAAGTTCTAAAAAATTCATTGAGATTTCTGTACCTGTTAATGAGATAACCTTCCTAACTTATCTGATACAGTTACTGGAAACCTAAGACTTTCAATCTCTGGAGAGGTCAGGTAGAGAGGAAAGATAAATGTTTCAATTTGCTCATAAAGTATAATTTTACCAAATTACTGTCATAATTCGTTTGAGGGGGAAGTTTTCTTTACTCATGGGAAACACAGATTCAAACCCATAATTTTTCAGATAGAATCCATAAAAGTTTCAAGTATATTTGACAGTTCATTCAGTCCTTTTGCTAACCTTTGTGAAATCATCAGGTTTCCCATTAGAATACCAGGACATATCAGAATTTTAGGAACTCCATATAATTTCTAGGATATCTATAAAAGTAATGTTTATCATACAATATAACCTCAGAGGATTACTGGTTTGATAATATTCCCATGCAATTTAACCAACCAAATAAACTCAGTTAATTTAATATGTCTTTGGAATGTTTCAGGGGCCCTTTGAAGCATCCCAAAGGTAGCTAGAGGTCTAAAGAACTTCAATAGAATTTGATTTAGAAAGTTTTGTCAAAAAATCTAAGGGTTTAGAACACCCCGTCAGATTTAGCCTGTGCTGGTTAGTGTATCACTTAACTTGCTGATATGTCGCAATGGCATATATACGGAGGCTCAAGGTCTAATGAAAGCTGACTCCACCATCTTGGATCTAGTTGGCTCTAACCAGTTTTCCTATGGCTGTGTCATTCCTAACCAAATCCATTTACCCAACTAATTGCAATCCAATTTTAGAAAATACTGATCATGCATAACTCACTCATTTTAGTACTTTTTCATTTCTCACACCTTCATTTCCTGAAAATACTTCCCTTAAGTTTTTTTTTTCCACAGTGAGTTCCTTTTCCTGTTGACACATTTGTAACAGAATACAGTCTTATTTGAACTCTTGTAAACCTAGGTACAACAGAAGTATTATACTTTCAGATGATTTTAAAGACACGTATATAATATTTCCTAGTTCACACGAACCTGAAATTCATTTGGCTTAATTTGGAATTGTTTGAGTTGTAAGCACTTATTTTTCTTTAGACCAGTTAAATAGAGTTCATTTACAAATTAATCTCAACAATATTATCTAGAGATAAAGACACATACTGAGATACACACATATCCATACAGCCACAAGAGATTTAGCTTCGTTTTCTTAGTCGTGAATCGGATATTACAATGTAAAATTTACTATTTTATAACAATTGGAATACATAAATTTTTTAAAGGCTTCTACCCATTTTTCCCTCCGTGTCAGGAGTTACAGATGGTCTAAGTAAGTGTTTCTGATCTCAAGGCAAGGGGAGAGAAAATTAAGTTCTACTTGGTTTTCCAACCTCAGGGTCAGAATTCTAAAAAGCCGTTTCATCAAGCTTGCTTTTACGAATTGCATATGCAGAAAAAAAAAAACAGTTTTGGAACCAGTTTTGAAGACTTTTGCTTAAACTTACTTTCTCTGAGGTATAAACAAATGGTGTCAGTCTAAACAAAATGGGAGCCACATAAAGCAAAGTGGCCATCACAGATCATAACACAGAACACAGAGTATAAAGCACACACACAGACCCAGCAGTCCTGATCAAGCACTCCCTTAAATACAAGATTATGGCCTCTCAGTAAGCCTCCTGTAGAGACACAGAACTTCAGATCCAAGTACTAACAGAGTGAGAAAAATATCTTAGGTCTTCAAAGATTTCAAAGGGAGGAAAGGAAGCCAGGTTGAAAGAAGAGGGGGAAGGAGGCCAGAGAGTGGGGTAAAGGGGGTAGCCTTACAGAAGTCTCTTGCTGTCTACAGATACTCAGGCATTACAGGACTGTACCCCAGGCCTCGATGGAACAGAAGACTGGAACTCAGCCCCACCAGAAGCCAGACCAGAACAGAATCAGAATTCAAACCAAAAACCAGACCAGAACAGAGCTAGAATCCGAGATCTGCCAAGCAGAAATGATCAGCCTCCTATCCTCAGCTCAGGCTGAGGCCCTTCAACCAGATTCTTGCATCCAGGACCAGGGGCGGGGGCGGGGTGGGGTGGCTAGAAAAATGGGTAAGTTAGGAAGGAGTAAGAGGAAAGAGAGAGGGAAGGGGAGAGAGTTCAATAAAGTCTCTTGTTTCTTTAGCCGGTTGGGGCACTCTGGTCAGTCATTTGCAATAGAAGGATTCCAAGGAAAAAAGGGGCCCTGTTGCAGCTACTGGGTCTGGTCCATCAGCAGGTTAGCTGGCCCCTGAGTACCCTGAGTGGTCAGGATGTCAATTGCAGTGAAGAAGATTGCCATTTGTTGCTGGAAGGGGAATCCCTTCCAGGGCCTGAGAGCGAGCTCTTGTTTAGCACTTGGAAATGAATTGTCCAAGGAGACATGAGCTGACAAGGCAAGAGATTTTATTGGAAAGGGCACCCAGGCAGAGAACAGTAGGGTAAGGGAACCCAGGAGAGCTGCTCTGCCATGTGGCTCGCAGTCTAGGGTTTTACGGTGATGGGATTAGTTTCCAGGTTGTCTTTGGCTTGTCGCCCTGACTGAGAGTCATTCCTGGTGGTGCACACATTGCTTAGCCAAGGTGGATGCCAGCAAGGATTCTGGGAGGTGGTCAGACACGTGGTGTCTCCTTTCGACCTTTCCTGAACTCTTCTGGTTGGTGGTGGCTTATTAGTTCCGAGTTCTTTACTAGGACCTCCTGTCATAAAGTAACTTCATGCAAATGGTTATTATAGTGTCTGGCCAGGGTGGGAGGTTTCAATCAGTGTGTTTCCCTTAATAATACCAAGCAGGGGAAGAATACCCCTGTGAAACATGTTTATCCCATAATATAGTTAAACAAAAGAGATGTAACTATCTTTAAGTTCAGTTGCTCAGTCTTGTCCTACTCTTTGCGACCCCATGGATTGCAGCACACCAGGCCTCCCTGTCCATCACCAACTCCCAGAGTTTACCCAAACTCATGTCCATTGAGTCAGTGATGCCATCCAACCATCTCATCCTCTGTCCTCCCCTCTGCCGCCTTCAATCTTTCCCAGTATCAGGGTCTTTTCAAATGAGTCAGTTCTTCGAATCAGATGGCCAAAGTATTGGAGTTTCAGCTTCAACATTAATCCTTCCAATGAACACTCAGGACTGATCTCTTTTAGGAAGGACTGGTTGGATCTCCTTGCAGTCCAAGGGACTCTGAAAAGTCTTCTCCGATAACACAGTTCAATAACATCAATTCTTCGGTGCTCAGCTTTCTTTATGGAAAGCTTTATAGAACTACCTTTTAAAGCCCACTTAAATATACCAATTTTATATATAACAGACTCAAATCTGTCAACTTTTTATCTTCAACATCAGTTTTCATCAGGATTTAATCAACAAGCTTTGGTCTTACAGGAGGAGTTTTAGAAGCCTTTTTTAAATTTTAATTTTTGTTCCCTGTCCATATTATCTATTGGTATATAGATGGCTCTGGGATTGAGAGTGGCTTGAGCTGAGGAAATCAGGCCCTTTGGCCTAACTGTTGCCCCGATAATTGCTTATCAAATACTTCAGTGTAAATTTAAAACTGGGGTAAATAGAACAGACTTATTTGGCTTTTATTGCTGGGGAACAGTAAGGGGTCCCTTTCTTCCCATTTAACCTTAGATTATATTGTTGTTCAGCTGCTCAGTTGTGTCCAACTCTTCAAGACCCCATGGACTACAGTGTGCCAGGCTCCCCTGTCCTTCACTATCTCCCAGAGTATGCTCAAACTGAAGTCCATTGAGTCAACGATGTCATCCAACCATCTCATCCTCTGTCATCCCCTTCTCCTCCTGACCTCAATCTTTCCCAGCATCATGGTCTTTTCCAATGAGTCTGCTCTTCCCAGCAGGTGGCCAAAGGATTGGAACTGTAACTTCATCATCAGTCCTTCCAATGAATATTCAGGCTTGATTTCCTTTAGGGTTGGCTGGTTTGGTCTTTTTGCAGTCCAAGGGACTCTCAAGAGTCTTCTCCAACACCACAGTTTGAAAGCATCAATCAGTTCTTTGGTGCTCACCCTTATTTATGGTGCAACTCTCACATCCACACACGATTACTGGAAAAACCATAGCTCTGACTATATGGACCTTTGTCAGCAGAGTGATGTCTCTGTTTTTTAACATACTATCTAGGTTTGTCATAGCTTTCCTTCCAAGGAGCAAGCATCTTTTAATTTCATGGCTGCATTCACCATCTGCAGTGATTTTGGAGCCCAAGAAAATAAAGTCTGTCACTGTTTCCATTACTTCCCCATCTATTTGCCATGAAGTGATGGGACCAGATGCCATGATCTTCATTTTTTAAATGTGGAGTTTTAAGCCAGCTTTTTCACTCTCCCCTTGCACCTTCATCAAGAGGCTCTTTAGTTCCTCTTTGCTTTCTCTCATTAGTGTGGTGTCATCTGTGTATCTGAGGTTATTGATATTTCTCCTGGCAATCTTGATTCCAGCATGTGATTCAACCAGTCCAGTGTTTCACATGATGTACTCTGCATATACATTAAATAAGCAGGGTGACAATATACAGCCTTGATGTACTCCTTTCCCAATTTTGAACCAGTTAATTGGTCATGTTTGTGTGTGTGCTTAGTCGCTCAGTTGTGTCTGACTGGTTGTGAGCCCATGGACAGTAGACTGCCAGGCTCCTCTGTTCATGGGATTTCCCAGGCAAAAATATTGGAGTGGGAAGCCAAGTCCTTCTCCAGGGAATCTTCCCAATCCAGGGATTGAACCTGGGTCTCTTGCATTACAGATGGATTCTTTACAGTCTGAGCCACCAGGGAAGCCCTTGTTGGTAGTGTGTGTGTGTTAGTTACTCAGTTGTGTCTGACTCTTTGCGATCCCGTAGACTGTAGCCTGCAAGGCTCCTCTGTCCATGGAATTCTCCAGGCAAGAATACTGGAGTGGGTTGGGTTGCCATTTCCTTCTCCATGGGATCTTCCCATCCCAGGGATCGAACCCTGGTCTCCTGCATTGGAGGCAGATTCTTTACTATCTGAGCTGCTAGGAAAGCCCTGGTAGCTCAGACAGTAATGTGGTGTACTACATGCTGGTAGTATAGTAATATCAAATCTTATTTTAATCACATAAATGTCCATTTTATTTATCCCATTCTAAATAATTATATATCTAAAGATTTCCTTATCCATTTGAAATAATTCCTTTATCAGCTGAGCCATAAGGGAAGCCCAAGAATACTGGAGTGGGTAGCTGATTATCCCTTCTCCAGTGCATCTTCCCAACCCACAAACTGAACCAGGGTCTCCCGCATTGCAGGCAGATTCTTTACCAACTGAGCTATCAGGGAAGCACTCAAAGATTACTTTATCCATTTGAATTAATTCCTTTAAATTTTTTACCTTGCTGGAAATAGTAGCTAAACTTTCCAAGTTTTTTAAAAAGTTAACATTAATTATTCGAATGCTCTTATTAGCATCTGTAAAACTCTGTGAGGGGAAGAAAGACCACAAATGAAGCTTCCCAAAGTAGTATTCTTACTTGTTTTAAACAATAGACTTTCTTGGGCTAATGATTAGATTTTTTTCTCACCTTTAATTTGATTTTTTTTTTTTTTGGTTACAGGTGTCAATAAAACAGTTGTTTATGATGAGTCCTCTAGATTCACTAAATTGTTAGTTTCTCAAGTTTTAAAAGTATTCATGATTTTGAAATCAATTATATGTATACCTATACTTATATGTGTATACATATATCCAAAATCACTACAGATGGTGACTGCAGCCATGAAATTAAAAGACACTTACTCCTTGGAAGGAAAGTTATAACCAACCTAGATAGCATATTCAAAAGCAGAGACATTACTTTGCCAACAAAGGTTCATCTAGTCAAGGCTATGGTGTTTCCTGTGGTCATGTATGGATGTGAAAGTTGGACTGTGAATAAAGCTGAGCACCGAAGAATTGATGCTTTTGAACTGTGGTGTTGGAGAAGACTCTTGAGAGTCCCTTGGACTGCAAGGAGATGCAACCAGTCCATTCTGAAGGAGATTAGCCTTGGGATTTCTTTGGAAGGAATGATGCTAAAGCTGAAACTCCAGTACTTTGGCCACCTCATGCGAAGAGTTGACTCATTGGAAAAGACTCTGATGCTGGGAGGGTTTGGGGTAGGAGGAGAAGGGGATGACAGAGGATGAGATGGCTGGATGGCATCACTGACTCGATGGATGTGAGTCTGGGTGAACTTCAGGAGTTGGTGATGGACAGGGAGGCCCAGTGTGCTACGATTCATGGGGTTGCAAAGAGTCAGACATGACTGAGCGACTGATCTGATCTGATCTGATACATATATATATATATATATACACACACACACATATATATTTTATATATATATATATATCCCTGGAGAAGGCATGAAAACCCACTCTGGTATTCTTGCCTGGAGAATCTGATGGACAGAGGAGCCTGGTGGATTACAGTCAGACAGGACTGAAGTGACTTAGCATGTAGATAGGTAGATAGTGATCCGAACCACTAAGAGGCCTCCCCGTAAGAGACTGGTGAATGATATAACCTAAATCTGGAGAGTTTACTCTCAAAATATTATGGCAAAAGTCATGTTTTCAAAACACATTCACACATAGAATGTCCTGCTGCTGCTAAGTCACTTCAGTCGTGTCTGACTCTGTGCGACCCCATAGACGGCAGCCCACCAGGCTCCCCCGTCCCTGGGATTCTCCAGGCAAGAACACTGGAGTGGGTTGCCATTTCCTTCTCCAATGCATGAAAGTGAAAAGTAAAAGTGAAGTCGCTCAGTTGTGTCTGACTCCTAGCGACCCCATGGACTGCAGCCTACCAGGCTCCTCTGTCCATGGGATTTTCCAGGCAAGAGTACTGGAGTGGGGTGCCATTGCCTTCTCCATAGAATGTCCTAGGATCAAGTAAAACAGTTACATCTCAAATACACAGGAAGAGAAGTGCAAGTCCCCTCTCTAAGAAAGCCTTTGTTTAAAGTCAGAATTCTGAACAGATATTATTATTATAAAGACAGCTTTTTAACCTTCAGTTCAGTTCAGTTCAGTTCAGTCACTCAGTCTTGTCTGTCTCTTTGCGACCCCATGGACTGCAGCACGCCAGCCTCCCTATCCATCACCAACTCCCGGAGTTCACTCAAACTCATGTCCATTCAGTCGATGATGCCATCCAACCATCTCATCCTCTGTCTTCCCCTTCTCCTCCCACCTTCAATCTTTCCCAACATCAGGGTCTTTTCCAATGAGTCAGTTCTTCACAGCAGGTGGCCAAAGTATTGGAGTTTCAGCTTCAACATCAGTCCTTCCAATGAACACTCAGGACTGATCTCATTTAGGAAGGACTGGTTGGATCTCCTTGCAGTCCAAGGGACTCTCGGGAGTCTTCTCCAACACCACAGTTCAAAACCATCAATTCTTTGGCGCTCAGCTTTCTTCACAGTCCAACTCTCACATCCATACATGACCACTGGAAAAACCATAGCCTTGACTAGACGGACCTTTGTTGGCAAAGTAATGTCTCTGCTTTTCAATATGCTATCTAGGTTGGTCATAACTTTCCTTCCAAGGAGTAAGTGTCCTATAATAAGGTTTTTAACATTAATTTAACTTAATTGTGTACACAGTAAAAGAGCCCCCTCAGTTTTTAGGATGTGATTTCCTTTAGTTAAGTAAATAGGTCGATCAGTCAGAATTGTCCTAGGGGACTCTGAGATGGAACATTAGAAGAAGCACTTCCCGTTCTAGCTTGAGCATTTAGTGCCAGATCTCTGTGCACTCAAACCAAAGTAAACAAACTAGACCAAACAGCACCACTGGGAAGTCACTAAAAACAAAGCAAATGGCAAAGAGATGCCCAGAAATCAAAAGTAAAGGGGCAGAATGTACCTCAAAAGGATGGCAAGAGATACCCAGAAAAGAAAAAGCCAAATGACAAGAAGGCCCCAAAGGTCACTCCCAAGTCCCACTAAACCTGTGACATTCGTCCAAAGAGGTGCTTTGCAAAAGGGATTTCCCAAAGTGGAATGCAGCAGTTTCCTAAACAGGAAATGTCAAGAGGTCTCCAAGTGCACCTTGGGGACTTGCCAAAATGGTGGCCAGTGTGTCACAATGTACCAAATGCCCTCGTTCTGATCCTCCAAAAGAGTTAATGTGTTTTCAGAGTAGAGGTCCAGGTCAGAATGGACAAGGGAAGAGAAGGCATACTCAAGGCAAAAGAAACCTTGGCAGATTCTTGGACAGCCTTCCCTCATTTTCCACCACAGCCTCCGAGTTCTGCAGCCAAGTTGGCAGGTGGGGCACAGCCCTACTGCAGGAGGTCCCTGGTGATCTCACCTCAGGAAAATCAACCTGTTAATCAACCTAATTAACATTAATCAACCTAAGTTATACTAGCACCTGCAAGATTTATTGAGGTGAAGTGAAGACCAAAAATAAGGCTTCTTAAATAATATTTTGTTTGTTTTAAAATAAGAGTTTTTAGGTTAGCTGTTATATATCTGTATATATGTGTGTGTTTGTATATATATATTGCATATATATTTATCCACCTTCTGGGGCTTCCCAGGTGGCTCATGGTAAAGAATCTGCCTGCCAGTGCAGGAGACACAGGAGATGTATGTTTGATCCCTGGGTCAGGAATATCCCCTAGAGAACGAAAAGGAAACCCACTCCAATATTCTTGCCTGGGAAACCCCATGGACAGAGGAGTCTGATGGGCTATAGTCCATGATGTCAAAAACAGTTGAACACTCAGTTCAGTTCAGTTCAGTTGCTCAGTCGTGTCCAATTCTCTGTGACCCCATGAATCGAATCACGCCAGGCCTCCCTGTCCATCACCAACTCCTAGAGTTCACCCAGACTCACGTCCATCAAGTCAGTGATGCCATCCAGCCATCTCATCCTCTGTCGTCCCCTTCTCCTCTTGCCTCCAATCCCTCCCAGCATCAGAGTCTTTTCCAATGAGTCAATTTTTCGGATGAGGTGGCCAAAGTACTGGAGTTTCAGCTTTAGCATCATTCCCTCCAAAGAAATCCCAGGGCTGATCTCCTTCAGAATGGACTGGTTGGATCTCCTTGCAGTCCAAGGGACTCTCAAGAGTCTTCTCCAACACCACAGTTCAAAAGCATCAATTCTTCAGCGCACAGCCTTCTTCACAGTCCAACTCTCACATCCATACATGACCACTGGAAAAACCATAGCCTTGACTAGACGAACCTTTGTTGGCAAAGTCATGTCTCTGCTTTTGAATATGCTATCTAGGTTGGTCATAACTTTCCTTCCAAGGAGTAAGATTCTTTTAATTTCCTGGCTGCAGTCACCATCTGCAGTGATTTTGGAGCCCCAAAAAATAAAGTCTGACACTGTTTCCACTGTTTCCCCATCTATTTCCAACAAAGTGATGGGACCAGTTGCCATGATCTTCGTTTTCTGAATGTTGAGCTTTAAGCCAACTTTTTCACTCTCCTGTTTCACTTTTATCAAGAGGCTTTTTAGTTCCTCTTCACTTTCTGCCATAAGGGTGGTGTCATCTGCATATCTGAGGTTATTGATATTTCTCCCAGCAATCTTGATTCCAGCTTGTGCTTCTTCCAGCCCAGCGTTTCTCATGATGTACTCTGCATATAAGTTAAATAAGCAGGGTGACAATATACAGCCTTGACGTACTCCTTTTCCTATTTGGAACCAGTCTGTTGTTCCATGTCCAGTTCTAACTGTTGCTTCCCAACCTGCATATAGGTTTCTCAAGAGGCAGGTCAGGTGGTCTGGTATTCCCATCTCTTTCAGAATTTCCCACAGTTTATTGTGATCCACACAGTCAAAGGCTTTGGCATAGTCAATAAAGCAGATGTTTTTCTGGAACTCTCTTGCTTTTTCCATGATCCAGCGGATGTTGGCAATTTGATCTCTGGTTCCTCTGCCTTTTCTAAAACCAGCTTGAACATCTGGTAGTTCACGGTTCACATATTGCTGAAGCCTGGCTTGGAGAATTTTGAACATTACTTTACTAGCATGTGAGATGAGTGCAATTGTGTGGTAGTTTGAGCATTCTTTGGCATTGCCTTTCTTTGGGATTGGAATGAAAACTGACCTTTTCCAGACCTGTGGCCACTGCTGAGCTTTCCAAATTTGCTGGCACTTTGAGTGCAGCACTTTCACAGCATCATCTTTCAGGATTTGAAGTAGTTCAAGTGGAATTCCATCACCTCCACTAGCTTTGTTCATAGTGATGCTTTCTAAGGCCCACTTGACTTCACATTCCAAGATGTCTGGCTCTAGGTGAGTGATCACACCATTGTGATTATCTTGGTTGTGAAGATCTCTTTTGTACAGTTCTTCTGTGTATTCCTGCCTCCTCTTCTTAATATCTTCTGCTTCTGTTAGGTCCATATCATTTCTGTCCTTTATCGAGCCCATCTTTGCATGAAATGTTCCCTTGGTATCTCAATTTTCTTGAAGAGATCTCTAGTTTTTCCCATTCTGTTGTTTTCCTCTATTTCTTTGCATTGATCGCTGAGGAAGGCTTTCTTATCTCTTCTTGCTATTCTTTGGAACTCTGCATTCAGATGCTTATATCTTTCCTTTTCTCCTTTGCTTTTCACTTCTCTTCTTTTCACAGCTGTTTGTAAGCCCTCCTCAGACAGATATTTTGCTTTTTTGCATTTCTTTTCCACGGGATGGTCTTGATCCCTGTCTCCTGTACAATGTCACGAACCTCATTCCATAGTTCATCAGGCACTCTATCTATCAGATCTAGGCCCTTAAATCTATTTCTCACTTCCACTGTATAGTCATAAGGGATTTGATTTAGGTCATACCTGAATGGTCTAGTGGTCTTCCCTACACTACTTCGTGACTAAACAACAACAATCCATCTTCTAGTTTTTTTTTCATAGGTTCTAATAAAAGTTGTTTGTAATGAAAATTGTGTAAAAATTTACCAACTTAGAAGTTTCTCCAATTTAAAAGATTCATCCTTCAACATTCATCCTTCAGTTAAGATGAGATATAGCTTAACGACGATTTAAACCAGTAAGACTCAAAGAGAATCCTCATGACAGAATGCAAAGATAGAGCCTTCACAATATTCAGAAAGTTTATTCCTAAAAACAGTCTAAGAAAGTGAAGGGCCTTCATTGCACAGGGTGGACACAATGAAGGTTAAGATGACAAAGGCTCCCAAGAGTTGGCTCAACCCGACAAAAGATTGTTGGGAATTCCACTCTATTTGATTGGCTGCCAAATGTACACCGTTTATGTACCTTCTGGATGGCAGAAACTGAGCTCTGAAAACAAAGGGGGAAAAAGCCTATGAAGTTCAAGTAGAACATTTACACTTCAAAGACAGGGGGAGAAAACACCAGTTCCTCCTAGAAGGGCTTCTTTTCCTTTAAGGTCAGAATTCCCAGTTTATTAAGCAATGTTTTTTAGTTGCATGTGTGCAAAGTCACTTTAATCTTGTCCAGCTGTTTGTGAGCCTATGGACTGTAGACCACCAGGCTCCTCTATCCATGGAATTCTCCAGGCCAGGATACTGGAGTGGGTAGCCATTCCCTTCTCCAGCAGGTCCTCCCAACCCAGGGATCGAACCCAGGTCTCCTGAATTGCAGGCAGATTCTTTACCAACTGAGCTATAAGGGAAGTCACAGACCTCAATAGGTCACTAAATAAACCATAATTCTCAGCTTTTAGGTTATGAATATTTTTCAGTCAATAGTTTTGGAATCAATGGCGAAAACCATAGCAGACTTTTCTCCTTCACCTGAACTCTATGAGGAACCAGGCCCTGGAACTAGCACAGGCCTCTTGTGTCTGCTTACTTGGAGAGTCTAGATGAATTTGTGTAAGTCTTTCCTGGGTCTTGGATCTTCTCCTATTGTCAGATGATTCTAAGTTTGATTCAGTGGTGTTGAGCTCCTCTCTCTGAAGGAGTAAGTTTTCCTTTGAACAGCTTCAAGAAGAGGTATTGGGGTTATTCTCATTGGAAAGACATTGAGAAATTTTATTATCTATATACAGAATTTACATTTGCAAATACTTGCTTAATAAGGAATTAAAGGAAATCTTGTCTTAAAAATAGCCAAATTGGGTTTCTCTTGACATATCAAAATTATTATTATTTTTTTGTATGAACAGCTAAAAAACAAAAGGGCTTCCCAGGTGGTGCTAGTGGTAAAAAAACAAACAAACAAAACAAAACAAAACAAACCCCACCTACCAATTCAGGAGATGCCTGAGACAGGGGTTTGATTCCTGGGTCAGGATGATCCCCTGGAGGAGGGCATGTCTACCCACTCTAGTATGTTTATATGGTCCATGGGGTCGACTGAGTGACTTTCACTTTCACTTTCATTGAGGTCTAGTGTCCAATATACAGCCTCTCAGATAACTCTGTGGAACTGTTCTAAAGAGAAAAGGGAGGAGTCAGAATACACAGGAGTTTTTACTTAAAAAGAAACACACATAGCTGAACATCAAAAGATTAATGATGATCACAAAAAGTAGACATCTCAAGTAAATTATTTTAGTGCTTTTCTATATACTGCTGCTGCTGTTGCTAGGTCGCTTCAGTCGTGTCCGACTCTATGCGACCCCATAGACGGCAGCCCACCAGGCTTCCCCATCCCTGGGATTCTCCAGGCAAGAACACTGGAGTGGGTTGCCATTTCCTTCTCCAATGCAGGAAGGTGAAAAGTGAAAGTAAGTAGCTCAGTCATGTCTGACTCTTAGTGACCCCATGGACTGCAGCCTACCAGGCTCCTCCTTCCATGGGATTTTCCAGGCAAGAGTATTGGAGTGAGGTGCCATTGCCTTCTCCGTTTCTCTATACGGGAAGAGGCAAAAGTCTGGGTGCAATGAAATTATTTCTTTGATACACATCGTAACTATCTAGGGCCAGTTTCTTGTTTTCCTTTATTCTGAATTTCCCACAAAATGCAACATTGGGAGGAGTTACGGGGGTTGATGCCTTGATGGTGGGGCAACATTTATTGTTTACTGAAATGACAGAAAACATTGTTTTTATCCATACTACTGTTGACTTTAAAAATAGTCACAATCTAGAAGTTAAGATTTATGTTTTATTTGGTGGGAATTTTTAGAACTTCAAGCCCAGGAAACAAAATTTCAAGTGACCCTAAGGGAACTGTTCTGAGGAGGCAAGGGAAGGAGTCAGGTTATATAGAAGCTTGCAACAAGGTGAAGTTAGTCTAAACATCAAAAGATTATGAAGAATTAAGGAAAATCAGATACCTCAAGTTAAGGAATTTAGTGCTTTTTTATGTATGGGAAGATGTAAGCGTCTAGGCTCAGGGAAACTTTTTTTTTTTTTTTTTTCATGTGCATTTCAGCTATCTGGGGCCAGCATCCTGCAATTTGATTATTCATGTACTTAGTTCCTTGCCCACCGTAGAGAGTGGCAGCTGGGAGAAGACTGGGGCAGCAGCTTGGTGAGTGAAAGATAACAGGCATTGTTCTTCCTGGGCTCAGAAATTTACATTTGGAGGGCCAGAATCCCTGATGACTGTGACATCTTTGTTTACTGTTATGGCAGTAAATATGCCATTTCACAATCCTTCTGCATGGTAAGAAATTCAAACAATATTTTGGAGACATTTCAAGACCATTTTTTTGTCCCCTGGTGCTGGGAGTCTCATTCCTGATCAGGCAAAAATTTTTGTTGATATGTCACTCCAGGTGTTAATTTCTTGATTAGGCCCATTGACAGATAATAAAAGATTCCCTGGATCCTCTATCTTCTAACCTATTATGATCCAGGAAGTATTTCCTGTGTTGCTTCTTCTCATACCTAGAATCACACTATTGGAATTATTAGTTGTATACAGAACTATATATCTGATCAATTTCTTTAAGTTCCCTAGTCAGCATTACATTTATTGAGGCCTGGTTACACATTGTTTAAGAGCCAACAAACTTATTAAATAGATATAAATGATGGAGTTAGTAACATTACATGACAAAGTTATACTGTAGCAGAGAGACAAAGGCATAAAGAACTTGGAAACAAAGAACAAATTAAAACAGCTATTATTATAGCTAGTTGTAATCCAGTTGCAGTAAACCATCAAGTCCATAGAGGAGCCAGCTGGAGAAGCCAAATTTTGGCAGGATCAAGTAGAGAGAAAAGACAAATGCTTCATCTTTGTTTACAAAGGCATACTTTATCAACTTGGAGGTCACAGCATAAGAGAAAAAATTGTTACCCAGGAAACAGTTTCAAGTTTCTAGCATGTTTTCTAGAGTCAAAATTATAAATCGTATTTATCAGTTCATTCAGTCCCATATAACTGATTCTTGTTTATCCACATGAAGTAATCAGGTTTTCCATTACAGCTTGTCATTTGTTGCCCAGTTCAGTGGCCTCTGGGCTTCCCTGGTGGCTCAGCTGGTAAAGAATCTGCCTGCAATGTTGGAGACCTGGGTTCTATCTCTGGGTTGGGAAGAGCCCCTGGAGAACGGAAAGTCTACCCACTCCAGTATTCTGGCCTGGAGAGTTCCATGGACTGTATAGTCCATGGGGTCGCAAAGTGTCAGACGCAACTCAGTGACTTTCACTTCAATTCACTCAGTGGCCTTTACCAAAAGGCTATCAGAAACATATCTGTTTAAAAGTACTTTTTATGAGTTTTCTTGAAAACTTTAATTTTTTTAAAGTCACTGTAAAATTATGATAATCTATAGAGGGCAAAATTTAAAGTAGCATGGTTAAAGATTTGAGTAAAATGCAATTAGAAAACTTGGATATTTCTGTAACATGTAACATTTTAGTATAATCACTAGAATTATGACTGATAACACTATAAAATTAAATCAGGACATATTGGATTATAGGGATTCCTTATGAAATTTGGGGATATCAGTATTAATGACATCAATCCATACATTACTACCTAAAGTCTACTTCTAATCATTTGCCAAAATTTCTGATTGAAAATATCAACAAAACTTAGTTTAACATTCCTCTCTGAGATGTCTCAGGGGTGTTTCTTCTTAGCATCTGTCCCAGAGTCATCTGGAGGCTAAAAGAGTTTAGATTTTGATATTTTAAAAGTTTGTTAGAAATATCAAAAAAGGTTTGAAAACACAACAGAATCATAGGTCACCGAAACAATACTTGTTCAACCAAAGTCACAAAATAATTAAAAGAAAACAAATACAGAACACTTAAGTTCCTCGTCCAAGGTAAGGAGCAACGGCTATGCTTTGCTGGAGCAGCCGTGAAGAGATACCCCGCCCAAGGTGAGAGAAACCCAAGTAAGACAGTAGGTGTTGCAAGAGGGCATCAGAGGGCAAACACACTGAAACCATACTCATGGAAAACTAGTCAATCTAATCACACTAGGACCACTGCCTTGTCTAACTCAATGAAACTAAGCCATGCCCGTGGGGCAACCCAAGATGGGAGGGTCATGGTGGAGAGATCTGACAGAATGTGGTCCACTGGAGAAGGGAATGGCAAACCACTTCAGTATCCTTGCCTTGAGAATCCCATGAACAGTATGAAAAGGCAAAATGATAGGATACTGAAAGAGGAACTCCCCAGGTCAGTAGGTGCCCAATATGCTACTGGAGATCAGTGGAGAAGTAACTCCAGAAAGAATGAAGGGATGGAGCCAAAGCAAAAAGAATACCCAGCTGTGGATGTGACTGGTGATAGAAGCAAGGTCCGATGCTGTAAAAAGCAATATTGCATAGGAACCTGGAATGTCAGGTCCATGAATCAAGGCAAATTGTAAGTGGTCAAACAAGAGATGGCAAGAGTGAATGTCGACATTCTAGGAATCAGCGAACTGAAATGGACTGGAATGGGTGAATTTAACTCAGATGACCATTATATCTACTACTGTGGGCAGGAATCCCTCAGAAGAAATGAAGTAGCCATCACGGTCAACAAAAGAGTCCAAAATGCAGTACTTGGACGCAATCTCAAAAACGACAGAATGACCTCTGTTTGTTTCCAAGGCAAACCATTCAATATCACAGTAATCCAAGTCTATGCCCCAACCAGTAATGCTGAAGAAGCTGAAGTTGAATGCTTCTATGAAAACCTACAAGACCTTTTAAACTAACACCCAAAAAGATGTCCTTTTCATTATAGGGGACTGGAATGCAAAAGTAGGAAGTCAAGAAACACCTGGAGTAACAGGCAAATTTGGCCTTGGAATACAGAATGAAGCAGGGCAAAGACTAATAGAGTTTTGCCAAGAAAATGCACTGGTCATAGCAAACACTCTCTTCCAACAACACAAGAGAAGACTCTACACATGGACTTCATCAGATGGTCAACACCAAAATCAGATTGATGATATTCTTTGCAGCCAAAGATGGAGAAGCTTTATACAGTCAACAAAAACAAGACCAGGAGCTGACTGTGGCTCAGATCATGAACCCCTTATTGCCAAATTCAGACTTAAATTGAAGAAAGTAGGGAAAACCACTAGACCATTCAGGTATGACCTAAATCAAATCCCTTATGATTATACAGTGGAAGTGAGAAATAGATTTAAGGGCCTAGATCTGATAGATAGGGTGCCTGATGAACTATGGAATGAGGTTCGTGACATTGTACAGGAGACAGGGATCAAGACCATGCCTGTGGAAAAGAAATGCAAAAAAGCAAAATGGCTGTCTGGGGAGGCCTTACAAATAGCTGTGAAAAGAAGAGAAACAAAAAGCAAAGGAGAAAAGGAAAGATATAAGCATCTGAATGCAGAGTTCCAAAGAATAGCAAGAAGAGATAAGAAAGCTTTCCTCAGTGATCAATGCAAAGAAATAGAGGAAAACAACAGAATGGGAAAGACTAGAGATCTCTTCAAGAAAATTGAGATACCAAGGGAACATTTCATGCAAAGATGGGCTTGATAAAGGACAGAAATGGTATGGACCTAACAGAAGCAGAAGATATTAAGAAGAGGTGGCAAGAATACAAGAAAAACTGTACAAAAGAAATCTTCACGACCCAGATAATCACGATGGTGTGATCACTCACGTAGAGCCAGACATCCTGGAATGTGAAGTCAAGTGGGCCTTAGAAAGCATCACTATGAACAAAGCTAGTGGAGGTGATGGAATTCCAGTTGAGCTCTTGCAAATCCTACAAGATGATGCTGTGAAAGTGCCGCACTCAATATGCCAGCAAATTTGGAAAACTCAGCAGTGGCCACAGGATTGGAAAAGATCAGTTTTCATTCCAATCCCAAAGAAAGGAAATGCCAAAGAATGCTCAAACTACAGCACAACTGCACTCATCTCACATGCTAGTAAAGTAATGTTCAAAATTCTCCAAGCCAGGCTTCAGCAATATGTGAACCGTGAACTTCCTGATGTTCAAGCTGGTTTTAGAAAAGGCAGAGGAACCAGAGATCAAATTGCCAACATCCGCTGGATCATGGAAAAAGCAAGAGAGTTCCAGAAAAACATCTATTTCTGCTTTATTGACTATGCCAAAGCCTTTGACTGTGTGGATCACAATAAACTGTGGGAAATTCTGAAAGAGATGGGAATACCAGACCACCTGACCTGCCTCTTGAGAAACCTATATGCAGGTTGGGAAGCAACAGTTAGAACTGGACATGGAACAACAGACTGGTTCCAAATAGGAAAAGGAGTACGTCAAGGCTGTATATTGTCACCCTGCTTATTTAACTTATATGCAGAGTACATCATGAGAAACGCTGGACTGGAAGAAACACAGGCTGGAACCAAGATTTCCAGGAGAAATATCAATAACCTCAGATATGCAGACGACATCACCCTTATGGCAGAAAGTGAAGAGGAACTAAAAAGCCTCTTGATGAAAGTGAAAGTGGAGAGTGAAAAAGTTGGCTTAAACTTCAACATTCAGAAAATGAAGATCATGGCATCTGGTCCCATCACTTCATGGGAAATAGATGGGGAAACAGTGGAAACAGTGTCAGACTTTATTTTTGGGGGCTCCAAAATCACTGCAGATGGTGACTGCAGCCAGGAAATTAAAAGACGCTTACTCCTTGGAAGGAAAGTTATGTCCAACCTAGATGGCATATTGAAAAGCAGAGACATTACTTTGCCAACAAAGGTCCGTCTAGTCAGGGCTATGGTTTTTCCAGTGGTCATGTATGGATGTGAGAGTTGGACTGTGAATAAAGCTGAGTGCCGAAGAATTGATGCTTTTGAACTGTGGTGTTGGAGATGACTCTTGAGAGTCCCTTGGATTGCAAGGAGATCCAACCAGTCCATTCTGAAGGAGATCCACCCTGGGATTTCTTTGGAAGGAATGATGCTAAAGCTGAAACTCCAGTACTTTGGCCACCTCATACAAAGAGTTGACTCATTGGAAAAGACTCTGATGCTGGAAGGGATTGGGGGCAGGAGGAGAAGGGGACGACAGAGGATGAGATGGCTGGATGGCATCACTGAGTCAATGGACGTGAGTCTGAGTGAACTCCGGGAGTTGGTGATGGACAGGGAGGCCTGGCGTGCTGCAATTTATGGGGTCGCAAAGAGCCGGACACGACTGAGCAACTGAACTGACTGAACTGAAGGCCACAGAAACACACAATTTGTTATCAAAAAGAAGTTTTGTTATCAAAAACTTTTAACAGAAAGAGAAATTAAATTTCAGTCTTGCACTAGCTTATTTAATACAATCCATTTAATTAACTTCAATCTAAATTTAGTTAATCCTGACTATGCATTACATTTCTCACTCTTTAGGGTTCCTTTTCCACAATCTCTTATTACTTTCCATATGCAACCTATCTTTCATTTTCCATCCAAATAAGATTAACCAGTTCATTCCTTCTTTTTGCTCAGTAAAATGTAATTCCGTTTATCATACCTTCTTCTGGTCAAGATGACTTTTAGGTTTATGTGAACTGGAAAAATATTCAATATTAAGTTGATATATGATATTAATGTTTGTTTGTTGATCTAATGTATTAAGTCCATGAATCAAGATAAATTGAATGTGGTCAAACAGGAGATGGCAAGAGTGAACATTGACATTTTAGGAATCAGTGAACTAAAATGGATGGGAATGGAGGAATTTAATTCAGATGATCATTATATATTATTACTACTATTCTGGGCAAAAATTCATTTGAAAAAATGAAGTAACCCTCATAGTTTTGCATTTCACAAAAGAGTCCAAAATGCAATACTTGGGTGCAATCTCAAAAACGACAGAATGATCTCAGTTTGTTTCCAAGGCAAACCATTCAATATCACAGTAATCCAAGTCTATGCCCCAATCACTAATCCTGAAGATGAAGTTAAGTGGTTCTATGAAGACCTACAAGACCTTTTAGAACTAACACCAAAAAAAGATGTCCTTTTCATCACGGGGCACTGAAACACAAAAGTAGGAAGTCAAGATACACCTGGAGTAACAGGCAAGTTTGGCCCTGGAGTACAAAATGAAGTAGGGCAAAGGCTAACAGAGTTTTGCCAAGAGAACGCACTGGTCATAGCAAACACTCTCTTCCAACAACCCAAGAGACTACTCTACACTTGGATATCCTCAGATGGTCAATATTGAAATCAGATTAATTATATTCTTTGCAGACAAAGATGGAGAAGCTCTAATCAGTCAGCAAAAACAAGACCTGGAACTGACTGTGGGTCAAATAATGAGCTCCTCATTGCTAGGTCATGTGGTAGAAGGCAATGGCACCCTACTCCAGTACTCTTGCCTGGAAAATCCCATGGACGGAGGAACCTGGTAGGCTGCAGTCCATGGGGTCGCTAAGAGTCGGACAGGACTGAGCGACTTCACTTTCACTTTTCACTTTCATGCATTGGAGAAGGAAATGGCAACCCACTCCAGTGTTCTTGCCTGGAGAATCCCAGGGACGGGGGAGCCTGGTGGGCTGCCATCTATGGGGTCGCACAGAGTCGGACATGACTGAAGCGACTTAGCAGCAGCATGGTAGTTTTAGCTCTAGTCTTTTAAGCAATGTCCATACTATTCTCCATAGTCGCTATATCAGTTTACATTACCATCAAAAGTGTGAATCAGTCTCCTTTTCTCCACACCCCTTCCATTATCTGTTGTTTGCTTAGGTTTTTCCTGTATGTATTTATTTTGGGTTTTTCTCTGGGCTTCCTGAACATAGGTGGAGACTTCTTTTCCCATGTTTAGGAACTTTTCAACTGCAATCTCTTCAAGTATTTTTTCACACGCTTTCTTTTTCTCTTCTTCTTCTGCGACTCCTATAATTTGAATGTTGGTGCATTTAATATTGTCCAAGAGGTCTCTGAGACTGTCTTCACTTTTTTCATTCTTTTTTCTTTCTTCTGCTCCTCAGCAGTTATTTCTATCTTCCAGTTCACTTATCTGTTCTTCTGCCTTAGTTATTTTGCTATTGATTTCTTCTAGAGTATTTTTGCATTGGAGAAGGAAATGGCAACCCACTCCAGTGTTCTTGCCTGGAGAATCCCAGGGACGGGGGAGCCTGATGGGCTGCCGTCTATGGGGTCGCACAGAGTCAGACACGATTTAAGTGACTTAGCAGTAGCAGCAGCAGAGTATTTTTAATTTCAGTAATTGTGCTGTTCATCACTGCTTGTTTATTCTTTATTTCTTCTAGGTTAAATGTTTCTTGTATTTTCTCCATCTGTTTTTCATATCTTGAAATGTCTTTGTTATCATTACTTTAAATTCTTTTTCAGGTATGTTTCCTATTTCCTCTTCATTTATTTGGTCTTGTAGGTTGTTACATTGCTCCTTTGTAACATATTTGCTATCATTTCTTTCTTTCTTTTTCTTCTTTTTTGTTTTGGTTTTTGTTTTTTGTTGAGTGGGACTGTGTCCTGTCTTACTAGCTGTTTGGCCTTCGGGTTCTCGCAGTGGAGTTTCCAGGCGGTTTGATCGAGGTGGGTCTTGGTATTGAGCGTGGTCTTTTGCTATTGTTAGTAGATCCAGAACTGCTGGCCGCTGACCTGAATTAGTTAAAGCATGCTGCACTGCGTGCGCTACCACATTTTTGTAAAATGCTGTCATTTTTCTTAAAGATATGGTTAGACTGGGACATGAAAACGTGACTTGGGGATGACTCTGATCTGTATAAATCTGATTTTGTAAACTTTTAATTTCGTGGCTATATTCCAAATCTGTAGGTATGACAAATGTCCTGCCACCATTTTCCTTTTTCAGGCCTGTAAGTTTTCTCAGAACTTTGGTTAATGGAAATTCTTTGTTTCCTGGCATATACTCAAGGAATATTAATAGTTTCCAGCTTTAATAAAACTAGTTTCTTGGAGTTGAAGTTGGAGGAGGAAAAAACCCCATAATTTATTAGATTTAAAAGATGACACAAAAATTAATAATTATTTAGATTTAACTGAGTTCTATTATTTCTATACTTTCATAACACAACTTCCCCATTTGAATTCTTTACTTTGATTTGTGTCTTAGCTGGTCCAAGTACTTAATTCTTTCAGTGGTGTGACTTGGGAAGGCGTATTGTTGGGATCTGCTTTCTGAAACCTTACAGGGCTAGAATTAGTTAATAGCCAAACTGGACTAGAAATCATGTCTCCTATTCCTTGGCCTTTCCTCCAAATTAGCTGCTTTACTTATCCCTCAGGGGGAAGAAAAAAGTACCAATAAAAAGTCTTTTTATCAGCTCTTTTAAAACCTGTATGAGAAAATATGTCTAAAGCACTTAGTACAACACCCTTAGAGGTGCTATCTCTCTTCTACAAATGCAGTAACAGATGCTCAGAGATTGACAACTTGCTGCAAGCCACAAAGCTGGTCAGAGGCAGAGCCTGGGCTTGGACATGGGACCATCTGAATTCAGAGCAGAGGCTCAAATCTCACTGAATAGCCAGCAAGCATCTCCCAGAGCACCGGTTCCTTTTTTTAGTTCTGCCATCCTCTAGCATGTTAATTTAAGGAATACTCAGCTTTCAGGGCTCAGCTGCCAAATTAGATTATGTTGCAAACAGTCAGCTGTCTGCCTGTGCTACAGCACACACTCAGCAGGCATTTCAACAAAAATTAATTGATGAAAAGATATGACAATCACCCAAAGCTGACAGAAACAACTTTTACCCCTGCTGATAAAAACTAACAGATTCTAAGGTTAGGACTTTATTTGAAGCTTGGGATAGAGACCCACTCTAAGAACATTTCCATTTATCTATTTAAATATGTATTTTATCTTGGATAATAGCTGTGTTAATGCTGCCCCTTATAGTAATCCCTTTTATTAAGTCAGACCTTAAAAATACACAATATGTCTGCTCTACCCAGGAAAAAGGCAGAGAATAAAGGAAAGTTAGGAAACCTTGGAAATCTTTCATCGTCCACTATTTCTAATCAAAATTATGCTGATAGGTAATTAACTGGAATAATGGTTTTCCCCGCAAATGCCTAGGTCTTCACCTACTTGAAGATCTCTGAGACATTAACCTGAAGTGAATTAGATCCCCAAACAGTGAGGAGTATTGAAGAACCAACTTGGGTCATAGAACCTCTTATTTTCTCTGTCCTCAACTATCTCTGTGATCTTAGATAAATTCGCATAGCTAGGCCTCCATTTTCTCATACATAAAATAAAGTTTAGACCTAACGTATGTCTGTGTGTCTGTCCAAGTTCTCTGAGAAATCAGTTTTGAACTACAGCGTATTTCCATGGGAACTTGGACTCAGAAAGCTCCTATTTCCCTGTCTCCAGGTAGAAACACCATAAGTTGCTCCACTGTTGTGAATTCTCTCTCAATAGTAAGACAATTTTCATTCGGTCTCCTTCCCACATCTTTCTGATGATGGTCAGTAACCAGAACTGAAAGAACAGAATAAAATATTTAAATTACTCACTTCTTAAATTGCTTATCTCTTCCTGAATAACACACAGTTGTGCATTTTTCTGTCTCGCCTTCTGTTTTGGAAGGACAGTTCCCCTGGGAGTGAAGGCAGTGCCTCCCTGTGCCTAGCCTCTGCCTTGGGGTTCCGACTGATGTCATCTGCCATGGTCCTGGCACAGGGCTATTTGGGAGCTACCTGGTCTACTCTTCTTCCCTTGTATGGTACATCATACGTGAACAAGTGGGGAACCAGGGGAGTGTAAGCTTCTTCCTCAGCTCTTACCCATACCTTCTCCGAGCCCACTAAGTCAAACGCTTGTCTTTGCAGGTCCTTATGCCGTCTGACTCTCTCGTGGGAGTGTAAAGGAGAGAAATGTGGGCACCTAATCAAGTAGCCAGGTGGCATTGACTTCCATAAGTGGGTGAGGAAACTACAGTGGGCGGATGGTACAAAGGAAAATGGAAGGAAAGATGATTTGTTCAGCCTTGGTGGAGTGGGGGTCTAGTCTTCCTCCAAGTCTCAGCTACCAGTCTTTCCAAGTCAGCATCCTTCTTCATTCATTTTCCTCCTCAATACTTTCCCAAGCCCCATTCTACCACTAGTGCAAAGCTGAATAAAATCTCGGGAGAAAATCCCTTCCAGCTTCTGTTCCAGTCACCACTGATCCCAGGCAGTGGCTGAGACGCGTTGGAGAGATGAGTTCTTTGGAGAGATGGATGAAGCCCTCAGCGCCCACTCCCATTCCCACAACAAGGAAAGAAAGGCATCAGCATCACCCTGTGGACATACAAAGGGTTTCTCATTTTTTTAATCAAATTAATAGAAATGCAATGTATCCTTGCACTGTGTTACCTGTACTCCATTTAGGAGAAAACTAAATTTGAATGAACATAACAAAATACTATATAAAAATACAAATTGAAGCAAGGGTTGGCAATATTTCTGACAAAGGTCAGTGTATTAGTTTCCTAGATTTTACCACCAGCTGAGTGGCTTAAAACAACAGATACTAGTTTCTCACAGTTTGGGAGAAGCTGAAAATAGAAGAGAAGTAAAAAGTAAAGGAGAAAAGGAAGATATAGCCATCTGAATACAGAGTTCCAAAGAATAGCAAGGAGAGATAAGAAAGTCTTTTTAAATGAACAATGCAAAGATACAGAGGAAAACAATAGAATGGGAAAGACTAGAGATCTCTTCAAGAAGTTTAGAGATATCAAGAGACTATTTCATGCAAAGATGGGCACAATAAAGGACAGAAATGGTAGGGACCTAACAGAAGTAGAAGATATTAAGAAGACATGGCAAGAATACACAGAAGAACTATACAAAAAAATATCTTCATGACCCAGATAACCATGATGATGTGATCACTCACCTAGAGTCAGACATCCTGGACTGTAAAGTCAACTAGGCCTTAGAAAACATCACTACAAACAAAGCTAGTGGAGGTGATAGAATTCCATTTGAGCTATTTCAAATCCTAAAAGATGATGCTGTGAAAGTGCTGCACTCATTATGCCAGCAAATTTGGACAATTCAGCAATGGCCACAGGACTGGAAAAGGTCAATTTTCATTTCAATCTCAAAGAAAGGCAATGACAAAGAATGTTCAAACTACTGCACAATTGCAGTCATTTCACAAGCTAGCAAAGTAAAGGTCAAAATCTTTCAAGCTAGACTTCAACAGTATGTGAACCAAGAATTTACAGATGTACAAGCTGGATTTAGAAAAGACAGAGGAACCAGACATCAAATTACCAACTTCCGTTGGATCATAGAAAAAACAAGAGAATTCCAGAAAAACATCTACTTCTGCTTTAATGACTGTGTTAAAACTTTTGAGTGTGTGGATTACAACACACTGCAGAAAATTCTTTAAGAGATGGGAATATCAGACCACCTTACCTCCTGTGAAACCTATATGCAGGTCAATAAACAACAGTTAGAACTGGACATGGAACAAGGGACTGGTTCCAAATTGGGAAAGGAATTACATCAAGGCTGTATATTGTCATGCTGCTTATTCAACTTATATCCAGAGTACATCATGAGAAATGCCGGGGTGGATGAAGCACAAGCTGAAATCAAGATTTCCAGGAGAAATATCAATAACCTCAGATATGCAGATGACACCATCCTAATGGCAGAAAGTGAAGAGGAGTTAAAGAGCCTCTTGATGAAGGTGAAAGGGGAGAGTGAAAAAGTTACCTTAAAATTCAACTTTCAAAAAAATGAAGATCATGGCATCTGGTCCCATCACTTCATGGCAAATAGATGGGGAAACAATGGGAACAGTGCCAGACTTTATTTTCCTGGGCTTCAAAATCACTGCAGACTGTGACTACAGCCATGAAATTTAAAAAATGCTTACTCCTTGGAAGAAAAGCTATGGCAAACCTAGATAGTATATTAAAAAGCAGAGATATTACTTTGTCTACAAATGTCCATCTAGTCAAAGCCTGGCTTTTCCAGTAGTCATGTATGGCTCTGAGAGCTGGACAATAAAAAAGGCTGAATACTGAAGAACTGATGCCTTCGAACTGTGGTGCTGGAGAAGACTCTTAAGAGTCCCTTGGATAGCAAGATCAAACCAGTCAATCCTAAAAGAAATCAGTCTTGAATATACATTGGAAGGACTGATGCTGAAGCTGGAGCTCCGATACTTTGGCCACTGATGTGAAGAGCCAACTCATTAGAAAAGACCCTGATGCTGGGAAAGATTGAAGGCAGGAGGAGAAAGGGATGACAGAGGACAAGATATTTGGACGGCATCACCGACTCGACGCACATGAGTTTGAGCAAGCTCCGGGAGTTGGTGATGGACAGGGAAGCCTGGTGTGCTGCAGTCCATGGGGTCACAAAGAGTGGGACACAACTGTGTGACTGAACAACAGCAATACAGTTCTGGGAATCAGAAGTATAAAATCAAAGTGTTAGCAGGTGTGCATTTCCAGCACACCACAGGTCTAGGAGAGAAGTCCTTAACTGCCTCTTCCAGCTTCTGACGGTTCCAGGAATTTCTTGATTTGTAGATATGTATTCCACTTGAGCTATTTCAAATCCTGAAAAATGATGCAGTGAAAGTGCTGCACTCAATATGCCAGCAAATTTGGAAAACAGCAGTGGCCACAGGATTGGAAAAGGTCAGTTTTCATTCCAATCCCAAAGAAAGGCAATGCCAAAGAATGCTCAAACTACCGCACAGTTGCACTCATCTCACATGCTAGTAAATTAATGCTCAAAATTCTCCAAGCCAGGCTTCAGCAATATGTGAACCGTGAACTTCCTAATGTGAACTGTGAACTTCAAGCTGGTTTTAGAAAAGGCAGAGGAACCAGAGATCAAATTGCCAACATCCGCTGGATCATGGAAAAAGCAAGAGAGTTCCAGAAAAACATCTATTTCTGCTTTATTGACTATGCCAAAGCCTTTGACTGTGTGGATCACAATAAACTGTGGAAAATTCTGAAAGAGATGGGAATACCAGACCACCTGACCTGCCTCTTGAGAAATCTGTATACACGTCAGGAAGCAACAGTTAGAACTGGACATGGAACAACAGACTGGTTCCAAATAGGAAAAGGAGTACATCAAGGCTGTATATTGTCACCCTGCTTATTTAACTTATATGCAGAGTACATCATGAGAAATGCTGGGCTGGAAGAAGCACAAGCTGGAATCAAGATTGCCGGGAGAAATATCAATAACCTCAGATATGCAGATGACACCACCCTTATGGCAGAAAGTGAAGAGGAACTAAAAAGCCTCTTGATAAAAGTGAAAGTGGAGAGTGAAAAAGTTGGCTTAAAGCTCAACATTCAGAAAACGAAGATCATGGCATCTGGTCCCATCACTTCATGGGAAATAGATGGGGAAACAGTGGAAACAGCATCAGACTTTATTTTTTTGGGCTCCCAAATCACTGCAGATGATGACTGCAGCCATGAAATTAAAAGACCCTTACTCCTTGGAAGGAAAGTTATGACCAACCTAGATAGCATATTCAAAAGCAGAGACACTACTCTGCCAACAAAGGTTCGTCTAGTCAAGGCTATGGTTTTTCCATTGGTCATGTATGGATGTGAGAGTTGGACTGTGAAGAAGGCTGAGCGCCGAAGAGTTGATTCTTTTGAACTGTAGTGTTGGAGAAGACTCTTGAGAGTCCCTTGGACTGCAAGGAGATGCAACCAGTCCATTCTGAAGGAGATCAGCCCTGGGATTTCTTTGGAAGGAATGATGCTAAAGCTGAAACTCCAGTACTTTGGCCACCTCATGTGAAGAGTTGACTCGTTGGAAAAGACTCTGATGCTGGGAGGGATTGGGGGCAGGAGGAGAAGGGGACGACAGAGGATGAGATGGCTGGATGGCGTCACTGACTCAGTGGACGTGAGTCTGAGTGAACTCCTGGAGGTGGTGATGGAAAGGGAGGCCTGGCGTGCTGCGATTCATGGGGTTGCAAAGAGTCGGACACGACTGAGCGACTGAACTGAATTTCAGTTTCAGCCTCCATTGTCATATGGCCTTCTCTCTGGCCATGTGCATCCTCACCCCTATCTCTTATTAGAAAATTTGTTACTGGATTTGAGGCCCACCTGGATAAATCTAGGATGCTCTCATTTTAAGATCCTTAATTCCATCTGCAAAGACTTTTTTAGAAATTAGGTGACATTTGCAGTGACTGGATACCAGAGTGTGAACGTGTCTTTTGAGAGGCTACCATTCAACCTGTTACAGACAGATAGTAAGTATGTTAGGCTTTATGGGACACAAATGTCACAACTACTTTATGTCCCAGCTACCTGACTCTGCAATTGCAGCACAAAGGCCGACATAAACAGTCTATAAATAAATGTTTAGCTATAGTCCAGGAAAATTTAATTTATGAACACTGAGATTCAAATTCCACAGATTTTCACACTTTATGAAATATTTTTCTTTTTATTGTTTATCAGCCATTAAAAAATATAAAAACTATTTTTTGTCCATAGACCATACAGAAACAGGCAGCAGGTCAGATTTGGCCCATAGTCTGTAATTTGTTGATCTTGGGTTGGAATTACAGAATATATTTCAAATCACCTTTATTTCTTTTTTGAAGGCTTCCATTAACCTTCAAATGAAGCCAACTCTCTGTTCTGTATCTTCATTATTCTAAAAGTTTCCATGTCTTTTGACACACTTTGTGGTTGCTCTCCTTTTCAAAATCCTTCCTCTAGTCACGTGGATATGATGAAGCATAAGAGTGGCTTCACAAGAAATATGATCATGGAGGGTACACGGTGACTTTTGAAGGCAGGAAGGTGATGGTCCTGACCTCGTTTATATGTAGCTGAGCTTGTGACCCCTAAGAACAGGATATGGTGACTGCTATGGAAGGAATAGAACCTTCCTCAAATGAGTTGGCCAGATGTACCATGGTGGGTGGAAGATGAATGGAGTTAATGACATTAGAGAAAGACAGACAGAGAGAGGAGGAAAAGGGGAAAGAACGGCATGTAAACAGGGAAAGGGAGATGGGAAAAAAAGGGAGAGATAAAGCGAGGTTGCTAGAGGCAGAAGAGGAAGTTAAGTTCAAATGATGCTAAGGTAGCTTGAAACTTATTAGATCATCACAGGAGAGAAGGCAATTAGAAACATCTTAGCGCTGAAGAGAATTAAGACATTTTAGGAGCTGAAATCTCAAGAATGAAGAGAACATCCTTAAAGGCCAAGGGCAGAGTGCACAAGAACATTGGTCTGTTCCTGACTGTTTGGACATTTGTTTTCATTAGTTTTTAAATAGCAGACAAGGTGTAAAGCACCTCTCCAAAATTAACAAAGTCAATTATATTTAGTAGCCCTTTCCTTTGATATGGAGAGGTAGGGTCCAGGAGGATAGTGCTTGGTATAAATTTCCATGAGCAAAAGACTGGGGAGAACATAGATTTCTGGGGAAAGGGGTGCTTCTTTAGGCTACTGTGACTGAGGTGGGAGTGGACCGGACATGGCCTCTGCAGGCCGCAGGCCAGAGTGGGCCAGAAGAGGTGGTGGGGTCACAACAGGAGCTGAGCAGTGCTTTGCAGACAGTTCAGGGCGTTCTCTGACAGCAAGGATGAAGGGTGGATGGACAAGGAGAGTCTGATGCAGAGAACATAGGCAGATCAGAGAACACACGACAATTAGGAGTGCGGGGAGGAAGAAGTTTTCTTCAGCTCTTCTAGTTTCTCCCGGCTGGTCTAAGAGTTAAATTGATATGAGACAGATTAACAAGAGAAAATCAAAGAAAAGTGTAATAACAGGTATACATGGAAGAGATCCAGGAGAACTGAGTAACTCCCCAGAATGGCCACAATTCTTACCTTAAATACCATCTTCAGCTAAAGATAAAAAAGGATATTGGGGGTAGGGGTTTGGGACTTCAAAGGGGAAGAAGGCCATTCATATGGAGAGGTAAAAGACAATGTTTGATAAAAAATAAAATAAAATAAAAATGTTTGCTGGGCCAGGCAGAGATAATGGGACACAGGGAAGAGTCTTAAATGGACTTTGCTGGTTTCCTCCCTGTCTACACATCTAGTTCGTTCTGTTAATATAATTATCTATTAGCTCTTTTCCTAGAACAGGTCCTCTGTCTACATTTGTTTAGGCAGTTAGGGGGAAGGTCAAAATTTCTTACTGATTCTTTTGAGATTTGAATGTTTTCAGTTTGAAATAATCTGCATGTCAGAGATATTTGGGGCAGCAAGTTTTGCTTCCCTATAGTTCAGGCAGGAAACCTTAAGGGCCTGATTCACACGTGATGAAAGGGAGAAGATGGGAAACCCTTCTCAAAGAGGGAGCATGGCTGGGTGGCTAACAGGCTGGCATTTTCACTCAGCTATTCTGGCTTTCGTCCTGAATCCCCAGTGGTTTTTGCTCGACTGATTATCTCCATGGGGCCAAACTTCCCAATTAGAAATCTCCCAGAGTAGCTGGCTTCAGCAATGCAGCCCTTCCCTCATGACACGCTTAGTCTGGAGAGTCTAACTACTCCCCAGTGGGCTCCTCAGAAGTGGTGTTGTTTGGGGGTTTTCAGGAAAAATACATTCATAGCTCAGCAGCAATAGTGTGATCCTGACTGTTGGAATCCTAAGGAAAGCCAGGAGCCTGGGATGAAGGCAGTATCAGGCTCAGCATTCCTATGGGCCAAGCACTGTTTTGGACATTACTAGGGGCACCCATGGAGAAGGCAATGGCACCCCACTCCAGTACTCTTGCCTGGAAAATCCATGGACGGAGGAACCTGGTAGGCTGCAGTCCATGGGGTCGCTAAGAGTCAGACACAATGGAGCGACTTCACTTTCACTTTTTACTTGCATGCATTGGAGAAGGAAATGGCAACCCACTCCAGTATTCTTGCCTGGAGAATCCCAGGGACAGAGGAGCCTAATGGGCTTCGACCCATAGGGGTCACACAGAGTCGGACACGACTAAAGTGACTTAGCAGCAGGGGCACCCAAGAGAAATAGCATTCTGCACAGTCAGCTCCCAACCTCCACACTTCACTTAATCTCCATCTTTCAGTTAACCAGCAAGCTTAGCCTTTATTGAAATCATCCAGCCAGGCTAGCCCTTTACCAAGGCTCATGATGTCCTTCTATAGCAAGGACCACCCTAGTTTTCTCTGCACAACACCCTGAAAAAAGCTGAATAGTACTGTACACAGTCAGAAGCTTCAGTAGAAAGTTTAATGAGCCTGGATAGAGTATTTACATGATACTGATGACCTATAATCAGCACGAGTAGGATAAAGAATGTGCAAGGAGTCATATAGGAGATGAAACTGTCTCTATTTTGCTCCCTAGGTTTTCCTGCCTGGATCTTCTGCCCTCATAAGTTAAAAGGATTAGCAGCCACGTGAAAGGAAATGAAGGATGCATTAGGTGAATTTTAAGAATCTTGCTCCTGCTTCTTCCCCAGTTATATACACCTACTCTAAGAATTAAGAGATTTGTTGTAATAGTCTTTGTTCTGATTCTAAAATAAATCCTAGGTTCAAAGATTTAGTAGAGATCCCAGAGCACATCCAGCCAACATTCATATGTGATAGATAGGATCAGTGATTCTCAGAAGGGAGTAACCTCATTTCAATGCCAGGACTGTCTTCCTTTTG
This sequence comes from Bos mutus, assembly GCF_027580195.1. NCBI lineage: Eukaryota > Metazoa > Chordata > Mammalia > Artiodactyla > Bovidae > Bos > Bos mutus. The sequence goes on along the minus strand of NC_091627.1, from coordinate 96,938,551 downwards.
GGCAATATTTCATGATGTCCCACTGAGGTATAAGTGAAGTCAGAAGATTCCTGCCCGCTATGCTTTCATGCCACATGACAATATCTCCTTAGATTCAGTCAAAGTGACTGTGTATTTGCATCATTCCCAGCCTGCAATCCTACTGAACTTCTGCTTAAAACAACTCTTTCAAGAGGTTTTGGCCTCCTCTCTCCTTTTGAGGATGGCAGACTGTGTGTTATGTAGTCTGCTCTCCTAGGGAGGATGTCACTATCCTCTTAGAAATGGATTATACCAATGAGAAAGAGTTCAGTGATGAGGAAAGCTGCCATCTAAAGTCATGTTTAGTGGTATTTATCAATTATACTCTATTTTTAGAATCAGAAGGAGTCAGACTTCTGACACTTCAACTCTTGGACTTTTGGCTGAACTGAGAGTCTGGATGGCCATTTCCAGGGTTTCCATAGTCCTCTGGGAGATATCAAGGGAAGATTTCATGCAAGGATGGGCATGATAAAGGACAGAAATGGTAAGGACTTAACAGAAGCAGAAGAGATTAAGAAGAGATGGTAAGAATACACAGAAAAACTATATGAAAAATGTCTTAATGACACAGATACCCATAATGGTATGGTCACTCACCTAGAGCTGGACATTCTGGAGCATGAAGTCAAGTGGGCCTTAGGAAGCATTACTACAAACAAAGATAGTGGAAGTGACAGAATTCCAGCTGAACTATTTAAAATCCTAAAATACAATACTATTAAAGTGCTACACTTAATATGTCAGCAAATTTGGAAAACTCAGCAGTAGGTTAGTTTTCATTCCAATCTCAAAGAAGGGCAATGCCAAAGAATATTCAAACTACTGTACAATTTTGCTCATTTCACATACTAGCAAGATTATGCTCAAAATCCTTCAAGCTGGGCTTTAGCAGAATGTGAACTGAGAACTTCCAGATGTACAAGCTGGGTTTATAAAAGGCAGAGGAACCCTCTGGTTTTTTTGAGGAACCCTCAAATTGCCAACATTTGTTGGATCATGGAGAAAGCAAGAGAATTTCAGAAAAACATCTACTTCAGCTTCATTGACTGTACTACAGCCTTTGACTGTGTGATCACAATGAACTGTGGAAAATTCTTCAACAGATGGGGATACCAGACCACCTTACCTATCTGCTGAGAAACCTGTATGCAGGTCTAGAAGCAACCAGACATGGAACAACTGACTGGTTCTAAATTGGGAAAGGAGTGAGACAAGGATGTATATTGTCACACTGCTTATTTAACTTATATGCAGAGTATCTTGTGCAAAATGCTGGGCTGGATGAATCACAAGCTGGAATCAAGATTGCTGGGAGAGAGATCAACAACTTCAGACATGCAGATGCCTAATGGCAGAAAACAAAGAGGAACTAAAGAGCCTTTTGGTGCAGGTGAAAGAGGACAGTGTAAAAGTTGGCCTGAGACACAGCATTCAAAAAACTAAGATCATGGCATCTGGTCCCATCACTCCACCCATGGGAAGGGGAAATAGAAGGGGAAAAGAAGCAGAAGAGATTAAGAGATGGCAAGAATACACAGAAGAACTACACAAAAAAGGTCTTAATGACCCAGCCATAACCATGATGGTTCAGTTCAGTTCAGTAGCTCAGTCTTGTCCAACTCTTTGCAACCCTATGGACTGTAGCACGCCAGGCTTCCCTGTCCATCACCAACCCCTGGAACTTACTCAATCTCATATCCATTGAGCTGGTGATGCTATCCAACAATCTCATCCTTTGTCATCCCCTTCTCCTCCTGCCTTCAATCTTTCCTAGCATCAAGGTCTTTTCCAATGAGTCAGTTCTTTGCATCAAGTGGCCAAAGTATTGAAGTTTCAGCTCCAGTGTCAGTCCTTCCAATGAATATCCAGGACAGATTTCCTTTAGGATTGTCTGGTTTGATCTCCTTGCATTCCAAGGGACTCTCAAGAATCACTCAAATAAAGGGGGAAAAGTGGAAGCAGTGACAGGTTTTATTTTCTTAGGCTCCAAAGTCATTGTGGATGGTGACTGCAGCCATGAAATTAAAAGATGCTTGCTCCTTGGAAGGAAAGCTATGACAAACCTAGACAGTGTATTAAAAAGCAGACACATTTTGCCAACAAGAGTCTGTATAAGTCAAAGCTATAGTTTTTCCAGTAGTCATGTGAGAGTTGGACCGTAAAGAACGCTGAGCACTGAAGAATTAATTCTTTCAAATTGCAATGTTGGAGAAGACTCTTAAGAGTCCCTTGGACAGCAAGGAGATCCAACCAGTCCAGCCTAAAGGAAATCAGTCCTGAATATTCATTGGAAGGACTGATGCTGAAGCTGAAACTCCAATACCTTGGCCACTGATGCTGGAAACTGACTCATTTGAAAAGACCCTGATGCTGGGAAAGATTGAAGGTGGGAGGAGAAGGGGAGGACAGAGGATGAGATGGGTGGATGGCATCACTTATTGACTCAATGGACATGAGTTTGAGTAAGCTCTGGGAGTTGGTGATGGACAGAGAAGCCTGGTGTGCTGCAGTCCATGGGGTCACAAAGAGTTGGACACGACTGAGTGACTGAACTGAACTGAACTGGGAGATAGTGTAGGTAGGATAGAGGAGCCTGATGCAGTCCCATGGACTGCAGAGTTGGACAGGACTTAGCGACTGAACAACAACCACAACAACAAAGAGTCAACATACATTTGATGCTTTTGAACTGTGGTGTTGGAGAAGACTCTTGAGAGTCCCTTGGACTGCAAGGAGATCCAACCAGTCCATTCTGAAGGAGATCAGCCCTGGGATTTCTTTGGAAGGAATGATGCTAAAGCTGAAACTCCAGTACTTTGGCCACCTCACGCGAAGAGTTGACTCATTGGAAAAGACTCTGATGCTGGGAGGGATTGGGGGCAAGAGGAGAAGGGGACGACAGAGGATGAGATGGCTGGATGGCATCACTGACTCGATGGATGTGAGTCTGAGTGAACTCTGGGAGTTGGTGATGGACAGGGAGGCCTGGTGTGCTGAGATTCATGGGGTTGCAAAGAGTCGGACATGACTGAGCGACTGATCTGATGTGATCTGATCTGATCCCACTGTATTGCAATTCAGTGCTACCATGTTTCTCTCTTTCTTTCTTTTTTTTTCCTGACTAGACTTCAAGCTCTTCAAGAGCAACTCAGTTGTCATTCATCTCTGTGAACCTTATTCCTACAAAGTGCCTGGTATTTAATAGATGATTAATGAATACATTTTGTAGGAATGGATGAAAGAATGATGGATGTGGGACTAAGCCCATTATGTTATTACTACTTGACACTTGTCATTGAAATTAAGGGTTTGGAGAAATGTCCGTGTTATGAATATTTGAAATCACAATAGATGGGAAGGACAATTGAAATGTCATCTGGTTTGGGCCATGTGCCAAACATCCTAGGAGGTGTTTGGTGGGGATGCTTTCCAGCTAAGTTCTGGGAAGGAACACAGTATTTATATAAGGGCGGGCATCTGTTTACACAAAAAGAAAGTGCTCCACTACTTCACTTGCCTGGAACTGGAATTCTGGTCTCCATTTGATGACTGAAACAATGCAGGGCATTGTAAAACATTTCAGATCAGTTGGTTTCCCTGGCAGCTTAGTTTGCGTCACTGCAGAAGCACAGAGCAGATCATGTGTCTGTGTTAACAAGCCTGCAGAACCGGCCTTGGGTGGAAAAACTGTAACTACAGAGGAAGTGATGGGAAATTTTTTTCAGAGCCATCAGGTAACACATTTCACATTAAAACATTGCCTGGAAGTTGGCCACAACTAAAAATAACATCATCTGTTGTATAATGGTTTACAGTTTATATTAAAAAAAAAATTTCACAGTCATTATTACACTTCTTTTTTTTTTTTCCTGGTAACTGCAAGTCCACTTTATAGAAAAAGAAATTGAGACTCGTTAGGATTTGTTGTCTATGGGGTCTCACAGACTCAGACACAACTGAAGCCACTTAGCAGCAGCAGCAGCAGCAGCAGCAGCAGGATTCATTGACTTCACACAATAACTGGTAGATTCCATGTATACTAGGGACTTTCCTGTAGTTCAAACAGTAAAGAATCTGCCTGCTATACAGGAGACCCGGGCTTGATTCCAGGGTTGGGAAGACTCCCTGGAGTGGACATAGCAACCCACTCCAGTATTCTTGCCTGGAGAAACCCATGGACGAGAAGTCTGGCAGGCTACAGTTCGTGGGGTCGCAAAGAGTCGGACACAACTGAGTGACTAACACTTCGCTTCACTTCCCACGGTTATTAGCATCACAAAAAATTCCAGTATCCTTATCTCGACTTCTGTGTTTGTTAGTTAGTCTCCAAGTTGTGCCTGACTGTTTTGCAACCCTATGAACTCTAACCTGCCAGGCTCCCCTGTCCATGTGATTTCCCAGGCCAGAATACTGGAGTGGGTTGCCACTTTTTTCTCCAGGGGATCTTCCTGACTTAGGGAGTGAACCCACATCTCCCACTTGACAGGAGGATTCTTTGCCACTGAGCTACCAGGGAAGTCCTTATCTCAAATTTGTTGTTCTTTTCTATGATTTGGTCTTTGGCCCTTTTCTCTTTGCAACCCACGCTTTCCTAGATGATCTCATTTGTGTTCATGGTTATAACCATTAACTTCACAGTGGTAATTCCTAAATTTCTGTTGCCAGATCTCTTATCTTAATTCAAGTTATATAACCAACGTGATTTCTGCATCTCCCCACCTAGATGTGCAGATCCTGCACTCTAGCTTGTTCTAACCTAACAGGATTTGATGTGACTGTTGAGCTTCACTTATTCAACTTTTTATTATTTCTTTCAGTAAAGGAATATTAAGCAGTTTTCTTCATATAGATTTTACATAACTCAATTTTCTTTGAAGTATTATATACTTTCATGACCATTGTGATATGATCTTGTCTATAGGAAAATCATTTGGCATGACATTATAGATTTTGCCTGCAATGCAGGAGACCAAAGTTCGATCCCTGGGTCAGGAAGATGCCCTGGAGAAGGAAATGGCAACCCACTCCAGTATTCTTGCCTGGAGAATTCCATGGACAGGGGATCCTGACAGGCTACAGTCCATGGGATCTCAAAGAGTCAGACACAACTGAGTAAAGGAATATTAAGTAGTTGTCTTCATATAGATTTTACATAACTCAATTTACTTCTAAGTATTATATATCATGGCCATTGTGATATGACTTTACTTCCATATGTTTATAAATGGCTATGCTAAAATGTGAATGTGTGATTTTACACATTTGTTTTGAAACCATCTTCTGAAATGTCAAATTAGTTTTATCTGTTTTTCAGTTGATTCTTTTTGGTTTTGTAGATACACTGTTACCTTAAAATAATGACAATTTTCTCTTATCTTACACTACTTAAGTCTCTCATTCCTTTTCTCATCTTAATTGCATTGGTTGGCCTAGAACAATATTACCACCACCAATAGTCATCATTAGGTGACTTCAGTTTCTCGTCATAAAACTTAATAGCTTTTCACCACTAAATAAAATCTATGTAGATATTTTATTGATAGAATATCAATCTGTGCCCATTTTACATTAGTAAGTGATGTTAATTTTTCATATGTGCCTTTTAATTATCCAAATAAAAAATATTTTTCTCCTTTGATTTAGTCATATGATAGATGATATTAATAGAATTTCTGATATTGAATTTTCTTTTTAGTAATTTTTTTCTAGAAAAGTCCCCATTTAATTTAAAAACAAAATTTTATTTAGTTCAGGGACTACATTCTAAATTTACTAATTATTGCTTCCCTTTCTAGAATTCTTATTATACTAACCTTCTAGAATTCCTTTTATGCTATGTTTTATTTCCTAAACCCATGTCTCGTATCTCTTACATTTTTATGTATTATATTTGTTTTATCTTTTACTTCTGGGTTTTGGGAAATTTTCTCAAGCTGAACTTTTGAATCACTGATGTGATTTTCTATAATGTCTAATCTGTTACTCACTACTGTCATTGGCAAATAAAACTTGAAATTTAAAACTTGAATTCAGAAACATAAATGTACATTAAAAAATTAAATTAGTTTAAAATTTTAAATGTTTAAAAACAATATTTCCTGACCTCTGATTACTGCTTTTAGATGGAGTGGGTGCTTAAATCCAAGTTTATTGAGAATATGAATCAATTTTGTTTTGTTTCTTATCATAACTTACTTTTTGGAGTAAACTTCCTTCAGAGAACATTTCTGATTGTTCAGATGTATTTTCTTCATTCAGACTTTTGAGTCATTTCATGTATCTGGTTTTTCTGTGCTTGCCCAGCTTTCCTGAGGAAGTCCTTTTATATTTGTGAGTTACAATGGTTTCTGTCAGAAATCATGGGGATACTTATTCCAATCTTAAGTTTAGAAAAAGAGAAAAGGAGAAGTCTGCAGCTTTAGTTTTGTAGGACTACAGTTGTCTGTGAAGATTGGGAAAAGGTTACACCTAGAAACATCTGCACAAAAGAGAACCTCTTGTTGTGATAAATAAATTCTTCCAGGCCATAGTGAAGTCCATGGTTATCTCGGAGCCCCATAGACTGTGCCCATACAATTATCATACCTCTCAAGGCTGGAAGAATTCTATCAGCTCCCACTGTAGTTCCTGTCCCAGTCATGGCCCCATAGAGTCCTGGGCCTGCTACTCAAAGTTAGGAACATTTATGCCAAGTCAGAATCCCCCCAAACTGTTGAAACTAAGAAAGTTATTACAAACAAAGGAAGTTTCACGGCAGAGAGCTTCACTGATAAGCGGATGTCTGAAACTAAAAAAGATCTAAGACCTACAAAAGTCAAAAATATTTACTGTTTAGCCTTTTTGCCCACATCTGGGTTAGCAGAAGGAGACTGAGTTTAGAAAAACAGACTCAAGTTTTCACTCCAGTATTAAGTGTGAGGTATTGGCTTACCAGGTGGTGTTAGTGGTAAAGAACCTGCCTGCCAATGCAAGAGACGTAGGAGACCCAGGTTCCAATCCCTGGATTGGGAAGATCCCCTGCAGGAGGACATAGCAACCCACTCCAGTATTCTTGCCTGGAGAAGCCCATGGACAGAGGTGCCTGAGGGGCTACATTACATAGGGTCACAAAGAGTCAGACACGACCAAAGCGACTTAGCACACATGCATGCACATTGAAGGGGGCAGAAATCTTACTGAGCCAAAGTTTTCTTATCTGTCAAGTGATAATAATACTACCAGCTTCAAAGGGCTGAGTTGGCATTAAGCAATATAAAATGTATAAGGTGTCTCAGCATTTTGAAAAAACTCTGGTTCTTCTTATATTTCTTTTAATGGATAAATGTAAGGAAAGATAAAAATCATAATTTCGAATCAAGATCTTAGAAGTAATCTGCTTCATTCTTGAGACTCTTCAAAAGTATCAATTTCTGAAACTCTTCCCAGAAATTCTAATTATGGTAGGTCTGAGTAGAGAGGATGGTGTTTATCTTTTGTTTACAGTTCTTTGTATCATTGTTGACCAGGTGGGGAAGCCAGTCAGCAAATACAAAGTTATTGCAGTCTCCAAGGAACCGAGTCCCTGGGTCAGAGGTGGTCAGAGGTGTGGAGAATGCAGATGTCCCCTCTGTTTGTCCCTCCCATTATAGTGAAAAGACATGGTGAATGGACTTCTTAATGCCTGCAGAGACTTCATTCAGACCCTTAGGATCTGTACCTTCTGTAGTTCTTGTTAAAGCCCTAAACTCCAGAACCCTGAGTCCAAAGGATTTGGGAGACTGCAGTTTTATAACAGAGCGTAATTCTTACCTCATGTGTACATGTCCTGGGAGGGCATGTAGACTAGAGGCAGAGGGTCTAAGATGAACTCAAAGCTGTCATTCACCAAGCAGAGTTCATTGAGCCAGAATAGACTGTTCAGGATACAAACCTGGCCACCTCACTGATGGAAGAAAATACAATGATTTCCCATTCCCATCTGGATAGATACCTCTCCATTCTGCTCACTACTCAGGAGTTAGGCTATCTGAAGATTCAAATGTATGACTTTGGGTACATTACTTAATCTTTCTGTGACTGTTCTCTCATATGTGAAATGTAGGTCATAATAGCATTTATCTCTTTGGGTCTTTATAAGGATTAAGTGAATTCATATATATAAAACTTTTCGAAAAACACCTGGTATGTGGGAGACCTGGGTTTGATCCTTGGGTTGGGAAGATCCCCTGGAGAAGGGAAAGGGTGCCCACTCCAGTATTCTGGCCTGGAGAATTCCATGGTCTTTAGTCCATGGGGCTGCAAAGAGTCAGACACGACTGAGCAACTTCTATTTTCATAGAGTAAGAACCCAGTGGTGTGAGCTGCAATCGTTACCCTGCACCATTCTCCCTCTCGCTCCCTACATTCCAGTTTGTCCTCTATCACAGGGGCTTGGAATGTACAGTTCCCTCTTCCTCTCTGGAATGACTCCACCTGCGTGTCATTCCTCCCCTACCAGAGCCAACTCGTCTTAAAGATTTCAGCTCAAATGCCACTTCCTCAGAGATTCTTTCTCTGACTTCCCTGGCTGTGCAAGCCCTTTCTTACATGAACTTCTGACTTTTCTTCTTCATAGAATTTAACACAGCTCCAATTATTTGTAGGTTTAGTTGATTATCATCCATTTCTGTCATACAACTAGAGCTCCCTGAGATCATGGGTGGTAGTCATGATCTCTGCCTTTACATCCCTAGCCCCTTCCATAGTACCTCTCTCTAATAAGCATTCAGTAATTACCTGAATAAAAGCATCCAGGCTGCCAACCAGTGATGGGAAAGGACCTCAAAAGTAGCCAGTGGGGAGAGGCAGATATGAGACCCTTTGACAGTACTCTAGTCCTGCCTGAGTTTGTTTGCCATAGCGTGTAGTCATGCAGTACAGGCCAAGGCTACATGGGATGTCTTCAATGGATGTCTTAAAACACCCACTGCCCCCCCTCAGTTTTGGGTCAGTGAAATGGATCAACCCTTCGTGGGTGAGAGATCATTTCAGCCCTGAAATCTATTCCTACTTGAGTAGCAATCACCTTCCTTGGGAAGAAAGCAAAAGTTCAAGGTAGGTAGCTTCAGCTGTGGATGAAAAGCAAAGTCTGCGGCGAACTTGTTCACTTACTGCTCTACCCAAAGCAGATCTCTCTCAGGGCACACACAGTACCTGGCATGTAGCTCAAATAAATATCTGCCAGTGCTAAAATTTGTGACTGTGTCATTTCCAGTCCTGTTTATTTTTTACGGGATCTTTGAACTGGGGAGGACTCTGCATTTCTCTTACAAAGCTTAGGTTTTGAAATGGGACAGAACTAATGGGCAGGGGCCTTATCTTTACTATTTAACTTCTGTGTATCTGTGAACTCCAGTTTTCTCACATACTGTCAAAGGATAGTGTAATCGTAAGTACATCCATCTTTCCCAATACTGGTGTTTGGAGCCACTTTATTCAAAGCTATTAAGTTGTCTCAGATGTGTGAATCTCCTGCAGCACTGGTGAAACTCGGCATTGTATATTTAATACTCTACAATGTTTAATGTCAAAGATCCCATTATGAACAGACACATTAAAGATCTAGCAGTGTGGAGCAAGTGGATATGTACAGGAAAGACAAAGACACACTAACATATCAATCATTGGAAGATATTTTGAGCCAAAGTTTTCCATAAGCAACTGAATCTCTAAGGAATATTCTCCTTTTAAACCTAGAGGAGAAAGGGAATTAGAGGTAGCAACATGCGTGGCCACTCTACCTACATAGCTAAGATTTTGTTTATAGAAACTGTTTTGTAGATACTAATTTTAAATAATGTGTAGAGATGGACTAAAATAAGCAGTTCTTCCTACTGGAAAATTTGGCCTTGCTTTTAAGCTCTGTAAAGCCCTGGGGTGAGTTGTTTGACATCCTAAGGATGTCAGGGATGAAAATTCTGGGGACACCTATTGTCTCCTCAAAACACCAAGCTGGTCCATGGGAACTGGCATCTAGGTTAAGACTTGGGCTTTCCACGTAAGTATGGCAGGACAACAATCTTACCACTTTCCAAGGATGCAGTTGTACACCCACCACTTGTAATTAATTAACTTGAGTCCAAGAACAATGATTTTCAGCCCAGCAATATTTCAAATTACAAACCTCTCATAGCAAAGCTGAGTTCCATCTTAGTTCTGTGTGTAGCTTCTCTGGCTCTTGCCTGAGTTCATTTTTCTCATAGGACTTTACAAAAACAGCAAGAACCCATGAATGCCTAATGCCTCAGGTTGTAGAAATGTGCCATGTATTGACCAAATATGTTTCTGCTGCATAATGAGAGTCACCAAGTTTTCAACCTGCAATGACTGAGTCCTTAATATCTGCTTTCCCTTTCTCTAACAATCAGCTGTCTTATTTTAGGTTCTATTATTTGCAATATCCAGGGGCTTCCTGGGTGGCTCAGTGGTAAAGAATCTTCCTGCCAATGTAGGAGCTGCAAGAGAGGCAGATTCAGTTCTTGGATCAGGAAGATCCCCTAAAGGAGGCAATGGCAACCCACTCCAGTATAATTGCCAGGAAAATCCCATGGACAAAGGAAACTGAGGAGCTACATTCTATGTGGTCACAAAGATTCAGACATTACAGAGCGACTGACCATGCACACATGTATGTACAGTAGCCATTCATAAGTGCTAAAGATTGCTGTCAGAATTCAAATCAGATGAGAGTAACTGAGACCTGACTGCTGTGTCTTAAACACAAAAAGGTTTAAAACAACCTTAGCAGGAGGCAGGTCAACATTCTAAGGATGCTAGAGACTTGCCAGTGCTAGACTTACCTAAAGCCATGGCCAGAGTAGGACAGGTATGGTGGTTTGGTGAAACCATCAGACACCTGGGATCCTTCTATCTTTTTGCTCCCTCTCACGTGTCTTCCATTCTCAAGTCATCTGTTGGTCAAAAGTGAATGCTGATATTTCAGACACTGCATCCACATTCTAAGCAGTAAAAGGGATGAAGGAAAAAGGGAGAAAGGTGCCTCCTCATGGAATTCTTATAGAAACTTCCACTTATGTCTCTTTAAAAGATGATGCTGTTAAAGTGATACACTCAATATGCCAGCAAATTTGGAAAACTCAGCAGTGGCCACAGGACTGGAAAAGTTCAGTTTTCATTGTAATCCCGAAGAAGGGCAATGCCAAAAAATGTTCCAACTACTGTACAACTGCACTCATTTCACATACTAGCAAGGTAATGCTCAATATTCTTCAAGCTAGGCTTCAACAGTATGTGAACCGAGAACTTTCAAATGTATAAGTTGGATTTAGAAAAGGCAGAGGAACCAGAGATCAAATTGCCAACATCCAGTGGATCACAGAAAAAGCAAGAGAATTCCAGAAAAAAAAAAAAAATCTACTTCTGCTTCATTAACTATGCTAAAGCCTTTGACTGCATAGATAACAACAACTGTGGGAAATTCATAAAGAGATGGGAATACCAGACCACCTTACCTGCCTCTTGAGAAGCCTGAATGAAGGTCAAGAAGCAACAGTTAAAACCAGACATGGAACAACAGACTGGTTCCAAATTGGGAAAGGAGTGCATCAAGGCTGTATATCGTCACCATGTTTAATTAACTTCTGTGCAGTGTACTGCAGCCAGCGCAGCAGGTAGGGATCGAAAGTGGTCAACGCACAGTTTGGGAAAAAGAAACTAGAGACAGAATTAAAGTTTTAAAGATGGGACCCGGGGGACTCCAGACCTCTTGGATCGAGAGCCCTATTCCTCGGAGCCACATCACTTTTACTTAGTGTCTTGGCAAGCAGGAAGTATCTGTTGTGCTAAGATGAAGTCAGCCTCCTGTGTCCCAATCATATCTCCCATTTTACTGATTACTTTAAACTATCTTTGTTATTTTCTTGTACAAGGGCTATCACCTGCCTGGAGGTCACAGACCCACATATGCCTTGGGAAAACATCTCAGTGTGTGCACAAGTAGCATTCTGAACTTGCGCTGACCTGGCGTTCCAAGGTCCACACTATGTTTTTCTTAGCCTAACAACTAATCAACCCAGTGTACTTTCATTTGGGTTACGCTGTATTGCTATATTTTGCTTTTATCCTTTTCCCATGGTGATTTTCTCATGGCTTAGCCAGAGCAACAGGCAGCTGACTACTAACCCTGGAATAACCCACTTTTTGTTTTTGTAGCAGAAGATGTGTTGATCTCGCAACTTCTTTCTTTATTAGTTTTCAGAGGGCTTTTTGTGTGCATCTGAGGACTAAAGAGAAGATTATAGTGAAACAGCAAAGCATAGTTAGTATTTTAATGAGACCACCTCTGATACCTTTGATCCACTTGAGAGGACTCAATGAGTTAAGGCCCCCTGTTATCCCTTGAAGTGTATCTGTATCTGGTAATAGTCTAAGAGAAGCATGCCACTTGTCAATGGTTCTTGTTTGTAGCTTTTTAACATCTAGAGTAAGGTCGTCAGCCATATGGCCCTGCAAGTGCCATCTAACATTTTTCCAGGTGTGTTCAGATTGGCTAAATTTCTGGGGGGTTACACAGAAAGTAGTAATGTTACAGTCACACTTTAAATGTATTCGTAATTTAAGATTTTGTACTTCTTTTCCTAAGAGTAGCACTGCATTTTCTAAATCCACCAACCTGTTGTTAATCTCTTCATCTATATGAGTTTGGGCTCCCCAGTGATTTTTGTGAATGTCTGGAGACAGTTTTTTACCTTGATGAGGCTGTTCAGAACTCAAATGTATCCAATTTCTGGAGGGACGAGGCAGAGAGAAAAGAAAAATATTTTAATTTTACCCATAGGCGTAAATCACTAAATTGTTTTAAGTCATCAGTGACTTGAGGAGAAGAGTTTTTAATATCTGAAGCCAGTAATGTGTCAGACAAAAAGTCGTGAAAATTGTATTCATATTCAGCAGTTTGTTCAATCTCATGTAACCAGTTCCTTTGTTCTGTGGTCCTTGTGTGATGACAAAGGACGTCAGTGAAAGTGACGGTCTCCAAGAAGCTCAAGAGACTTTTGCCAGTGTCTGTGTCTGTACGACCTATTTAGCAAAGTGGGTGCCCCGGCCACTGGAGATTGCAGAAAATGCATTTTAACCATTTTTTCCATTGTGAGCTATTAACCCTGCAGCCAGGAAAGGCTTTATCTTATCAAATAGAAGTGAGGCTCGTCAGGGAGCCGGGAAAAGCAAAGTGACCATCTTGGACTTCCCATAGCCCTGACTCTTTGGTTTATAGCCGTTGCGTATCCATTTTAAATTTTCTGATGAGGGGTTAATTTTGTAGAAGCAGAATGAGCTTTGTCTATGTGTGCCATAGTTTCCATAGATCATGGTGAAATAGCACTCATTTATTTTATCAAAGTAACAAAAGATTTTAAAAGCAAGTATGAATTACTTAAAGACAAATTTGCATAGTCTGTTACCAAAAGCCGTATTTCAAGAAAACTTTGTTTTTAACAAGAAGAGAAAACCAAATTCCAGATGGGTACCAGCTTATATTCACTGTGAAACAATAATTATTTACTTACTCAAAGTAACAATAAGACTTTAAAGGCAGTTTAATGTCTTAAGAAATTTGTACCATGCACAAAACTCTTTTTTCACTTGTCATAAACCTTTTTTTTTACATTTTTTGTAGTCATCACTTCATTTATCTATTTAGAGACTAGTTCAAGATGGCACCAAATATATTTATTAACAGTCCAAAATCTCTTTAGTTTCTCTGTTAGTGTTCAGTAATTAATGTTGCAAAATCTTATTTTATTTGGAAATGACCTGGCTATTTAATCAACTTTGTCATTTAGTTTAATACAGTTCTAGAAATTTGTTACCCCAATCCTCAGAGATTATTTTAGATAGACATTTCTAAAATATAATTATTTTTAATAAAGTTTATCTAAAAATTTTCATCTCATTTATATATATAAAAAGTCACTGTCTTTGTTGAAAAATTTAGTTTACCTTAAACCTAGGCACAATAAAAGTATTACACAATGTTGATGACTTAAGACATGTTTTAATTAGATTAGCAAACAAACATTAATGTTAGATATTTAATATTGAATATTTTTCAGTTCATGTGAACCTGAATTTAAATAGAGCTCATTTACAAATTAACCTCATATTATCCAAAAGCAAAGGCACACACTGAGACACAGATAAATTTAGACAGACAGAGGTCTCATAGTTTTCCACTTGAAATTTAAAATGTCTCTTTGTCCCTTCTTTCTTTTCTTGGTTTGAATTCTACCAATTTGTTCATGGCTGGAGTCCCAGATAGAGTGGGCTATGTATCCCAAGGACATGATAAGAGTTAACTTCAGGTTTTTTCCCAGGCCTGTTTTTTGTTTCTCAGCCAGAATTGGAGCTCCAAAAAAGTATTTTCTTTTCTTAATTGCACATGCAAAAGGAATCGGTTTTGCAATTTCAAAAAAGATTTTAACCAGTTTTCTCCTGAGTCTAAAGAATATCATGGCCATTCAGTGTCAAAAATGTCATCTCTCTTTTTTGTAGTCATAGTTTTATAACTAAATATTAAACCAGATAATGCTCAAATTGGCTCTGATAACAGGGATTCAGTTCAGTTCAGTCGCTCAGTTGTGTCTGACTCTTTGCGACTCCATGAATCGCAGCACCCCAGGCCTCCCTGTCCATCACCAACTCCCGGAGTTCAGTCAGACTCACATCCATCGAGTCAGTGATGCCATCCAGCCATCTCATCCTCTGTCATCCCCTTCTCTTCCTGCCCCCAATCCCTCCCAGCATCAGAGTCTTTTCCAGTGAGTCAACTCTTCACATGAAGTGGCCAAAGTACTGGAGTTTCAGCTTTAGCATCATTCCTTCCAAAGAAACCCCAGGGCTGATCTCCTTCAGAATGGACTGGTTGGATCTCCTTGCAGTCCAAGGGACTCTCAAGAGTCTTCTCCAACACCACAGTTCAAAAGCATCAATTCTTCAGCGCTCAGTTTTCTTCACAGTCCAACTCTCACATCCATACATGACCACAGGAAAAAACCATAGCCTTGACTAGATGTACCTTTGTTGGCAAAGTAATGTCTCTGCTTTTGAATATGCTATCTAGGTTGGTCATAACTTTCCTTCTAAGGAGTAAGGGTCTTTTAATTTCATGGCTGCAGTCACCATCTGCAGTGATTTTGGAGCCCAAAAAAATAAAGTCTGACACTGTTTCCACTGTTTCCCCATCTATTTCCCATGAAGTGATGGGACCAGATGCCATGATCTTCATTTTCTGAATGTTGAGCTTTAAGCCAACTTTTTCACTCTCCACTTACAGAGGTAGCCTGACTGATAAGATGTTGTCCGGGCAGGGATTGTCTCTCTGGGGACGTGACTTCTCTTAAAGTAAAGAAAACCTGTCCTTTAACCTCTATTTTCTCCCAAGCTCTTATGTAGTATCACCTGACTTGTTCTATAGCCTGATCTTCCATAAGCACTTGATCTTGAGTTCTCCCCCAATTTCCACTGTCTATTAATTGATCTAAAGAGATGGGGATCTTCCTGGCTTGGTCATGAGCCATCATAATCAAATGGGAACCCTCAGCTAGTCCCTGTACTAGTCCCAAGGTAAAAGGAGAATTTACTCCATAATTCTGAACAGCTTGCTTAAGTTCCTTTAGTATTTTGAAGGGAATCTGTTTGGCACAGCCTCATATACCCCATTAGGATTATTAGGATCTGTCCCAGGAGCTATCCGTCCACGTATTGTTGTCACTGGAAATGCCATAGTCATAGCTTCCAAGTCACCCTCCTGTCGAGTCTGACAAATGCCTTTCTGGAGGGGTGACAGAACTGCTGTCTGCTGTAAGGAAGGAAGAGCCCGAGCCTCTGCAGCGGTCAAGCCAGGAGAGGGAGGAAGAGGAGGCATAGGAAATTCGTTTGGGGAAATTCTTTCCCCAAACAAAGGCGCAAAGGGAACTGCAGCTTTAAGAGCCTCCTGAGTTTTTTGTTTTACCTCTTGGGCTCTGCATATTCAGGTCCTCCCTCTAATGGGGTTTTACATTTGACGTTTACTCCCTTTTGAGCTTTCAGGGGTCTGTAGAGGTTCCAAAATGGACTTTGTTAGTGTCCAAATTGACCAGATAGATACAGGCAAGGGCACTTCCTTGTAAAGAAGTTTCTTTAATTCACTACCTACCTTCTCCCATGTTCCTAAACCTAAAGAACCAAGAGAAGGGAATCATGAGCAATATTTCTCAGTGGTTTGTGAAAGCTCCAATAGCCAACCCTCGCTTGTTTTTGTTCCCCCTGCTTTCAAAAGCTGCCTTAAGAGGCATATATGTGGCCGGTGTTGTTCTGAGCTTTCTAAATTTCCCATGCTTAACCCTGTTTCAGTGTCTGCGAGAGTATTACTTGCCACAAAGGAGGATTTTTAAAGGCCTCACCCCACTCTTGGAGAAGGAAATGGCAACCCACTCCAGTGTTCTTGCCTGGAGAATCCCACGGATGGGGGAGCCTGGTGGGCTGCTGTCTGTGGGGTCTCACAGAGTCAGACACGACTGAAGTGACTTAGCAGCAGCAGCAGCACCCCACTCTTCTTCAGGACTGTGCGTGGATATTTTAACTTTAGCTTTGCTCTCAGCGATCCGTCACTTGTGAGCCCCACGATGGGCACCACTTGCTGCAGCCAGCACAGTAGGTAGGGATCGAAAGTGGTCAACACACAGTTTGGGGAAAAGAAACTAGAGACAGAATTAAAGTTTTAAAGATGGGACCGGGGGGACTCAAGACCTCTTGGATCAAGAGCCCTGTTCCTCGGAGCCACATCACTTTTATTTAATATCTTGGCAAGCAGGAAGTATCTGTTGTGCTATAATAAAGTTAGCCTCCTGTGTCCCCAGTCACATCTCCCATTTTACTGATTACTTTAAACTATCTTTATTATTTTCTTGTACAAGGGCTATCACCTGCCTGGAGGTCACAGACCCACATATGCCTTGGGAAAACGTTTTAGTGTGTGTGCACAAGCAGCGTTCTGAACTTGTGCTGATCCAGCGTTCCAAGGTCCACACTGTTTTTCCTTAGCTTAGCAGGGTACACTGACCCCAACTAATCAACCTGGTGTACATTTATTTGGGCTATGCTGTATTGCTATATTTTGCTTTTATTTTTTTCCCATGGTGATTTTCTCATGGCTTAGCCAGAGCAACAGGTGGCTGAGTATTAACCCCTGCAGCAGAGTACATCATGAGAAATGCTGGGCTGGATGAATCATAAGCTGGAATCAAGATTGCCAGCAGAAACATCAATAACCCCAGATATGCAGATGATACCACCCTAATGACAGAAATAAAAGAGGAACTAAAGAGCCTCTTGATGAATGTGAAAGAGGAGAGTGAAAAAGTTGGCTTAAAACTCAACATTCCAAAAACTAAGATTATGGCATCCGATCCCATCACTCCATGGCAAATAGATGAGGAAACAGTTGAAACAGTGACAGACTTTGTTTTCTTGGGCTCCAAAATCATTGCAAACAGTGACTGCAGCCGTGAAATTAAAAGACACTTACCCCTTGGAAGGAAAGCTATGTCAAACCTAGACAGAGACATCACTTGCCAACAAAGATCCATATAGTCAAAGCTTTGGTTTTTCCAGTAATCATGTACAGATTTGATAGTTGAACCATAAAGAAGACTAAGCACCAATGAATTGATGCTTTTGAACTGTGGTATTGGAGAAGACTCTTAAGAGTCCCTTGGACAGCAAGGAGATCAAACCAGTCAATCCTAAAGGAAATCAGTCCTGAATAGTCATTGGAAGGACTGATGCTGAATCTGATACTCCAATACTTGGGCCACCTGATGCAAAGAGCTGACTAATTGGAAAAGACTCTGATGCTGGGAAAGATTGAAAGCAGGAGCAGAAGGGAATAACAGAGGATGAGACGGTTCGATGGCATCACCGACTCAATGGACTTGAGTTTGAGCAAGCTCCAGGAGACAATGAAGGACAGGGAAGCCTGGTGTACCGCAGTCCATGGGGTCACAAAGAGTCAGATACAACTGAGTAACTGAACAGCAACACAAAAGTCAGAACTTGCCTTACTCAAATTAGAGTTTTATAACTGAAGAAGAAAGGGAGAATAGAGATATGAGCGAGTCATCAGCTAGCTGGCTGTACTCCAGACAGTGATTAGCTATTAATTATATCCCAGAGGATGGTGAATTAGATATCTGATATAACAGCCACCATTCTCAGAGAATCTGAGGGAAGCACTCTTTCCCAGAGGAGAAGTGGGTGGTGGATTACCCATTAGATATCTAGGAGTAAACAATTATAAATGGATAAAACTTGACAACAAAGACATGTTGATATTACTTGAAATCAAGCCATTATTTATCCAGGTGTTTTAATAGGCTTCTTTACCCCCTTCCTGGACCCCATCCCATCTATCCTCCCCACATCATCACCAAACCTCCCTTAAAGCCTGAGACATGTAGGGGTAATGGAGAGGGACTTGCTTGGATATGAAGGAGTAATTTTCTGCACATTACTTGATATTAGAAAATCATTTCTACATGGTGACCCCACCATGTTAAAGAAGTCATATAAATCTGTTGAATCAAACTGTCCTGCTTCATTTAGGTGAGGTACAAGCTCGATGACAGGACTTCAG
Organism: Bos mutus; assembly: GCF_027580195.1. Classification (NCBI taxonomy): domain Eukaryota; kingdom Metazoa; phylum Chordata; class Mammalia; order Artiodactyla; family Bovidae; genus Bos; species Bos mutus. The sequence continues at coordinate 96,919,878 of NC_091627.1, read as the reverse complement.
TGAAATTTCAGGAGCCACTTGTACTGTAAACCATCCAGTTCCATTTAAGACGTCAGATATGCAGATATGCAATAACCTCAGATATGCAGATGACACCACCCTTCTGGCAGAAAGTGAAGAGAAACTAAAGAGCCTCTTGATGAAAGTGAGAGTGAAAAAGCTGGCTTAAAACTCAACATTCACAAAACGAAGATCAAGGCCTCTGGTCCCATCACTTCATGGCAAATAGATGGGGAAACAATGGAAAGAGTGACAGACTTTATTTTCTTGGGCTCCAAAACCACTGCAGATGGTGATGGCAGCCATGAAATTAAAAGATGCTTGCTCCTTGGAAGAAAAGCTATGACAAACCTAGAGAGCATATTAAAAAGCAGAGATGTTACTTTGCCAACAAAGGTCTGTCTAGTCAAAGCTATGGTTTTTCCAGGAGTCATGTAGGGATGTGAGAGTTGGGCCTAAAGAAAACTGAGCACCAAAGAATTGATGCTTTTGAACTGTGTTGTTGGAGAAGACCCTTGAGAGTCCCTTGGACTGCAAGTATATCCAGTCAGTCAATCCTAGAGGAAATCAACCCTGAATATTCATTGGAAGGACTGATGCTGAAGCTGAACCTAATGGGAGGAACTACTCATTGGAAAAGACCCTGATGCTGGGAAAGACTGAAGGCAGGAGGAGAAGGGAATGACAGAGGATGACATGGTTGGATGGCATCACCAACTCGATGGACATGAGTTTGAGCAAGCTCGGGGATTTGATGATGGACAGGGAAGCCCGGCATGCTGCAGTCCGTGGGGTTGCAAAGAGTCAGACATGAATGAGGGACTGAACTAAACTTGTCTTTAACAGTTGTCTAGTCACCCAGGAGACTTGCAATCAGGCAGAATCAATAGTCAAAAAAAGAAAAGAAAGAGAAAGTTGGGAGGCAAAGCCTCAAATTTGGCTGGGTAGCCATGAAACAAAAAAGGCCATTGAGGATGTTCAAACAAATGTCTTTAATTTGCTTATGACATCTGCCTTAGGAATAGAAAAGGCCCTGAAAGGTCAATAAACAGTGGGAGCAAGAATCCTTCCACCATTTCTCTCCACAAGGGCATTGTAAATCTGGGCATAAATCATAATCTTTTCTGTTTATAATTATTACTATCAGTAAAGTCCCATTTTAATGAATTCTTTCAGCCTTCCAAATTTTTGGTCATAGAGGTTGGTACTAATGAGTCTATTGCTAGAAATCACTTCCCCAGTCTCCTAAATCTTGGCATAAGATGTAGATACCTGCATGTCTCTGTAGCGAACATCTATTGCCAAGGCTGGAACCAACTCTGGTCCTCACCATTGCTTCCCCGAACCCTGGGCAGGACATGTCCTGACCTGCCTCTTCCAGAGGGTGGGCTCATTGCTGTGTGGATCTGCCTTCTTCTCCCTTCATCTAAAAATGTTCATATGGCCACATATAGTGGAGAAGGGCATGAGAAAAGAGTTCTTGGGCATCAAGCTGTGTTGGTACCAAAGATTGGCTTTAGTTCTCTCCCATCTTCATGAGCTCTTCCCTTATATTTTTTTATAATAAACTTTGGCAGTTTTTCAATCGTATGTAAAGTCTTACACAAAAGCAGCTTCAAGACAGCCTTCTCCCATTCCCTAAGCCTGATTTTGTCCTCTAGCCCTTCCAATACAAAAATTCTGGAGCCACCACTGGCTTTAAGTACAACTTGACCTCAAATTGGACCTTGATTATTAATGCTACTCTCTGGGCCCCAGTGTCCTCATGTGTCTAGTGGAGGGACTGGATTACACAACCTGTAATCCTTCTTCTCATCCTAACAGCCTGCCTAGTCACTGCGGTCCTGTGTGTCATCAGTATGCAAGGAACACAGATACACTCAACCTGATGCCTGGGTCAAGCTGCTTCTCAGTTCAGTTCAGTCATTCCTTTCAGTCGCTCAGTTCAGTCATGTCCAACTCTTTGTAACGCCATGGACTGCAGCACACCAGTCTTCCCTGTCCATCACCAACTCCCGGAGCTTGCTCAAACTCATGTCCATCGAGTCAGTGATGCCATCCAACCATCTCATCCTTTGTCCCCTTCTCCTCCTGCCTTCAGTCTTTTCCAGCACCAGGGTTTTTTCTAAATGAGTAGTTCTTCACAACAGGCAGTCAACATATTGGAGCTTCAGCTTTACATCAGTCCTTCCAATGAACATTCAGGGCTGATTTCCTTTAGGATTGATTGGTTTGTTCTCTTTGCTGTCCAAAGGACTCTCAAGAGTCTTCTCCAACACCACAGTTCAAAAGCATCAATTCTTTAGCACTTAGCCTTCTTTATGGTCCAACTCTCACATCCATACATGACTCCTGGAAAAACCATAGCTTTGACTAGATGGATCTTTGTCAGTAAGGTCCATCTATTTCAAGGATAGTGAAATACCGTTGACCTAACAATTTTTCCTTGAAGTCCAGGCTGAGGGGTCATTATAAATTAATGGTTAGGACATCCGTATCTGTTGAGACCTGCTCTGCTGTCATCCATCCCAGATATCTGTGATCTTTTTAAAGCTCTGGATGTGACATAGCTCACCTTGACAAACTTCTTCCTGTCTTTCCTGGGCCTGAATATCTGTTTGGTAAGTATTCCCTAACAATGCATAAATGACAATCAAAAATCCCAAATTTTTGTCTTATTTGGTCCTCACAATATTTACATGAAATGGAAAAATTAAACTGCTAGTTAGGAATTGGCCATTTCTGATTGGAGTAAGGAAATTTTGAGAGACAGTGGCTAAGAGGTCCTATAAAATGTGACAAAGATGAGGGAAGGAACAAACCTCCCAGTGGCTAAGAGAAGCAGCCCAGCTCCACCGCCAGGGCCAAGACTCACAGCTAAACTAGTACTTGGACTTTACAGAACATCTACAAAAATTGTTCACCAATAAGGGAACCAAGACTCAAGAAGAGATGACTTTCCAGAAGCTCTCACTAGTCAGTGGCAGAAAAAGAAAAGACTACAATTCAGTCCTTTCTGACTTGTTGTCAGAGAAGTAGTGCAGCATTGTTACACTACAGTGGTAAGTGCAAATTCCGCATTTCTTCTGCAGTGGGTTGTTGAATGAAGAAGTGAGTGCCAAGCCTCTTGGAGCTTGGATCTATCTGTCAAAGGAGCACCCACTGCCCTTTCTGCCCAGGGCAGAAAGAATGGCCAGAGAGATAGCTGTACAGAGGACTGCAGAAGCGCGAGGAGGCTGAGCTGTGCCCTGTCCGATGACATGCCTGGGCCCTCTCCCAACCCCTGCCCTCCCTGTGCACTGTCTTCTTCCCTGTCCATGTGCTTTTCTTCTCTCGGGCAGTCTCGCACATGCACAGTCTACGTGTTTAGCCCTCTGACAACGCCTCCATTTGTTCCTGGTGTCACAATAGCTCTCTCGTGAGCCTCTAACAAAGAAATGAGATCTACAAGAAGGCCGTGAGGCAGGATGCTGAATAAAGGAGGAGGATTGGCTATGCAGGGAAGGAGGGAGAAGGTGAATCAGATTCCTCCTTCATAGGGGAACCTGATCTTGTTGTCCTCCTGAGAGGAGTACAGTTTATTCCAGCAAACCCTAAAGGAGGTATGATGTGTAGGTGTCTACATTTTAGTGCCCCTTTACCAGTCTATGACAGCATGTTTCAGCAACTGTCATGCTTGAATGTCTCAGTGGAATCCACATGTGGGGACTGGGGGATGAATAATACTACTCCAATTTTTTTTTAACTATGAAATATGATTTAAGTTGTAAATTGAGTACTTCCAAATTTGACAGCAGCTATGAAACTGATGCCACTGCTTCACTGTCCTTTTGCTATTTGAGCATCCTTTGGGTGCCTAGTCCCGGATTCAGCCAGTCACATACGATTTACATAGTTTAAGCGTCTCATGCTCTAGGTACCCGGGGTTAAGCTAGACACTGAGCCTCTGAGAAGGTATCATGCTGCCTCTGGTCATGAGCCTTACAAAGATGCTAGGGAAAAAAATGAACCTGTATCATGTGCCTACTGCACACCAGGCTCTGTCCTTTTCTCTTATCACATGTTATCTCAGTCAACCATCATTACCCAGTGAATAGTATGTGGCATGAGAAACCACTTCAAGTGAGATTAGGTAGCAGGAAAAATGAAAAGTGAGAGAGGGAGAGAGAAAGAGGTGTGTTCTGTGCTGTGAGCCCCATGGGAGGAGGAAAGCTATTACTCTGACAACAAGGGCTCTAGTGCCCAGGAATGCAGACCAAGGAAGCCGTAGATCACCAGCAGATGGGCCAGCCACAGGATGACCTATGAACACAAGCCTGCGTAGAGTTTACTTTCTGGAAAGCATGTTTTCCTCTCTTGAGCTCTTACTCTGTGTTTGACAGGCCTGGTCCCAGCATCCTTCATACGTTTCCTTAGAGGGTAACAGTCTCCCTAGGCACTTTCCCCAGCAGAGATTCAAAGACCATGTCCTTCTTCATCCAACTTTCTATCCTTGTTTTCCCATCAACATCTGGAAGAGGCCAACATCTGCATGTTTAATAGATGAAATCATTAAATTAATTAGATGGTAGTCACTATGGGGCCATGTTTATCTGGCCAGGTGTCATGGGAACACAAAAGAAACAGCACTTGTTTATTCCTGATAAGCATTTAATAGCATGTTAGAAATTATTATAAACAAGCCCTTACTTTTCAGGTCCCTAGAGCTTTGTATATTCTGAGGCTTCCTCCTAGAAAGCATAGCGTTCTCCAGAGACATACATAACGACTCATCCTTCAAGGTCAAATTCGAATACCAGCTCCATTAAGATGTGATTTTCCTGCCCAGACTGAAACGGCCTTCTGTCTGCTCTATGCCTCCTATGCATTGCAACTCTACTGCAGCACACAGCACCGTTGTATCTTCACTATCACAAAAGTGTGTGCCTCTCCCACAAGATCCTTCAAAAATGAATATACTGAGCTCTGATCTGACACACAGAAGAGGTAAAATAATGCTTCTTGAATAAATGAGTAAAAACTAAATTAGGAAATGTATGTGTATATAGGTTTGAATGTGCAAAGAAAGAAAGATTTCACTCATTGTTGACAGTGAATGTGAGAGTCCCGGATAGTGCTATGATTAAAAGCAAAGCAAATGCGGTGAAGAGAAGGAAGACAAAGGTTCTGAAGCCACACTGCCAAATTCAAACCCAGCCCCATCACTTGATGGATGAGTCATTTAAATTCTCTGAGCCTTGATTTCTTCATATGAAAAAAGGGAGTCATAAAAGTAGACTATCAAAGAGATAGTAAAAGATAAAATGAGTTAATAAACAGAAAACACATACAATAAATCATATCAGTTCCCAAGCATGTTAGTGTGTTAGCTAGATATTTGTGTTAGGAAATGGAAGTAAGAAAAAGGCTTTTCTCTTTATGTTTTCCTATAGTATTTGAATTTTCACTTCAAATATTTAGACAAGAAAAAGAAAACCAAGATAACAGAACTTCTGTTTCCAGCAAAATGGCAGACTAGATATTCTGATTTATGTTCTTGAAATTAACCAAAAAATTCTGTAGGAGATACCACCATCATTAAAAAACCCTCTCCTTTTTTAAAGTTAGTTTTTATTGGCATGCAGAGGAGCCTGGCAGGCTAAAGTCCATGGGGTTGCAAAGCAGACGCAATGTGGTGACTAAACAACTACATGGTTGTTTTATAATACTACGTTAATTTCTGGGTTGTTTTCTTTTTAAAAAAAAATTTAAAAAAATCTTCTTATATGCAATAATTATCTGCTAAGAAAGTGAGGACTACTCAGGTCAAATTTAAATGAAGACAATATTTCTAAGTATTGGACAGAGCAGCAAAGCTACCTTTGGTCTCCAGGGCATTTGACCTTGTTTGGCTTACAGGGTGTGGGGACAAGACAGGAAGCCTTGGACTTGCCCAAGATGGATTGTCTAATAGGATACCTTATCTTAAAGTTGGGAAGCAAAGGGAAACACTCTCAAGTGTTTAAAAGAGCTAGAAATGTCTACCCTGTCAGGGACTTCAAGGAAATTTGCTCATCCCAACCTTGGTGCTCAGTCAATAGTCCTTTTTTTGTGCCCATCTTTTCATGAAATGCTTCCTTGGTATCTCCACTTTTCTTGAAGAGATCTTTAGTCTTTTCCATTCTATTGTTTTCCTCTGTTTCTTTGCATTGTTCATTTAAGAAGGCCTTCTTATCTCTCCTTGCTATTCTCTGGACTTCTCCGTTCAGTTGGACATATCTTCCCTTTCTCCTTTGCTTTCCACTTCTCTTCTTTCCTCATCTATTTGTAAAGCCTCCTCAGACAACCACTTTACCTTCTTGCATTTCTTTTTCTCTGATTAATTGATCATATAATTGTGAAATAAATTAGGGCTCTCTATTCCGGTCTATCGATCAATGTTTACTTTTACCTCAGTGCCATACAGTTTTGTTTACCGTATCTTTCTAGTATAGCTTGAAATCAGAGAGCATTATACGTTCAACTTTGTTCTTCTTTCTCAAGATTGTTTGGGTTACTTGGGATCTGATGTGTTTCCACAGAAATTTGAAAATTCCTTGCTCTAGTTCTATGAAAAATGCCATTTGTGTTTTGGAAGAAATTGCATTGAATCTGCAGATTTCCTTGGATAATATGATCATTTTAACAATATTATCTTTTCCAATTTGTGAACATGGTATATTTTTCCATCTGTGTCACCTTCAATTTACTCCATCAGAGTTTTGTAGTTTTTGGAGCTGAAACCTCCCTTAGTGAGGTTTATTCTTAGCTATTTTATTCTTTTTGATGTTATTTTAAGTGAGATTGTTTTCTTAATTTCTCTTTCTGATAGTTCATTGTTATAATATAGAAACACAGCAGATACCTGTATTAATTTAGGGCTTTCTCCTCTACTGAATTTATTTAATAATTTGAATATTTATTGGTGGTGTTTTTAGGATTTTCTATATAGTATCATGCCATCAGCAAACAGTGACAACTTCATTTGTTCCTTTCCAATTTTTATTTCTTTGATTTGTTTTTCTTGTTTGATTGCTATGTCTAGGACTTACAATGCTACTTTGAATATAAAGGGCAAAGGTGAACATCCTTGCCTTATTCCTGATCTCAGAGGGAATGCTTCCAGCATTTTACCATGAAGTATGATGTTAATGGTGGGCTTGTCATATATGGCCTTTACTGTACTGCAGTATATTCCCTCTATACACAGTTGTTGGAGGTTTGTTTTTTTTTTAATCATAAATAGATGCTTAATTTTGCAAAAGATCTTTCTGCATCTATGGAAATGATCTGATCATTTCTATTCTTCTTTTGTTAACACAGGTGTCACATTGACTGATTTGTTGGTCTTGAATCATTTTGTATCCCTGTGACAAATTCCACTAGACTATAGTGAATGATCCTATTAATGTTTTGTCCTATTAGGTTGGCTAATTTTGGGGGATTTTATATCTATGTTCATCAGTAATTTTGACCCTAAATATGATTTTCTGTGGTATCTTTGGTATCATGATGATGTTAACCTCATATATGAATTTGGAATTGTTTCTTCCTCTTCAATATTTTGGAATAATTTGAAAAGGATAGGTATTAACTCTTCTTTAAAGGTTTTGTAAAGTTCATATATGAAGCCACCTGGATATGCACTTTGGTTAGCTGGGAGTTTTAAAATTTTCAGAGAACCAGATCTTAGTTTCATTGTTTTTCAATCTCTATTTCATTTATTTCTGCTTTAATATTTTTTTTTATTTCTTCTCTCTTACCAACTTTGGATTTTATTTATTTTCTTTTTCTAGCTCCTTTAAGTGTGAATTTTAACTCAAAATTTTTCTTGTTTCCCTGCTTAGCTTTCTATATACTTCCCTCTTATAAATGATTTTGCTGTATCTCATGGATTTTGGATCTCCATATTTGCATTTTAAGTTCCTCTCCGGATATTTTTTATTTCCTCTTGGATTTCTTCAGGGACCCATCGGTTATTTTCTAGCATATTGTTTAGCCTCCATGTGTTTGTGTTTTTACAGTATTGTTTTCTTGTAGTTTGTTTCTACTCTCATACCACTGTGGTCAGAAGAGATGCATGGTATGATTTCAATCTTTTTAAATTTATTGAGACTTGATTTGTGGCTCAGTATGCCATTGATTTTTAGAGAGTGTTCCATGCATACTTGAATTTGTATTCTGCTTTTGGATGGAATGTTATATATATACATTTATTAGAGTCATCTGATCTAATGTATTGTTTCTCTAATGTGTTGTTGTCAGTGTTTTCTTGTTGATTTCTGTCTCGAAGATCTGTCCATTAATATAAGCGGGGTTTTAAAATTCCCTGATATTATTGTATTAGTATCAAAAATTTGAACCATGCATTCAGTGCTTTGATGTTCTCCACTACACCTATTTCTTTTTCTGGAGTTTTAACTTGTTCCATCATTTGGAACATATTTCTTTGTTGTCTTCCTTTGCCTAAGACTCTATGTTTATTTGTATATATTTGTAAGGTCAGTTACTTTTCCCAATTTTAGAGAAATGAACTTTTATAGCAGATTTCAGTGTGTCCCAGCAACATACTCCCATCTGGGTGCCAGAACTTTAATATCTTGGTATGTCCTCTATGTGGGCTGAATGGGCCTATCTGTTGTGGTGGGACCAACCACTATGAATGCACTGGTTGGCAGGGCTGTTTTCCGGCCAATCCTGTCTAATGATTAGGCTACCAGTCAATGTTGAGTGACTCCTGATCTCAGGATGGCTGCCTACCTGTGCTGGACTGTGCCAGTCCTGATGCTGGCCCACTATTGAATAGGACTAGGGCCTTGGCTGTCCTGGGGCTGGTGCAGGCCTGCGGGGTAGTTCTGAATGGCTGTGTGTCTCAGGAGGTCATGGGGCTGTTTCTAGTATACAAATGGGTGGTGCAGGGCCTAGGAGGAGAAGGCAATGGCACCCCACTCCAGTACTTTTGCCTAGAAAATCCCATGGATGGAGGAGCCTGGTAGGCTGCAGTCCATAACATCGCTAGAGTCGGACACGACTGAGTGACTTCACTTTCACTTTTCACTTTCATACACTGGAGAAGGAAATGGCAACCCATTCCAGTGTTCTTGCATGGAGAATCCCAGGGACGAGGAAGCCTGGTAGGCTGCCGTCTATGGGGTCGCACAGAGTCGGACACGACTGAAGCGACTTAGCAGCAGCAGGGCCTAGGAATGGCTGGTTATGTGGCCCAAGGTGTCCCTGGGCTGATCCCATCTTACTGGTGGGTACTGTTGGATCCTGGTATAGTTGACTTCATAAGTCTCAGGGATGATCTTGGACTTCTGGTGCAAGGGGCCTTGCCCCAGGGTTAACAGGCTAGAAGGAAGATGCCAAATCGTGGTAGACAGCACCAGTGTTCTTGTGGTAGAGTGAGCTCTCAAATATAGCTGCTTTGAAGACTTGCCAGCAAGAAGATGGAGTAGAAGGATGTCAACTCACCCCTTTTACAAAAACACCAAATCACAGCTACTGCTAAACAACCATCATCAACAAAAAGAATGCTGGAACCTACCAAAAAGATATCTTATATCTAAAGACAAAGACAAAGTCACAAAGAGATGGTAAGAGGGATACAACTGTGATAAAAGCAAATCCCATACCTGCCAGGTAGGTGACCTATAAACTGGAAAGTAATTATACCACAGAAGTTATCCCAGAAGAGTGAAAGTCCTGAGCCCCACATTAGGCTTCTCAGCCTAGGGATCTGGCAATGGGAGGAAGAGCTACCAGAGAACCTGGCTTTTAAGGTCAGTGGGGTTGGATTGCAAGAATTCCACAAGATTGAGGGAAAGAGAAACTCTATTCTTGGAGGGTGCACACAAGGTCTAGTGTGCACCAGGACCAGGAGAAAAAGAGTGATCTCATCAGAGACAGGGCCAGACCTACCTGCTAGTCCTGGAGGGTCTCCTGCAGAGGCAAGAGGTGGCTATGGCTCACTGCAGGGACAACAATAGTGGCAGCAGCAGCTGTGGTGAGTAGTCATTGGCATGAGCCCTCCTAGAGACTTCCATTTCCCACCAAGACCTATCCCTACCCGATAGTCTGTAGGCACCAGTGCTGGGACACCTCAGGCCAAACAACCAACAGGGCAGGAAGACAGCCCAACCCATCCAGAGTCAGGCCACATAAAGTCTTCCCAAGCATGGCTCTGCCACCAGAGGGATAAGATCCAGCTCCACACACCAGCAGGCAGGAACCAGTCCCTCCCACTAGTAAGCCAGTACAAGGCTCTTTGACAGCTTTATCCACCAGACGGCAGATGCCAGAAGCAAGAAAAACTACAACTCTGCAGGCTGTGTTAAGGAAATAACAATCAGAAAGATAGAGAAGATGAGATGGTAGAGGAATACGTCTCAGGTGAACAATGATATAAAACCATAGAACAACAACTAAGTGAAATGGAGATAGGCAATCTACTCAAAAAAGAATTCAGAGTAATGATAGTAAAGATGATCCAAGATCTCAGAAAAAGATGGAGGCACAGTTGGAGGAGATACAAGAAATGTTAATGAAGACCTGAAAGAACTAAAGAACAAGCAAGCAGAAGTGAAAAATACAGTAATCAAAATGAAAAATACACTAGAAGATATCAATGGCAGAGTAACTGAGGAAGAAGAGCAAATAACTGACCTGAAAAATAGAATGGTGGACGTCAATATCATGGGAAAAAATTTGAAAAAGATGAAAGGAGAACAATCTAAGAGACTTATGCTGTGCTGTGCTGTGCTTAGTTGTTCAGTTATGTTTGACTCTTTGTGACCCCATGGACTGCAGCCCACAAGGCTCCTCTGTCCTTGAGGATTCTCCAGGCAACAATGCTACAGTGGGTTTCCATGCCCTCCTCTGGGGAAGAGACTTATGGGACAACATTAAATGCACCAATATTCACATTATAGGGCTCCCAGAAGGAGAAGAGAGAGAGAAAGGACCTGAGAAGATATTTGAAGATAATAGCTGATAGTTTCCCTAACATGGGAAATGAAACAGTCATCAAAATCCAGGATGCACAGAGTCCCAGGCAGAATGCCCAAGGAGGAACACTCTGAGACATATAGTAATCAAACTGACAAAAATTAAAGACAAAGAAAAAATTTTAAAAGCAACAAGGGACTATCAACAAATAAGATACAAGGGAATCCCATAAGGTTATCCCCTGCTTTATCAGGAGAAACTCTGCAGATCAGAAAGGAAGGACATAATATATTTAAACTGGTCAATGGGGAAAAGCTACAACAGAATACTCTACCCAGGAAAGCTCTTTTTAGATTAGATAGATAAATCAAAACATTTACAGACAAGAAAAAGCTAAGAGAATTCAGCACCACCAGATGAGATTTGCAACAAATGCTAAAGGAACTTCTCTGCTGCTGATGCTGCTGATGCTAAGTCACTTCAGTCGTGTCCAACTCTGTGCAACCCCATAGACGGCAGCCCACCAGGCTCCCCCATCCCTGGGATTCTCCAGGCAAGAACCCTGGAGTGGGTTGCCATTTCCTTCTCCAATGTATGAAAGTGAAAAGTGAAAGTGAAGTCGCTCAGTTATGTCCGACTCTTAGCAACCCCATGGACTGCAGCCTACTAGGCTCCTCTATCCATGGGATTTTCCAGGCAAGAGTACTGGAGTGGGTTGCCATTGCCTTCTCCAAGGAACTTCTCTAAGCAAAATAAAAGACAACTACTAAAAACAACAAAATTATTATTAGAAAACTCACTGGTAAAGGCAAAAGAAGTAAATGTAGGAAATCATCTGCACACAAATAGGATATCAAAACCAGCAATTGTGACAAGAGTACAAATGCAGGATATTCAGAATGCATCCAAAAGTAAGAGGCCAGCAACTGAAAATGATCTTGTTTATATAGAGACTGTTAAATCAAATCCTCTACGGAACTACAAACTGAAAATCTACAACAGGCAGAAAAAAGAAACATGAGTCAAAACACGTCATTAAAGTTAGTCATCAAATCACAAGAGAAGGAAACAAAAGAGGAAAGGAAGAAAAAGATCTAAAAAATTTTAAAAAATAACAAAATGGCAATAGGAGCATTGTTGTTGTTATTGTTGTCAGTAAGTTGTGGCCAGCTCTTTGTAGTCCTATGACTGCAGCATGCCAGGCTCTTCTGTCCTGCACTATCTCCTAGAATTTGTTCAAATTCATGTATATTGAGTCTGTGGTGCTATCTAACCAGCTCAACCTCCTCTATCCCCTTCTCCTTTTGACTTCAGTTTTTCCCAGCATCTGGGAAAAATTGCGAGCTCCTCTTTGCACCAAGTGGCCAGATTCAGCTTTAGCATCAGTTCTTCCAAATGAACATTCAGAGTTGATTTCCTTTAGGATTGACTGGTTTGATCTCCTTGCAGTCCAAGGAACTCTCAAGAGTCTTCTTCAACATCACAGTTCAAAAGCATCAATTCTTCAGTGCTCAGCTTTGTTTATGGTCCTAGTCTCACATCCATACATGACTACTGGAAAAATCATAGCTTTGACTATATAAACCTTTGTCAGCAGAGCAATGTCTCTGCTTTTTGACACACTGCCTAGGTTTGTCATAGCTTTCCTTTAAAGGAGCAAGTGTCTTTATTTTCATGGTTGCAGTCAACATCCACAGTTATTTTGGAGCCCCAGAAAGTAAAATCTACCGCTTCCACGTTTTCCTCTTTTATTTGCCATGAAGTGATGGGACTGGATACCATGATCTTAGTTTTTGTAATGCTGAGTTGACCAAGCTAGTTTTTTCACTCTCCTCTTTCACCCTCATCAAGAGGCTCTTTAGTTCCTCTTCTCTCTGCCATTAGAGTGATATCGTCTGCATATCTGAGGTTGTTGATACTTCTCCTGGCAATCTTGATTCCAGCTTATGATTCATCTAGCCTGGCATTTCACATGATGTACTCTGCATATAAGTTAAATAAGCAGGGTGACAATACACAGCCTTGACATACTCTTTTCCCAATTTTGAACCAGTTCATTGTTTAATGTCAGGTTCTAAATGTTGCTTCTTAACTTGCATACAGACTTCTCATGAGACAGGTAAAGTGGTCTGGTACTCCCACTTCTTGAAGAATTTTCCAGTTTATTGTGATCCACACAGTCTAAGGCTTTATCAAAGTCAATAAAGCAGTTTTTCTTGAATTCCCTTGCTTTCTCCATAATCCAACGAATGTTGGCAATTTGATCTCTGCTTCCTCTGCCTTTCCTAAACTCAGCTTGTACATCTGAAAGTTCTCGGTTCAAGTATTGCTGGAGCCTAACTTGAAGGATTTTGAGTATGACTTTGCTAGCATGTGAAAAGCGTGCAATTGTATGGTACTTTGAATATTTTTTGGCAATAAGAGGATTATTGTCCAGTTGCTCAGTCATGTCCAACTCTTTGCAACACCATGGACTGCAGCATGCCAGGCTTCCTTGTCCTTCACCATCTCCCAAATCTTGCTCAAACTTATGTCCATTGAGTCAGTGATGCCATCCAACCGTTTCATCTTCTGTTGTCCCCTTCTCTTCCTGCCTTCAATATTTCCAAGCACCATGGTCTTTTCCAGTGAGCTGGCTCTTCACATCAGGTGGCCAAAGTATTGGAGCTTCAGCTTCAGCATCAGTCCTTCCAATGAATATTCAGGATTGATTTCCTTTAGGATTGACTGGTTTGATCTCCTTGCAGTCCAAGGAACTCTCAAGAGTCTTCTTCAACATCACAGTTCAAAAGCATCAATTCTTCAGTGCTCAGCTTTGTTTATGGTCCTAGTCTCACATCCATACATGACTACTGGAAAAATCATAGCTTTGACTATATAAACCTTTGTCAGCAGAGCAATGTCTCTGCTTTTTGACACACTGCCTAGGTTTGTCATAGCTTTCCTTTAAAGGAGCAAGTGTCTTTATTTTCATGGCTGCAGTCAACATCCACAGTTATTTTGGAGCCCCAGAAAGTAAAATCTACCGCTTCCACATTTTCCTCTTTTATTTGCCATGAAGTGATGGGACTGGATACCATGATCTTAGTTTTTGTAATGCTGAGTTGACCAAGCTAGCTTTTTCACTCTCCTCTTTCACCCTCATCAAGAGGCTCTTTAGTTCCTCTTCTCTCTGCCATTAGAGTGATATCGTCTGCATATCTGAGGTTGTTGATACTTCTCCTGGCAATCTTGATTCCAGCTTATGATTCATCTAGCCTGGCATTTCACATGATGTACTCTGCATATAAGTTAAATAAGCAGGGTGACAATACACAGCCTTGACATACTCTTTTCCCAATTTTGAACCAGTTCATTGTTTAATGTCAGGTTCTAAATGTTGCTTCTTAACTTGCATACAGACTTCTCAGGAGACAGGTAAAGTGGTCTGGTACTCCCACTTCTTGAAGAATTTTCCAGTTTATTGTGATCCACACAGTCTAAGGCTTTATCAAAGTCAATAAAGCAGTTTTTCTTGAATTCCCTTGCTTTCTCCATAATCCAACGAATGTTGGCAATTTGATCTCTGCTTCCTCTGCCTTTCCTAAACTCAGCTTGTACATCTGAAAGTTCTCGGTTCAAGTATTGCTGGAGCCTAACTTGAAGGATTTTGAGTATGACTTTGCTAGCATGTGAAAAGTGTGCAATTGTATGGTACTTTGAATATTTTTTGGCAATAAGAGGATTATTGTCCAGTTGCTCAGTCATGTCCAACTCTTTGCAACACCATGGACTGCAGCATGCCAGGCTTCCTTGTCCTTCACCATCTCCCAAATCTTGCTCAAACTTATGTCCATTGAGTCAGTGATGCCATCCAACCGTTTCATCTTCTGTTGTCCCCTTCTCTTCCTGCCTTCAATATTTCCAAGCACCATGGTCTTTTCCAGTGAGCTGGCTCTTCACATCAGGTGGCCAAAGTATTGGAGCTTCAGCTTCAGCATCAGTCCTTCCAATGAATATTCAGGATTGATTTCCTTTAGGATTGACTGGTTTGATCTCCTTGCAGTCCAAGGGGCTCTCAAGAGTCTTCTCCAACACCACAGTTCAAAAGCATTAATTCTTTGGCTCTCAGCCTTCTTTATGGTCCAACTCTCACATTGGTACATGACTACTGGAAAAACTATGGCTTTGACTATATGGACCTTTTTCGGCAAAGTCACGTCTCTGCTTTTTAATATGCTTTCTAGATTTGCCATAGCTTTTCTTCCAAGAAGCAAGCATATTTTAATTTCATGGGTGTAGTCACCATCTGTAGTGATTTTTGGAGCCCAAGAAAATAAAGTCTGTCACTGTATCCATTTTTTTCCATCTATTTGCCATGAAGTGATGGGACCAGATGCCACGATCTTTGCTTTTTGAATATTGAGTTTTAAGCAAGCTTTTGCAAATGTGAAATAAGAGCATGAATATCAATAATTACATTAAATGTAAATGGATTAAGTGTTCCAACCTAAAGTTTACCTGAATGAATACAAAAACAAGACCCATAGAAGACCCATTTAAGTCCACAAAAGACCCACTTCAGATATATGGACACATACTGACTGAAAATAGCAGGATGGAAACAATTAGTCCATACAAATGGAAATTAAAAGAAAGCTGGAGTAGCAATACTCATATCAGACAAAATAGATTTTCAAATAAAGACTAACAAGTGACAAAGAAGTATACTACATAATGATCATGGGATCCATCTAAGAAGAAGATATAACAATTGTAAATATTAATATATATGCACCCAACATAGAAGCAGTTCAATATATAAAGCAATCACAAACAGTTGTAAATGGAGAGATTTACATTAACACAATAACAGCGGGGGAATTTAACACCCCACTTTCATCAATGGACAAGTCATAAAGACAGAAAATCCATAAGGAAACACAGACCTTAAATGATACATTAGATTAGATAGACTCTCCCAGGTGGCACTAGTGGTGAAGAAGCTGCTTGCCAATGCAGGAGACATAAGAGGTACAGGTTTGATCCCTGGGTTGGTTAGATCCCCTGGAGAAGGGCATGGCCACCCATGTATGCCACCCATCCAGTATGCTTACCTGGAGAATCCCATGGATAGAGGAGTCCGGCAGGCTACATCCAGAGGATCACAAGGAGTCGGATACGACAGAAGCAACTCAGCAAGCAAGCCATGATTATGGAGCCTTTGATCCCAAATCAGAAGAATACATATCCTTCTCAGTGGCACATGGAATATTCTCCAGGATTGACCACATGCTGAGCCACAAAATGAGTCTTGGTAAATTTAAGAAGATTGAAATCATATTGATTTTTTCCAACCACAACTCTGTGAGATTAGAAATCAACTACAAAAAAAAAAATGCAAACAAACAAACAAAAAACCAACACAAACACATGGTAGCCAGACATTATGCTACTAAACAATGGATGACTAAGGAAATAAAAAAGTATCTAGAGACAAAAGAAGATGAAAAGACAATAATCCAAAACCTATGGAACATGGCAAAAGCAGTTCTAGGAAGGAAGCTTAGAAAACTCACAAATAAACAACCTAACCTTACGCCTGAAGCAACTAGAGGAAGAACAAACAAAATCCAAAGTTAGTAGGTGGAAAGCAATTATAAAGATAAGAAATAAATAGAAATGAAGAAAACAAAAGAAAAGATCAATTTAAACTTTTGGTCAAAAGATCAAAAGCTGGTGTTTTGAAAAAAAATAAAACTGACAAATCTTTTTTTAGCTAGACTTATCAAGAAAAATCAATGAAATTAAAAATGAAAAAGGAGGAAGTTACAATGGACATCACAGAAATACAAAGGATTGTAAGAGGCTATTAGAAACAACTCTACGCCAATAAAATGCATGACCTGGAAGAAATGGACAAATTCTTAGAAAGATATAATCTCCCAAGAATGAACCAGGAAGAAATAGAAAATATGAACAGGTCAATCACAAGTACTAAAATTGAAACTGTAATGCAAAAACTCCCAAGAAACAAAAGTACAGGACCAAATGGCTTCACAGGCAAATTTTATCAAGCATTAGAGATGAGTTAATATATATTCTTTTGAAACTGTTCCAAAAAACTGCAAAGGAAGAAATATTTGCAAACTCATTCTATGAGGCCACCATTATTCTGATACCAAAATCAAAGATAACACACACAAAAAATTACAGGCCAATATCACTGATGAACATAAACGCAGGAAATCCTCAACAAAATACTAGCAATGCAAATCCAACAATACATTAAAAGAATCATACACCATGATCAAGGGAGATTTATCTCAGGGATACAGGATTTTTCAACATCTGTAAATCAATCAGTGTGATATACTACCTCAAAAATTGAAGAATTTAAGCCATATGATCATCTTAATAGTTGCAAAAATCTTTTGACAAAACTCAATACCCCCTTATGATAAAAAAAAACTCTTCAGAAAGAGGTCACAGAGGGAACATACCTCAACACAATAAAGGCCATGCATGTCAAACCTACAGCCAACATCATAATGGTGAAAAGGTGAAAGCATTTCCTCTAAGATAAGAAACGAGACAAAGATGTCCACTCTTGACAGTTTTATTCAGCATAGTTTTGGAAGTCCTAGCCATGGCAATTAGAGAACAAAAGGAAATAAAAGGAATGCAAACTGGAAACGAAGATGTTAAGTGGTCACAGTTTGTAGATGCCATGATACTATACATAGAAAATCCTAAAGATGCTACCAGAAAACTAGTAGAGCTCATCAATGATTTTTGTAAAGTCACAGGATACAAATTTAATACACATAAATTGGTTGTATATCTATACATTAACAACAAAAGATCGGAAAGAGAAGTATACCTATCTAAGAAGACCAAAGACCTGTATTCTGAAAACTATTAGATGCTCATGAAAGAGATCAGAGGTTACACAAACAGATGGAAAGATATGCCATGTTCTTTGACTGGAAGAATCAATATTGTCAAAATGATTATACCACCTATAGTCATGTCCCACCCATAGAGGGTGGGACAAATTGAGAGAGTAGCATTGACATATAAACATTACCATGTGTGAAATAGATAGCTAGTTGGAAGTTGCTGTATAACACAGGGAGCTCAGCCTGGTGCTCAGTAATGACCTAGATGGGTGGAATAAAAGGCTCAAGAAGGCAGGGATATATGTATATTAATGGCTGGTTCATGTTGTTGTACAGCAGAAACCGTACAGTTTTCTGTACGGGGGAACCTAGCCCACCAGGTTCCCCCATCCCTGGGATTCTCCAGGCAATCAACATTGTAAAGCAATTATCCTCCAGTTAAAAATTTTTAAAAATCTGCTGACATCAGCTATCCTGGCCCCTTTTAAAGCTTTCATTATAGAAAGTAGGATTGCTTAAAAGCCCTCATTACAAACAGCTTGGTAGATTAAAATATCAGTGTCCTTACTGACATCAGGTGGTGTGTGGTTTTAACTTGTTTGGTTGCTTTTTATTTGTTTGCTTTTAATATGGAATAAACATCATTGTTCATTTTTCTTTTTAAATGGCTGCCTTGACAGTCTGTGTTTCCAACAGGAATCCTAATTCCCTTCTGCCTCTCTGAAAGGCTTTCCAAGATCAGAAATTGGATCTGATCCAGGTTCCTTTCAAATTACTGCTTCTGTATGTGGTCTGGGAGTGTGAAATTTTGCATGCACCCTTTAAGGCCAGACAGAGTCTGTTTCCTCAAGCCCTCTAGCTCTTCCATATGCAAACTTGGATAGCCTTTAAAGCCCAGTGTTTGGGGACTCACCTTTCTGGTAAAGACCACAATCCACATAGAGTTTGGGAGCTCTGTGTGGCACTTGGACTCCTCACTTTTTGGGAAGAACCTCTACTATTGTGATTATCCTCCTGTTTGTTGGTTACTTCCCCAGTGTTGTGGGTCTTGACTATATCATGTCTTGCCCACCCGCCACATGTCTTCTTCTTTTTTAAAAAAAAATAATTAATTTTAATTGGAGCCTAATTACTTTACAATATTGTAGTGGTTTTGGCCACACATTGACATGAATCAGCCATGGGTGAACATGTGTCCCCCATCCTGAACACCCCCCACCTCCCTCCCCATCCCATCCCTCAGGGTTGTCCCAGGGCATTGGCTTTGAGTGCCCCGTTTCATGCATCAAACTTGGACTGGTGATCTATTTCACATATGGTAATATACATGTTATATATTAACATGTTATATGCTATTCTTTCAAATCATCCCACCCTCGTCTTCTCCCACAGAGTCCAAAAGTCTGTTCTTTATATCTGTGTCTCTTTTGATGTCTCTCATATACAGTCATCATTCTCATCTTTCCAAATTCCATATATATGTGTTAATATACTGTATTGGTGTTTTTCTTTCTGACTTACTTCACTCTGTATAATAGACTCCAGTTTCACCCACCTCATTAGAACTGATTCAAATGTGTTCTTTTTGATAGCTGAGTAATATTCCATTGTGTATATGTACCACAGCTTTCTTATCCATTCATCTGGTGATGGACATCTAGGTTGCTTCCATGTCCTAGCTATTGTAAACAGTGCTGCGATGAACATTGGGGTACATATGTCTCTTTCAATTCTGGTTTCCTCGGTGTGTATGCCCAGCAGTGGGATTGCTGGATCATAAGGCAGTTCTATTTCTGTTCTCCATAGTGGCTGCACCAGTTTGCATTCCCACTAGCAGTATAAGAGGATTCCTTTTTCTCCATACCTTTTCCAGCATTTATTGTTTGTAGACTTTTTGATAGAAGCCATTCTAACTGGTGTGAGATGGTACCTCATTGTGGTTTTGATTTTCATTTCTCGATAATGAGTGATGTTGAACATCTTTTCATGTGTTTGTTAGCCATCTGTATGTCTTCTTTGGAGAAACGTCTCTTTAGTTCCCTGGCCCATTTTTTGATTGGGTCATTTATTTTTCTGGTCTTGAGCTGCATGAGCTGCTTGTATATCTTTGAGATTAATTCTTTGTCAGTTGCTTCAGTAGTAAATAGCCATTTGCTATTATTTTCTCCCATTCTGAAGGCTGTCTTTTCGCCTTGCTTATAGTTTCCTTTGTTGTGCAAAAGCTTCTAAGTTTAATCAGGTCCCATCTGTTTATTTTTGTTTTTACTTCCATTACTCTGGGAAGTGGGTCATAGAGGATCCTTCTGTGATTTATGTCACAGAGTGTTTTGCCTATGTTTTCCTCTAGGAGTTTTACAGTTTCTGGTCTTATGTTTAGATCTTTAACCCATTTTGAGTTTATTTTTGTGTATGGTGTTAGAAAGTGTTCTAGTTTCATTCTTTTACAGGTGGTTGATCAGTTTTCCCAGCACCACTTGTTAAAGAGATTGTCTTTTCTCCATTGTATATTCTTGCCTCCTTTGTCAAAGATATGGTGTCCATAGATGCGTGGGTTTATCTCTGGGCTTTCTATTTTGTTCCATTGATCTATATTTCTGTCTTTGTGCCAGTACCATACTGTCTTGATGACTGTGGCTTTGTAGTAGAGCCTGAAGTCAGGCAGGTTGATTCCTCCAGTTCCGTTCTCCTTTCTCAAGATTGCTTTGGCTATTCAAGGTTTTTGGTATTTACATACAAATTGTGAAATTATTTGTTCTAGTTCTCTGAAAAATACCATTGGTAGCATGATAGGGATTGCATTGAATCTATAGATTGCTTTGGGTAGTATACTCATTTTCACTATATTGATTCTTCTGATCCATGAACATGGTGTATTTCTCCACCTATTAGTGTCCACTTTGATTTCCTTCATCAGTGTTTTATAGTTTTCTATACATAGGTCTTTTGTTTCTTTAGGTAGATATATTCCTAAGTATTTTATTCTTTTGGTTGCAATGGTGAATGGAATTGTTTCCTTAATTTCTCTTTCTATTTTCTCATTATTAGTGTATAGGAATGCAAGGGATTTCTGTGTATTAATTTTATATCCTGCAACTTTACTATATTCATTGATTAGTTCTAGTAATTTTCTGGTGGAGTCTTTAGGGTTTTCTTTGTAGAGGATCATGTCATCTGCAAACAGTGAGAGTTTTACTTCTTCTTTTCTAATCTGGATTCCTTTTATTTCATTTTCTTCTCTGATTGCCGTGGCTAAAACTTCCAAAACTATATTGAGTAGTAGTGGTGAGAGTGGGCACCTTGTCTTGTTCCTGACTTTAGGGGAAATGTATTATTCATTATTGATCGACTCTTTTCTATTTCTTCTAGATCCTTGTTAAACATTTCTTGCATCTTCTCAATCCTTGTCTCTGGTCTATTTATCTGTAAGTCCATTTTGTTTTTAAGATGTTGGATCGTCTTTACTATCATTGTTCTGAATTCTTTTTCAGGTAGACTCCCAATCTCCTCCTCTTTGGTTTGGTTTGGTGGGCATTTATCATTTATCATTTATCATAATGGTGGGCATTTATCATAAATATTGAATATTTATTTGCCTTTTCATTTTGTTTAGATTGCTGTGTTTGGGGTGGTCTTTCTGTAGGCTGGAAGTTTGTAGTTCCACTTTATTGTGGAGCTTGCTCCCTTTGGGTGGGGTTAGATTAGTGGCTTGTCAAGGTTGCCTGGCTAGGGGAGCTTTCGTTTGTGTTCTGGTGGGTGGAGCTGGATCTCTTCTCTCTAGAATGCAATGAAGTGTCCAGTAGTGAGTTTTTCGGTGTCTGTGGGTTTGGCATGGCTTTGGGCAGCCTGTATTTTAGTTCTTGGGGCTGTGTTCTTGTGTTGCTGGAGAATTAGTGTGGTATGTCTTGCTCTGGAACTTGTAGGCTCTTGGGTGGAGCTTGGTTTCAGTGTAGATATGGAGGCTTTTGGATAAGCTCTTGTTCTCTGGAATCAAGAGTTTTCTGGTGTTCTCAAGTTATGGATTTAAGCCTCCTGCCTACGGCTTTCAGTCTTATTCTTACATTAGCCTCAAAACTTCTCCATCCATACAGCACAGATGATAAAACATCTAAGTTAATGGTGAAAAACTTATTCACAGTGAGGGACATCCAGAGAGGTTCACAGAGTTACATGGAGAAGAGAAGAAGGAAGAGAGAGATAGAGGTGACCAGGAGGAGAAGAGGGGGAGTCAAAAGAGGAGAGAGCAAGCTAGCCAGTAATCAATTCCCTGTGTGCTCTCCACAGTCTGGAACACCCAAAGAGGTTCATGGAGTTATATAGAGAAGAGAAGAAGGGAGAAGGGAAATAGAGGTGACCAGGAGGAGAAGATGGTGTCTCCTGCTTCTTTATATACTTAGTTATGGGAAATCATGCCATTATCACAGACAAATAGTTCTAATTTTTGTGTGCCCATGGGAGGAGTTGAGCTCAGGGTCTTCCTACTCTATCATCTTAGCTGCTCCTGAAAACACTCAGGGTGTTATATTTGGTTTAGATATTTACTGCATTTTACCCATAGTTCATTTCAGGCCTTAGTCATGTGTACTTTTATGGTAGCCCTGGTTGAAAACTTTATATTTGAATCATCTTTGAACTACATTGGTCCTTCTTTGATCACACCTGAACAGGAGAGCTTGGACAAGAATCAGCCACATCCCTTCCTTCAGTTCACTCTAAATTGTCACAGGCTCTTGATGCCATCTTGTCTTTGAAATCTTCCCAGGCTTCCCAGGTAGCTCAGTGTTAAAGAATCCACCTGCCAATGCAAGAAATTCCAGAGACTTGGGTTCAATTCATGAGTCGGGAAGATTCCCTGGAGAAGGAAATGGCAACCCACTCCAGTATTCTTGCCTGGAAAATCCCATGGACGAAGGAGCCTGACATGCTACAGTCCATGGGGTCTCAAGAGCTGAACATGATTAAGCATGCATACTGCACACCTCTTGAAATTTTATGCAATCTTGTCATTTGCTACTTTTTGAAATGAGTTCACTAACAGTGTTACAAATCTACTGGGGCTTGGAGGCAAAAAACTCAAGCTATTTGGAGTTATGCATAGCATGGCAGTGAGAATGTGAGGGCCTCTGCCATTACCACAGTGCTTTAGTAGGCGTGTGAACTCTGGTCATCTCTATTGGCTGCTCAAAGACCTCTTCATTTATAGGTTGTGAGCTTGGTCTTAGTTAAATAGACAAAGTTTCTGGTCAAGTGATCTGGCTAAATGAGGTCCCTGAATTTTGTAATTAAAGAAATGTCCTAGAAAAAACCCAAACTGACAAAGCCTTAGTGGCCTTGGGTATAAAACTGTGTGTTCCTTACAGTGGAATGGTGGTCCTTATAATGGAATGGAGGGGACTAGGAGAAAGGATGACGTGACCTCTTTTTGGGAGGAAGAGCCAAGGGGAGATACCATGTAGAAAGACTGAATTTTGTACAGTTTCCAACAAAGTGGTCAATGCAAACATTATTTGACAAATACTTACTGAGAATTTAAGAGTTAAATGTTAAGAGCTAGGAGATTCTGAAAGACCTGGATCCAGTGAGATCATTCCTGCAAGGATGATCTCAAATGTCTGTATGACAGAAACACATTATTCTCACATATGTTCATACTGTGAGAAACAAAGGTATAATGTCCATGTGGTTTTCTTGCTGCATGTGTTATTATTCAACAACCTTTATGGAGTCCCTGCTATGTGTCATGAAATTTACACATTCATTTATTCAATTAAGTGTTCAGTGAGTGTTTACTATATTCTAGGCACTGAGAAAGCCAAAGATATTAACATGCAACTACCTTCCTCAGGTAGCCATGCTCTCAACTGTCACTCCTCCTGGTCATTTGAACCCAGGGAGATTCAGTCCATAAAAAAAACAAACAAACAAACCTTGTACCATCACAGGAAGATGTGAGTGGGAATAAGGAGGGCAAGGACCAGAATTGGAGGTGATAGTGTAGAAGAAGGACCTGGTAAGACAGATCTCCTAGCAAAGGAATAACATTCTCTTTGCCAAATGACTAAGGGCTAGCATAGGAGACAGTTATGATGATACTGCAGCTTGTCAGAAGAATCCTTTCTCATAATAAGGTTGTTTCACTCTGTGATTTTTAAGATATGCAAACTTGTATTTTGCCAGATTTAAGGGGCTAGATGGAGAGCTCTTTTTATAAGCAAAATCATGCAAAAGGAAGATAGAACCTCAAGTTTTCATCTGAGAGGCCACATACAATTCAAATCAGAGCCGATGGCCCTCATGGGACTGAAACAGCCTGAAGTGGAGAACATACCCCACCTCCCACACAGCCTCTGGACAGTCTCTGACAGCCTGATGATTAATGCATAAACTGGAAAGACATTTCATTGACTGCCTTGTAGTCTCATGAGCACAATGCAGTCAATAAATATTTATTGAATGTAATTTCCTGGGGCTTGCAGCACTTACTCTGTGATAACTTGCAACTGAATAAGCAAGAATTATTCAGGGTGGTTACAAATAAATATATAAGTATATGTTAATGGAATCCAAACTACAAATGGACTGCTAGAAAGAAAATGTGCACCCATCTACAGACAAGTCATTCAAGTGGTACTAGACTTGAGGTAATTAAGAAAGAAGTGTGTCACATAAGCCCCAGAAGTGAGAATTGAAAGAGAAAGAAGAAAGGGGGAAAGAAAGAAGAGGAGAGAGATTTATAAATAGCTCTATTTCATACAAATGAAAATATACATGTTTGACTTTAGAAGTTAATCTTTTTTATTTCCTCTGGCTTTCTATGTACAATACTTTCATCTGTCACTGAAATATCTCCTACACTTAAGAAATGGCAGAGTTAACTGAAATGGGCTTCCAAATTGCAGTTTTTGCAATAAAAATAAAATATGGCTTTCTGCCACCTATTTGGAACTACAGCACCAATATGCTGATGCAATCCCTGTTAAGCCCCAGTCACATTACATTCTAAGTGGTATATCACCAGGTTGGGCATGAGGATGAGTATTAGATTACATTTACTTATGTTTTAACATTTGTTCTGAGTTAGAAAAGGCAGAGGAAGCAGAGATCAAATTGCCAACATACACTGGATCATTGAAAAAGCAAGAGAGTTTCAGAAAAACATCTATTTCTGCTTTATTGACTATGTCAAAGCCTTTGACTGTGTGGATCACAACAAAGTGTGGAAAATTCTGAAAGAGATGGGAATACCAGACCACCTGACCTGCCTCTTGAGAAATCTATATGCAGGCCAGGAAACAGCAGTTAGAACTGGACATGGAAAACAAACTGGTTCCAAATAGGAAAAGGAGCATGTCAAAGCTGCATATTGTCACCCTGCTTATTTAACTTATATGCAGAGTACATCAAGAGAAATGCTGGGCTGGAAGAAGCACAAGCTGGAATCAAGATTGCCAAGAGAAATATCAACAAACTCAGATATGCAGATGACACCACAGTTATGACAGAAACTGAAGAGGAACTAAAAAGCCTCTTGATGAAAGTGAAAAAGGAGAGTGAAAAAGTTGGCTTAAAGCTCAACATTCAGAAAATGAAGATCATGGCCTTTGGTCCCATCACTTCATGGGAAATAGATGGGGAACAGTGGAAACAGTGTCAGACTTTATTTTTTGGGGGGTTTCAAAATCACTGCAGATGGTGATTGCAGCCATGAAATTAAAAGACGCTTACTCCTTGGAAGGACAGTTATGATCAACCTAGACAGCATATTCAAAAGCAGAGACATTACTTTGCCAACAAAGGTCCATCTTGTCAAGGCTATGGTTTTTCCAGTGGTCATGTATGGATGTGAGAGTTGGACTGTGAAGAAAGCTGAGCACCAAAGAATTGATGCTTTTGAACTGTGGTGTTGGAGAAGACTCTTGAGAGTCCCCTGGACTGCAAGGACATCCAACCAGTCCATTCTAAAGGAGATCAGTCTTGGGTGTTCATTGGATGGACTCATGCTGAAGCTGAAACTCCAGTACTTTGGCCAACTCATGCAAAGAGTTGACTCATTGGAAAAGACCCTGATGCTGGGAGGGCTTGGGGGCAGGAGGAGAAGGGGATGACAGAGGATGAGATGGCTGGATGGCATCACCAACTGGATGGACGTGAGTCTGAGTGAACTCCGGGAGTTGGTGATGGACAGGGAGGCCTGGCATGCTGCGATTCATGGGGTTGCAAAGAGTTGGACATGACTGAGTGACTGAACTGAACTGAAAAGTAAATTAAAACTTTGTATTTGAGATAACATCCAAAAGGGACAGTGTAATTACTATGTTCTCCCTTATGCATTCTCCTTAAGCTCCTGTGAAGTCTGAGAATGCACAGCTACAGTGAAAGCAGGAGCCTGGGAGATGCTGAAGCTGAGACAGGCATCTTCATGGCTGCAGGTCCAGCATTGGAGATGAAAGATTTTTTCTCTGGGAAATGCTTCAGTAAACAAGTCTGCAACAGTAATGCAAACACTCAAAAAGACACTAGCCATGACCATCCAGGTTCAGTCATTGGCCAAATTCAAAAGATCAGATCAGATCAGTCGCGCAGTCGTGTCTGACTATTTGCGACCCCATGAATCACAGCACACCAGGCCTCCCTGTCCATCACCAACTCCCAGAGTTCACCCAGACTCACGTCCATCGAGTCAGTGATGCTATCCAGCCATCCCATCCTCTGTCGTCCCCTTCTCCTCCTGCCCCCAATCCCTCCCAGCATCAGAGTCTTTTCTAAAGGGTCAACTCTTCACATGAGGTGGCCAAAGTACTGGAGTTTCAGCTTTAGCATCATTCCTTCCAAAGAAATCCCAGGTCTGATCTCCTTCAGAATGGACTGGTTGGATCTCCTTGCAGTCCAAGGGACTCTCAAGAGTCTTCTCCAACACCACAGTTCAAAAGCATCAATTCTTTGGCGCTCAGCCTTCTTCACAGTCCAACTCTCACATCCATACATGACCACAGGAAAAACCATAGCCTTGACTAGACGAACCTTTGTTGGCAAAATAATGTCTCTGCTTTTGAATATGCTATCTAGGTTGGTCATAACTTTCCTTTCAAGGAGTAAGCATCTTTTAATTTCATGGCTACAGTCACCATCTGCAGTGATTTTGGAGCCCCAAAAAATAAAGTCTGACACTATTTCCACTGTTTCCCCATTTATTTCCCATGAAGTGATGGGACCGGATGCCATGATCTTCGTTTTCTGAATATTGAGCTTCAAGCCAACTTTCTCACTCTCCACTTTCACCCTCATCAAGAGGCTTTTTAGTTCCTCTTCACTTTCTGCCATAAAGGTGATGTCATCTGCATATCTGAGGTTATTGATATTTCTCCCGGCAATCTTGATTCCAGCTTGTGTTTCTTCCAGCCCAGCATTTCTCTTGATGTACTCTGTGTATAAGTTAAATAAGCAGGGTGACAATATACAGCCTTGCTGTACTCCTTTTCCTATTTGGAACCAGTCTGTTGTTCCATGTCCAGTTCTAACTGTTGCTTCCTGACCTGCATACAAATTTCTCAAGAGGCAGGTCAGGTGGTCTGGTATTCCCATCTCTTTCAGAATTTTCCACACTTTGTTGTGATCCACACAGTCAAAGGCTTTGGCATAGTCAATAAAGCAGAAATAGATGTTTTTTTGGAACTCTCTTGCTTTTTCCATGATCCAGTGTATGTTGGCAATTTGATCTCTGCTTCCTCTGCCTTTTCTAAAACCAGCTTGAACATCAGGAAGTTCACGGTTCACATTGCTGAAGCCTGGCTTGGAGAATTTTGAGCATTACTTTACTAGTGTGTGAGATGAATGCAATTGTGCGGTAGTTTGAGCATTCTTTGGCATTGCCTTTCTTTGGGATTGGAATGAAAACTGACCTTTTCCAGTCCTGTGGCCACTGCTGAGTTTTCCAAATTTGCTGGCATATTGAGTGCAGCACTTTCACAGCATCATCTTTCAGGATTTGGAATAGCTCAACTGGAATTCCATCACCTCCACTAGCTTTGTTCGTAGTGATGCTTTCTAAGGTCCACTTGACTTCACCTTCCAGGATGTCTGGCTCTAGGTCAGTGATCACGCCATCGTGATTATCTGGGTCATGAAGCTCTTTTTTGTACAGTTCTTCTGTGTATTCTTGCCATCTCTTCTTAATATCTTCTGCTTCTGTTAGGTCCATACCATTTCTGTCCTTTATCGAGCCCATCTTTGCATGAAATGTTCCTTTGGTATCTCTGATTTTCTTGAAGAGATCTCTAGTCTTTCCCATTCTGTTGTTTTCCTCTATTTCTTTGCATTGATCACTGAGGAAAGCTTTCTTATCTCTTCTTGCTATTCTTTGGAACTCTGCATTCAGATGCTTATATCTTTCCTTTTCTCCTTTGCTTTTCACTTCTCTTCTCTTCACAGCTATTTGTAAGGCCTCCCCAGACAGCCATTTTGCTTTTTTGCATTTCTTTTCCATGGGGATGGTCTTGATCCCCGTCTCTTGTACAATGTCACGAACCTCATTTCATAGTTCATCAGGCACTCTATCTATCAGATCTAGGCCCTTAAATCTATTTCTCACTTCCACTGTATAATCATAAAGGATTTGATTTAGGTCATACCTGAATGGTCTAGTGGTTTCCCCTAATTTCTTCAATTTAAGTCTGAATTTGGCAATAAGGAGTTCATGGTCTGAGCCACAGTCAGCTCCCGGTTTTGTTTTTGCTGACTGTATAGAGCTTCTCCATCTTTGGCTGCAAAGAATATAATCAATCTGATTTCGGTGTTGACCATCTGGTGATGTCATGTATAGAGTCTTCTCTTGTGTTGTTGGAAGAGGGTGTTTGTTATGACCAGTGCATTTTCTTGGCAAAACTCTATTAGTCTTTGCCCTGCTTCATTCTGTATTCCAAGGCCAAATTTGCCTGTTACTCCAAGTGTTTCTTGACTTTTTACTTTTGCATTCCAGTCCCCTATAATGAAAAGGACATCTTTTTGGGGTGTTAGTTCTAAAAGGTCTTGTAGGTCTTCATAGAACCATTCAACTTCAGCTTCTTCAGTGTTACTGGTTGGGCATAGACTTAGATTACTGTGATATTGAATGGTTTGCCTTGGAAACGAACAGAGATCATTCTGCCATTTTTGAGATTGCATCCAAGTACTGCATTTCAGACTTTTGTTGACCATGATGGCTACTCCATTTCTTCTAAGGGATTCCTGCCCACAGTAGTAGATATAATGGTCATCTGAGTTAAATTCACCCATTCCAGTCCATTTCAGTTGGCTGATTCCTAGAATGTCGACATTCACTCTTGCCATCTCTTGTTTGACCACTTCCAATTTGCCTTGATTCATGGACCTGACATTCCAGGTTCCTATGCAATATTGCTCTTTACAGCATCGGACCTTGCTTCTATCACCAGTTGCATCCACAGCTGGGTATTGTTTTTGCTTTGGCTCCATCCCTTCATTCTTTCTCTAGTTATTTCTCCACTGATCTCCAGTAGCATATTGGGTACCTACTGACCTGGGGAGTTCCTCTTTCTGTATCCTATCATTTTGCCTTTTCATACTGTTCATGGGATTCTCAAGGCAAGAATACTGAAGTGGTTTGTCATTCCCTTCTCCAGTGGACCACATTCTGTCAGATCTCTCCACCATGACCTGCCCATCTTGGGTTGCCCCACGGGCATGGCTTAGTTTCATTGAGTTAGACAAGGCTGTGGTCCTAGTGTGATTAGGTTGACTAGTTTTCCATGAGTATGGTTTCAGTGTGTTTGCCCTCTGATGCCCTCTTGCAACACCTACTGTCTTGCTTGGGTTTCTCTTACCTTGGATGAGGGGTATCTCCTCACCGCTGCCCTTCCTCACCTTCAATGTGGGATAGCTCCTCTAGGCCCTCCTGCACCCGTGCAGCCACCAAGACAATAGTAGTTGCACAAATCCACCTCTTTTGGCTCTGATTCTAGGGTTGCCACAACCATTCCATGACCTAAGAGGAAACCAATACTTTATTGCTGTCAGGCAGCAAAAAAAGAGGCAGAACCAGGAGAGAATTCAAGACTTCTCAAGATTCTTTTTAGAATACCACCGCAAGTATGGAAGGTCATCAGGTCTGCAGTACACTGAACCTCCCTTGGAAGTAGCCAGACAATGTTTGATTCACTGCATGTTGAGAGTTGTTTTTGCCCTTTTGATGCTCTGTAGTTGGCAGCTGAGTGACAAACTTTATAGCCGCCAACTCAACCAAGAGATTTATAGATTATTACTCACCTCCACCACAATATCTTTTGCAAGTCTCTTTCTGATTCAACCCTCTCCTGACTTCAAGTCTACTTCCCTTTAGTGTCTTTTTGTTAAGGCATAATTTTATTTCCCAAATAGGTGATAAAGTTTTCAGGGTCATGCTGACACTGTGTTTGGCAAAGGAGGGGCACAATGACTGTAATATTTAAACAAGAGTAGAGACAGGGGTATGAAATATACGGTGTGGGGAGTCAATAATTATGTAATATATTTGTATGTGACACGTTGTAACTAGATTTCTTAAGGTTATCATTTTAAACTGCACACAAATATCCAATCACAGTGTTGTATACCAAGAATGAACATAGTGTTGTAGGCCAATTATACTTCAAAAACAAACAAAAACAAACTCATGGAAAAAAATGATCAGATTTATGGTTATCAGAGGTTGGGATTTGGGGGGAAGGAGGAATTGGATCAGCCTAGAGATGCTAGATTCTGAACACTGTAAAAGAGAATTACATGGAGACAGCTGGCAGCTATTCTATTTGTCTGCTCATTTCTGTCTCCATTGACTTTTCAGTCCCATGGAAGTCAGAAACACCTGCATGTCAGAGAATTAAATGCATGATTCTGAGATTTTCTTGGATACCTAAATCCCAAAGGCAGTATAAGACATAATTCAAAGGGATGGATCTATGAACTTTGCAAGAAAGGAAATTGTTTTTCAGTGTAGACAGTAGTTATTGGCAGGTATTAAGAGTGCAAAATAGTAACAAAGGGATGGGAAAGGATGTGAGGCATGGCTCCTTTTCCCCCTGCCAGGACTCTGTATCTAGGCCAGTGAGGTAGGAGTACTTGACAGTGGCCACTTTGAGTCCAGCACCCTCTCAAGAACAAGCTTCCTGACTTCCAGTCAGGAGTCCTTACAACCTGGGGGAAGGGAGCAGCACCCCAGAAGGGGCATGGGCTATGTTCCACCCCAGGCTGCTTGGTTCCTGCCCACCGTGCACCTCAGTAGCTCAGGGTAGTAGTCTTATGGGACTGGGCTAAACCTATTCTTTAAAAGGTATTTGACTTTTTAAATGCAATAGGCAGAATTGATATGATTATAACTGATATGAAATGCTGATTGGAATATTTGTTATTTCTAAACTCTCTGCTGAATTTGAAAAGCAACACACAAATCTGGATGTGGGCACTCATTCAGATGACACCATTTGTTGTTCAATACCAAGCAAGAGATGGAGAAATGGCTCCAGGCCTGAAGTCATCCTTCATTTTCCTTCACTCTTCCTGCAAAAGGTTTCATCCACCCTGGCCTTTAATATGCAAAAGTGTGTCTGTCTCAGAAGGTGGAGTCTCTTTCTTTTCATGAAGCATACTTTTTATTTTAACCACACTGAATTGGTGAAGTTTTCTCCAGGAACCATTGCTTTGTGTTGGCTTTAGGTCACTGCTTTCTCATTCATACACATTCACTTGCCTTCAAATTGTATGGACCTGTACAGGATTGCTAGCCTTTTAAACCGTCATACGGGGACTTTA
This sequence comes from Bos mutus, assembly GCF_027580195.1. Lineage (NCBI taxonomy): Eukaryota > Metazoa > Chordata > Mammalia > Artiodactyla > Bovidae > Bos > Bos mutus. Next base: position 96,888,235 of record NC_091627.1, on the reverse strand, counting down.
AAAACTACTATTTCTATCACGATTATTCCTTAATCTAAAAAAGATATAGACTTTGTGTTGAATAAATTCACAAATTGTTCTTATTTTTCTGATTTTGCTGTAAGCCACCAACCTATACTGGGGCATCGTGCGCCTAGCATAAGAGTTACAAGGGTGAGAATGTCTCTCCTTGGAAAGTGCCAGATGGGTTCTAAAATATTAAAACACCTGGCTGATTTTTCTTACAGGTTTTTGCATTCATGTCATAAAAATCACATAGCTTAAGGTTAGAACAGTCATAAAAATCACCAGGACTCAAAGGGTTTCTAAGGAATTTTTCACTGGGCAGGAACAATGCATAATCCCTAATGCAGATTTTGGTGACCAAACTGGAATTTTGTCCTTTCTTCTCCATTCCAGGTACATGGCCATCATCCACCCCCTCCAGCCCAGGTTGTCGGCCACAGCCACCAAGGTGGTCATCTGTGTCATCTGGATCCTGGCTCTCCTCCTGGCCTTCCCCCAGGGCTACTATTCAACCACAGAGACCATGCCCAACAGAGTGGTGTGCATGATCGAATGGCCAGAGCATCCCAACAAGATTTATGAGAAAGTGTGAGTAGAGATGACTCCCAGCGCCTTCTTTGCCTTCTCTTGTTCCTTCTTTCTTTCCATGTTCTTTTGTTGATGAGGATTTAATTTGTATCTGTAAGTATTTCTCACAACCACTCTGATTTCAGGTTGGTATGTCCATAGTTATGAGGGAACTATTATGTCCCCAATACTATTCTGGACTTTGAATGAAAAGTTTTATAGTATAAGACCTGGGTCATTTGGGTGCACTTCCATATTCTTCCTGCCAATGAAACAAATGAATGCTAAAAAACCAGTTACTTTGCCCTGCCAATGTCTGCATTCCTTTACCTTGAAGTCTCTTCTTCACCTATAGAATGCCACTTTGCCTTCTTGCACAGCATGCCAGAGAGTGAGGGAATTAACACCAACCCTTACTCCCAGCAGTTCTCAAAAAATGACTGACGGGAGTTGGCATATGAACACGCCAGCTCCCTCACCCTTCAGGTGGGATGTCTCTGTGGGGTGTGTGTTTACTGTGTTCAGGGTTTCCTCTTACAATTAAGCTCCAGTCACCCTGGTGATAGCTGGCTCAGTGACACAGCCTTTGATTTCCCTACTGTCGTTTCTCCTTCCAAATAAGTCATTTGCACTTGAATATTTATCTCAAGATCTGTATCTGGGGAAAACTAAACCAAAACACCTACCTTCCAGGATTTTTCAGCTGGAAAAAATACCCATGCATGTGAAATGCATGGAAGGCAAGGCTAGCACATTGAGACCATACGAGTTACAGGTCCCCAACAGGCAGACCTACTTCTCTTCCAGGGACTTGACTGGCCACATTTAGGGTTTTTTGAAGCTATTCTGGCATATTTTTCTGAGAGTTCTTATCTTAGAGGCAACATTAAAATGGTCTTTTCTTTGTTTTGTTCCAAGTGAGCAGCAATATGACATTTATATTACACCAGTTTTCTGAACTCAAAGCACATTGATAATGTGATTCCTTTTGAAAGACCTCTATAATTTTCCAACCTTGGGTTTATTAAGGGAATTGTAAAAGACCACTGGTTAGGATCCAGAAGATCTGGATTTAATTACAAGATTGCCAGTTAACTAGCTATGTGACCCTGGGCAAGATCACAGTCTTCCCTGGTTGTTAAATGGAGCATAATAAGGCACTCCTTCCAGTAAACAATCATTTTGAACAGCAAACAAGAGAATATATTCTCACTTTGTAAGCTATTCAGTGCCATATGAAAGATATTTTTATTGAAACAAATTCATTAGATAGTATAATCATTATAGACCTTTGAACTTCTTAAGTGGTAAAATGAAACACTGTACCTGTTGGCCCCCTATATTGAGGGTCCAAAAGCCTGTTGCATAGAGTCACACTGCTGCACCTGTTCCATGGAACACTGCAATGTGGCTTACCAGAAAGCAATATGTAAGGCTCAGACTTTGCCTTCCAGACACAGACAGTGGGATTTAACTGATCAAGCGGTGGGAGGATTAACACTCAGCCTAGGAGGTAGTGAACATTTTTCTTTCAAGTGAAACTACAAGCCTGAGCAGAGTCACAGCAGGAGAAAGAGCATAGCTTTACAAGCTGTTCAGGACCCATGAACATGTTCAAGCCAGAAGGTTCCCTCAAAGGTGGGGTGGCCCTCTGAAATAAAGCTCTTTATATAAACTGCTTCAGAAATTGCCATCAACTTCATGAACTGGAGTTCAGTTCTTAGCTCTTGTGATCTTTTCAAAGTCTGATCACACCTTTCTTCAGCTTTTTGTTTCAAATAAGCACAGTTCTTCTGTCTTCTAACAAATTCAAATTTTAACTTAGAAATAAAGGTTTCTTTTCTCATAGATGTCTATGACCTCATCCAAGAAACGGTAGTGTTTAGTGTTTCACCTTTAAACACTTTGCTGTTTTATGCTTACTAATGCTGCGATTCATGGGGTCACAAAGAGTTGGACACGACTGAGTGACTGAACTGAACTGAACTGAATGAATATGAAGTCCCTCTGAGACTCAACGTTTTAGGCTGTCTTTTCAAGTTACCTTTCAAGAATTTAGGGTAACTGCTATTGGACTTATGGTTAGGTTTGCTGCTATTGTTTGTTTTATAATTTTAACCTAAAATATGAGGCTAGATTAAGAGAATCTGATTTTATCTATTCAAGATGTATAAAAATGTTTACAGATGCAGTAACAAGTTGAAAGAGTCCATATTTACCATGCACATATTGTCTTACAAACATAAGTGTAAGCTTTATGCCAACCTATTTTGTTTTTGTCAGTATCTGCCATAATGCATTATGATATATTTTAGGCAACTTAAATTTTACCAGTTCTAAACTAAGCACATAGTTATATTCTTTTCTTCTGTTAAAACTAATGATTGCAATTTCCACAATACATGATAATTCCAAATCTGAAACCTGAAGGAAACTTTGCTTTGAGACAAAGTAATAATTAGGGTAATAGCATAGGCTCCAGTTAAATGAGGGATCAACTCCCAGCTACATAACTCTCAAACTGAGTCATAATGATCAAGTTATTCAAGCTTCTAAGACTAATAGAATAGTCCATATAGAGGTGTTGACAGAACTAATTAAGATACGTGCTTAGCTAGTGCCACGCACATTGCGAAGAGTCTAGTGAATGTTATCTACTGCAGTTAGCATCACTCATTGATCTGAGTACATGTCATTGGCAGATGGTGGGCAGACTGGCAGCAGACAGTGTGGTGGGCAAATGTTTAGGCCCATTTGTCTGATGAATAACTTCTGCCAGATAATTATACTAAAAGATTTTGTGAAAATCTTAGTTTGCTACATTTGCCTTCTGGCTGCATGGTTAACCTCTAACCCTGATCATTTATCATTTAGACTCTTATTAATACATGGATTACATTAAACACTTTTAAAGAAAAATAACCCAATAAAAGAATAGGCAAAAGTGTTGAACATGTGCCTCACAAAAAGAGATATCTAAATGACCAATTAATTTATAAGGAGGCACAAAACTTCAATTGTTACCAGTGAAATGCAAATTAAAACCATAATGAAACCTTCCTGCCTACTCATTAGACTCACAAATGTTCAGAAGTCTGACTAAGCTAAGCATTTAGAACTTTTGGTGAAGAACCTATTGTAGACTGCTAGAAGCGTATGGCAACCCACTCCAGTATTCTTGCCTAGAGAATCCTGTGGACGGAGGAGTCTGGTAGGCTGCTGTCCATAGGGTTGCACGGAGTTGGACATGACTGAGGCGACTGAGTGTGCATGAATGCATTGGAGAAGGAAATGGCAACCCACTCCAGTATTCTTGCCTGTTGAATTCCAGGGATGGAGGAGCCTGATGGGCTGCACAGAGTCGGATATGACTGAAGCGACTTAGCAGCAGGAGCAGCACAAGCATACATTGATAAAACCACATTGGAAAACATTTTGTGGTATTTGGAAAAGAAGAAACTATTAATTCCATAAATAGGTAGTAATACTACAACGTCAAGCAAAGAAGTAGTCACCATGAAAATGAAGACTATGATTATCTCTCAAGGGAAGGAAAGGAATGTGATCAAGAAGGGACACATGGAAGTGCTTCTGAGGAAATGGCATATTTCTTCAGTTCAGTGATAGGTAGTAGCATGAGTGTTTGCTTTAAAATTACTCATAATACCAGGAAGTTTGGTTTATGCACTTTTTCTGGAGGTATGTTTCATTTTTAAAAATATTTATTCATTTGGCAGCATAAATCTTTAGTTGCAGCATGCAGGATCTTTAGTTGCAGCATGCGGGATCTTTAGTTGCAGCATGCAAACTCTTAGTTGCAGCATGTGAGATCTAGTTCCCTGACCAGGATTGAACCTGGGCCCCCTGCACTGGAATCATAGGAGTCTCAGCCATTGGAACACAAAGGAAGTCCTATGGAAGTATGCTTCATTTTTATTTAACTTAAAATTGAATGCTATTCAAAGGCGGTTGCTTTTACAAACTCTCAAGAAACTGCTTCGATGGGGATAATCCCAAAATGTCCTCCATAAGAAATTTCTTCTAAGGTGTGGGGCTTTTCCTGGGAGTGATAATCATAGGTACTCATCTCTGGATAAGCCAAAGTGTCAATGGGCCTACCTCATTCTCATGTTTACTTGCATTTTGCCTTGCTGACTCCTATGTTGCAGAGACTTGGAATTTTTCCAATTGGTCTAAGGGTTTTAAGACAAATTATTGAGCTCGGAGGGATGTGACAATGTTAATAAGAGAACAAGCCCATAGGCTGTCCATAGTACTCATCCCCTGCTGCTATTATTCATAAGTACATACATCTGGATTACAAAATGTTGCACATAAACTTGGTTAATCTTCTTTGGAAATCATTTAAAACTTTAAGAGTAAATTACAGAGTATGGTGAAAATTCTAACAATTTCTTTAATCACCCGTATTCCCATCGTTTATAAAGGCTCAAACATTTTGATGAATTTCCATCCAGGGAATTATTGCTCTTAGTTTCTTTTGAAGTGTCTTGTGTACATACCGGTCAACACAAATAAAGATTGTTGCCATTTTTGTAACACAAATTAAGATTATTATGTGTATTGTTCTGTACCTTTTTATTTAACTTAATACATCTTAGACATCTTTCCATAAGAGTTCATAAAGAGCTTCTAAATGGCCAATATCCATAGGATCATAGGAAAAGCAAGAGAGTTCCAGAAAAACTACTTCTGCTTCATTGACTATGCTAAAGCCTTTGACTGTGTGGATCACAACAAACTGTGGAAAATTCTTCAAGAGATGGGAATCTCAGACTACCTCACCTGCTTCCTGAGAAACCTGTATGCAGGTCAAGAAGCAATAGTTACAACATGACAGGAACTGGTTCCAAATTGGGAAAGGGGTATGTCAAGGCTGCATATTGTCACCCTGCTTATTTACCTTATATACAAAATACATCATGTGACATTCTGGGCTGGATGGAGCACAAGCTGGAATCAAGATTGCTGGGAAAATATCAATAACCTCAGACATGCAGATGACACCTCTTTAATGGCAGAAAGAGAAAAATGAAAGTGAAAGTGAAGTCGCTCAGTCGTGTCTGACTCTTTGCTACCCCATGGACTGTAGCCTACCAGGTTCCCCCGTCCATGGGATTTTCCAGGCAAGAATACTGGAGTGGGTTGTTATTTCCTGGAACTAAAAATCCTCTCTATGAAGGTAAAAGAAGAGTGTGAAAAAGCTGGCTTAAAACTCAACATTCACAAAACAAAGATCATGGCATCCAGTCTCCTCACTTCCTGGCAAATAGATGGGGAAACAATGGAAACAGTGATACACTTTATTTTCTTGGGCTCCAAAATCACTGCAGGCAGTGCCTACAGCCATGAAATTAAAAGATGCTTGCTTCTTGGAAGAAAAGCTATGGCAAACCTAGACAGTGTATTAAAAACCAGAGATTTTTTTTTTTTTGCTGACAGAGGTCCATATTGTCAAAGCTGTGGTTTTTCCAGTAGTCATATATCAATGTGAGAGTTGGACCATAAAGATGGCTGAGCACCAAAGAATTGATGCTTTTGAACTGTGGTGTTGGAGAAGACTCTTGAGAGCCCCTTGGACAGCAGGGAGACCAAAAAAGTCAATCTTAAAGGAAATCAATCCTGAATATTTACTGGAAGGACTGATGCTGAAGCTGAAGCTCCAATACTTTGGCCACCTGATGCGAAGAACTGACTCATTTGAAAAGACCTTGATGCTGGGAAAGATTGAAGGCAGGAGGAGAAGGGGATGACAGAGGAGGATGAGATGGTTGGATGGAATCACTGACTTGGTGAAGGACAGGGAGGCCTGGCATGCTGCAGTTCATGGGGTTGCAAAGAGTCGGACATGACTGAGTGACTGAACTGAACTGAAAGTTAAAAATGCATGTTTCTTATTAGGAGTGGGGTTGAATTTTTTCATAATTTTTATATTTATCTTATATTCTGCTTAATTCATTTACCATATCATAAAAAATTTCCTATTATTTTCATGTGTCATTAAACATGTTTCTACAATTTGATGTGAATATATGTGTGTGTGCATTTGTAAATAATAGTTTTGTTAGCTAAACTGCTATGAAAATTGATTACTCCAGTGGCTTCTCGTAGCTGACTAGTAAGATAAAACATCAAACTTCATAAGTATGCTGCTTCTAGCTATATCCTTAGATACCTGCAGGGACAGGTTTAATGTCCTCTGCCATCACTGTTTATGTCTACAATCTGCAACTACAGACTGCTATTCAAACATTCTAACATTCATGAAAGTGAAGACTTGGGCTTATTATTAATGCAATATTGTCATAGTTTACAATTGATTCCTGCCATAATTTTAGCAAGTTGGTAGCTGTGGCCCCTCTAGTGAAACTGTGATACTATGTAGGAACTTCTATAATGATGGAGTGATTGGTGAGGAAGAAGAATTGCATGGGTAACCAAAAGTGATTCTTCTTGGTGGAGAAAAAAAGCATATTAAAAAGAAAAGAAAGTATAAAGATGAGATATTTGGCTTTGCAAAATGCAGATTCAGTAATTTTCAAAGTTATTTGGACCCAAGCACACTCTTGAGGATGCTATACAGACTGTCGAGTTGCCGTGGTCCTGTAGGGTTACAGGCAATACTCCTGAGGACAAGGAAGATGAATGAGGACTCTTCATCAGAGGGTCAGCAACATAGCCAAGAAATAAGGATGACAAATGAGAAATATACCCCCACAGAATGAGATTTAGATAGCCCGGGGAATTTCAGCTTCCCTGAATCATTTATAATATTGGTTATATGTCATTTTCTGTTAATTAAATTTCTTAACACATAACTTTGTGGTAAAGCTTTAGCATGAAGTAAGATGTGGCTATTCCGGATTCCAAATATCATCAATAGTTCTGGAAAGGGAAGCTATGTCAGAAAACAGCATCACTCAATGACTCTAATTCCCTGAAGATTTTGTGGAAATGTATATGAATGTGGATATATTAACTCTAATATAATTCTCTGTTAGAACCAATGATAACAGAAGACTGTCTTCACTTATAGCATTTGGTCTTTTGTATGTCATGACTCATCATCTTACCTGACATTTTTATTTTTATACGTATTCTTTACTTTCATTAACAATATTGAAAATTAAAAATCAACTAATTGATAGAGAATAAAAAGGAAAGAAAGAATACTGGAAAAAGTACCTGTGGTGTTACTCCCTGATTTTCCACATTCTTGTGAAATAATGTGAAAAAAAAAAAAAATAGCTTCTTTGCCAAGCTACTCAAGTTCTCAGCCAAAAGGGTGTCAGCATATTTGTGCTTCCAGGATTGTTTATTCTAGCTGCTATGATTAATCTCCTCCCTGACACCCACTACATTTATACAGCCATACAGCCCAGCATTCCTGGTGTTGTCACCAATGTTGATGGAAAGCAGTTAATTCAATAATGAATAGTGCATTGACATTTTAGGGGGAAAGAGTTGCATGAAAACAAGCCTTTAACTCTGACTCCCAGAAAAAAAAAGCTACAGAAGGAGGAGAAAAAGAAGCCTACATTAATGTAGAAACTAGAAAGGCTGTCATAAAACTGCCACAAATTTCACTATTGGTAGACAGTGCACAGATAGAGACAAAGAGGACGCAGCAGCCACCACGGACAGTCAGGGGCAATCCATGTGGCAATCCCTGATCAGGAGGTGAAAGCGCCCCTGAGAAAGATGGGACCAGCTAGTCTGGGATTCTTTGGTGCTGTCACAATAAGTTTCAGAGGCTGCTGAACTTACTGGGAAAGAGAAAGCAAAACCAGGCCTAAATGCATATTAGAGTGTAAGATAAAATGCACTATTTTCTGCAAACCTGTAAATAATCACACTGCTGCAGCTTGAGAAAAGAGGAATGAAAATACTGCTAAAAAGTTACATTGATAAAAGGCAATAGAATCAAAATCTGTGCAGTTTCTTTTAAATACCTCGTAAGCTCTTAATGAGTTCAGAACCATATGGACAACTTGTTAATTTCTATGATCTAAATGTAAAATGTAAGATCCAAAAATAAACAGTCAGCTTAATTTCATTACAAACTATAGATATAAGATTCACACCAAAAATTCAAAATTGTGTTAAAATAGCAATGTTTTATTTTCTGAGCATGACTTTTCCAGCAAATAAGGTTAGTAAGTTATCAGGAAATTGTTATTTTATTTTATCAATTAATTGGTCAAAGGGAAGTATTATATATTTGCCTCAATAAATGACAAAAATAATATTTATTAAAGAAAAATAGCTTATCTCAGCAATAATCTTTGAGAAAATTAAAGTGAATAACACTTCTTCTTTATAACAAAGACAAAACTCAGAAAATTAAGAAATAGATATTCTATGAAGAAAATTTAAAAATCATCGGATTTTAGACTTTTGTTGTTGTTCAGTCCCTCAGTCATGTCCAACTCTTTGTGACTCCACGGACTGTAGCACGCCAGTCCTCCCTGTCCTTCCCTGTCTGCTGGAGTTTGCTCAAACTCATGTCGATTGAATCAATGATGTCATCCAGCCATCTCATCCTCTGTCACCCCCTTCTCCTCCTGTCCTCAGTCTTTCGAAGCATCAGGGTCTTTTCCAATGAGTCGGCTCTTCACATCAGGTGCCCAAAGTATTGGAGCTTCAGCTTCAGCATCAGTCCTTCCAATGAATATTCAGGACTGATTTCCTTTAGGATGGACTGGTTGGATTTCCTTGCAGTCCAAGGGACTCTCAAGAGTCTTGTCCAACACCAAGGTTCAGAAGCATCAATTCTTCGGTGCTCATCCTTCTTTATGGTCCAATTCTCACATCCAAACATGACTACTGGAAAAACCATAGCTTTGACTACATGGATTTTTATCAGCAAAATAATATCTCTGCTTTTTAATATGCTGTCTAGGTTTGTCATAGCTTTTCTTCTAAGGAGCAAATATCTTTTAATTTCATGGCTGCAGTCACCATCTGTGGTGATTTTGGAGCCCCCCAAAATAAAGTCTCTCACTGTTTCCATTGTTTCCCCATCTATCTACCATGAAGTGATGGGACCAGATGTCTTCATTTTTTGAACGTTGAATTTTAAGCCAGCTTTTTCATTCTTCTCTTTCACCTTCATCAAGAGGTTCTTTAGTCCCTCTTCACTTTCTGCTGTTAAGGTGGTGTCATCTGCATATCTAAGGTTATTGCTATTTCTCCTAACAATCTTACTTTCAGCTTCTGCTTCATCCAGCCTGGCATTTCGAATGATGTACTGTGCATATAAGTTAAATAAGCAGGGTAACAATATACAGCCTTGATGTACTCCTTTCCCAATTTGGAACCAGTCCCTTGTTCCATGTCTGGTTCTAACTGTTGCTTCTTGACCTGTATACAGGTTTCAAGGAGGCAAGTAAGGTGGTCTGGTTGGTGACATTGGTAACTTCCATATATCCTTACAACAATCCTAAGAGGTAACGAATACTCCTATTATTTTTGTCTAGAAGTATGAAACAATGAAACACTTATTCAAACTCACAGGTTAGTGAATGCTGCTGCTGCTGCTAAGTCGTGTCAGTCGTGTCCGACTCTGTGCGACCCCATAGACAGCAGCCCACCAAGCTCCCCCGTCCCTGGGATTCTCCAGGCAAGAACACTGGAGTGGATTGCCATTTCCTTCTCCAATCCATGAAAGTGAAAAGTGAAAGTGAAGTCGCTCAGTCATGTCTGACTCTTAGTGACCCCATGGACTGCAGCCTACCAGGCTCCTCCGTCCACTGGATTTTCCAGGCAAGAGCACTGGAGTGGGTCGCCAGTGCCTTCTCCAGGTTAGTGAATAGAAGAGCCAAAATTGAAGGTCTGGTCTTCTGTCCTCTAGAGTTAAAAGTTTTCCTCCCTAAACCAAGAGATGACTCTAGACAGCTCATCATCTTCCTGAGCCAGGTAAAAATGCTATTGTATGATGGGTAATTCAATAATTTCTAAAGTTCTGAGTTAGAAATATTGTAAAGTGTAGTCATAACTGGCCCAACGGATGAGTAATTTTTGAAAGTCCAAGCGAATAGCTATTTCTGAGTATATCAATGATGAGTGCTCAGAGGAAAAGATGATAGTGTATGTGTATATGAGTGTGTTTTTATGCATGTGCTCTGTGTGCCTTTGGGGAATTTAGCTGTTTTCTCAAGATAGAGTTACCAACTACTGCATTTTTCTTCCTCATCTCATACAAAAAGACATTCAGTGTTTTAGCCATTTGAAATATGCCTTATGCTCCTATAAATATTTATGCTATTAGAAAGAAATAATCCCATTTTGATTTCTAAATTCAGTAAGGATTATCTTTGTCTCAATCCTGAAACGTGAGTAATAGGTTGAGGAGTAATTACTTTCTCTAGTGCTGTGATCTGCGGACAGATCGGCTTAACTACTTCAAAACCAACTTCCGTCACAAATATAGAAAACAAACTAATGGTTACCAAAGGGGAGAGGGAAGGGGGAAAGGATAAATTAGAAGTATGGGGCTAACAGATATGAATTACTATATGTACAAACTACTATATATATATATAATAGATAAGCAACAAGGATCTATTGTATAGAGCAGGGACTATGGCCATTATCTATGGTAATAATTTATAATGGAGTATAAAATATTCTAAAGCTACTGAATCATTATGCTCTACCCCTGAAGCTAGTATAATATCGTAAATCAACACTACTTTAATAAGTAGATTGATAAATAGAGAAGGACACCAACTTCTCACGACCTGCTCTGCACTTTGTATTGTAATAACCTGCCTGAGGTGACACAACTGCTTAGGAAATGTAAAAATTTCATACTCTTTGGATATATACCCAGAAGTGGATTGCTACTTGTATTTCATTTGAGAAAGCTCCATACTGTTTTCCACAGTGGCTGCACCAATATGCATTCCCACCAATGGTGCACAGGAGTTTTTCTCCACATCCTCTCCAACACTTGCTATTTCCTGCCTTTTTGATGCCAGTTACTCTAATGGGCATTAGGTGTTATCTCACTGTGGTTTTGACTTGCATTTCCCTGATGATTATTGATGCTGAGCATCGTTTCGTATGGCTGTTGGCCAGCTGTATGTCTTCCTTGAAAAAAATGTCTATTTAGGTCCTCTGGCCATTTTTAAATCACATTTTTTACACTGAGTGCTCCTTATATATTTTTGATATTAACCCCTTGATGGGTATATGATTTGTAAGTATTTTATCTTGTTTGGTAAGGCCTCAAGCAAAGACAGGATTTTGATGCTTTAATGCATTTGTTAGAGAGTTCGTGGGCGTATGATTCAATGTTTATGTTCACTTTACATGAACATTAGAATTATTTTGCCTTCTTTTCCCCATAATAATCCTGAGAATCTTCAGGATTTGTTACTAAATAGATTAAAAATATGGTAGGTAGTGTAAGAACTACAAAAAAAGAAAAAAAGAACTCTCACTAAGAAGCTATAGGAGACAAGTCATGGTGCTAAACATTTTGCACACAATATGAGTATCAGACTGAAGCCAAAGAATATTTATGGTTTGAAAAGCATATAGAGTGACTATTTGCTTTTTTGATGCTCAAAGAGGACCCTCAGTTCCCCTGAATACATCCCGACTAGGGCGCTGGTTGCATCTCTGTGCTACCTCCATGATTTGGGAGGTGGCATAGATGGTGTAATTGGAACATATTGGAGCAGAACGTGGGAAAGCAAACCAATTGGAGCAGAACATAGAAAAGCAAACCAAGATGTCTTTGGACATTTTGCCTAGAAAAAGAGTCTTCATAGAGAGGAAAATAATAAAGTGAAGGTAAAGGGAAACTAAGAGAAATGAAAATCATATTAATTTGAATGACATTAAGTTTTTGTCGAGTTCTTATATGAGCCAGGCATTATGCTAAGCACTTTAAACGAATAATCTCGGTTCTTTCCTCCTTGGTGGTGGTCAGGGGCCTTCCTTGGCTGATCTAAGGAGCCCTTCTCACTCCTAGTTGGGAACATTTCCCTGCTCTAATAATAGTAGTCTCACCAATAGAGCAGTGGTTCACTTGCTATCAGGAGGCCCAGGTTAAAATTCAGACTTTCCAGAAGGGGCAATGCAGTAGATGTGGATGAGCTTTCCAATCTGAGTTGGTTGATATGAGTTTGATTATTGGAGGAAAGAGAGATGAACATAGAGCTGAGATCAAAAAAAAAAAAAAAAATGGACATAATAATGAGAAAGAAAAGAGGATGGACTGTTAATGGATTATGTTCCTGGAAGCTTTTCCTGAACTCTCCATATTGTCTCCTGTGTGTGTGCTCAGTGGCTTCAGCTATGTCTGGCTCTTTGCAACCCCATGTAGCCCACCAGGCTCCTCTGTCCATGGGGATTCTCCAGGCAAGAATACTGGAGTGGGTTTCCATGCCCTCCTCCAGAGGCTCTTCCCAACCCAGCAATGGAACCCAGGTCTCCTGCGTTGCAGATGGATTCTTTACCAGCTGAGCTACCCAGGAAGCCCTGTCTCCTCTCCTTTGTTTTTTGCTTCTCTTCTTTTCACAGCTATTTGTAAGGCCTCCTCAGACCTCAGACCATTTTGCTTTTTTGCATTTCTTTTTCTTGGAGATAGTCTTGATCCCTGTCTCCTGTATAATGTCATGAACCTCCATCCATAGTTCATCAGGCATTCTATCAGATCTAGTCCCTTAAATCTATTTCCCACTTCCACTGTATAATAGGGATTTGATTTAGGTCATACCTGAATGGTCTAGTGGTTTTCCCTACTTTCTTCAATTTAAGTCTGAATTTGGCAATAAGGAGTTCATGATCTGAGCCACAGTCAGCTCCTGGTAGGAGACAGGGTCTCCTGGGTAGCTCAGCTGGTAAAGAATCCACCTGCAATGCGGGAGGCCTAGGTTCCATTGCTGGGTTGGGAAGAGCCCCTGAAGGAGAGCATGGCAACCCACTCCAGTATTCTTGCCTGGAGAATCCCCATGGACAGAGGAGCCTGGTGGGCTACATGGGGTCGCAAAGAGCCAGACATAGCTGAAGCCACTGAGCACACACACAGGAGACAATATGGAGAGCTCAGGAAAAGCTTCCAGGAACATAATCCATTAACAGTCCATTAATTCATTTATCCTTTCTCCTAATTGTTATCACTTGTGGTTTCCAGTATTTTTTTTAATTTTATTTTATTTTTAAACTTTACATAATTGTATTAGTTTTGCCAAATATCAAAATGAATCTGCCACAGGTATACATGTGTTCCCCATCCTGAACCCTCCTCCCTCCTCCCTCCCCATACCATCCTTCTGGGTCATCCCAGTGCACTAGCCCCAAGTATCCAGTATCGTGCATCGAACCTGGACTGGCAACTCGTTTCTTACATGATATTTTACATGTTTCAATGTCATTCTCACAAATCTTCCCACCCTCTCCCTCTCCCACAGACGGTATTTTTTTACTCTGAAATTATTGTGAATGATTCCTGAGGCCCAAGTATAGAAGAGTTTCTCTAGGGCATCTTAAAATGAAACTAACTTCAGTTTGCACATGTTCAACTTTATAAGATAATGTTTATATAATTATTTTTCAAAGTAGGTGTACCAACCTACTTACCCACCAGCAGTAAATAAAATTCCTAGTGTTCCATGTCCTTGTCAACACTTGGTATTGTCAGACTTCTTTATTTTTTGCCTTCTTTATTTTTTACATTTAGTAAACATAAAATGCTATCTTGTCATCATCTTAATTTGCATTTCCATGAGGAAGAAGACAATTGTTTCAAGAGGAGGGAGTGATTAGCTGTGTAGAATGCTGCTTCCAGCTTTAGTAGTTTAATGGGTCACCTTTCTCAAAGATGCTTACATTTTAATATGGGACAAAGTTTTGACTCAAAGGAATGGATTTGAAATCATGTACAATCAGCCCTATTATAGCCGATGAAAGAGGGGACAGCTGGGAAGAGAAACAAGCTCATAGCAACCCTAAATCTAGGGTGAACAACCATACTCATTTGTCTAGAACAAATGGGGGGGCTTCCCTGAATGTAGGACTTTTTATTTTAAAATCAGGAAAATTCCAGGCAAGCCAAGCCAAGTTGGTCATCTACTTACAGTACACACATAGATGCTCTCCAGCCTTATTAGTACTAAAGCATTTTATTCCATGCAGAAAGACTCATCCTGCACACACACTCCAAATCAGCCTGGCCTCTGTACGGCGGACAGCAGCATAGAGACTACAATTTGAAGCTACCATCTTGCCTGAAAATATTGTTTGTTATTAATGAATAAGGTGAATGAAATAATGTTATTTCTCACTTTAAAACAGAAATCTGGGGGGAGGAATTTAAAGAGAAATCTGGGTCATATTGCATTTATATCAGTGCATTCCCCAATAGCTATTTTTAAAAAAATTCCTATCTCCCCATACTGGGGGGAAACATCTCAAATTGATACAGGTTCCAGGGCCAGTCTCCCTGGGAAAAATCAGCCACACTCTACAAAGTCATGTTACTTTCTATAAAGTTACATTCTATAGAGTTATGTTACATTCTATAGAATCATGGAGTTTGTGTTCAGTCTCCCCCACAAGGTAGAGAATTCCTAAGAGATCCTGATGGACTGTTAACAGGACTTCAGAGTTAAGAAGCATGGAAGGGTGGCTCAGATGGTAAAGTGTCTGCCTGTGATGTGGGAGACCCAGGTTCAATCCCGGGGTCAGGAAGATCCCCTGGAGAAGGAAATGGCAACCTACTCCAGTACTCTTGCCTGGAAAATCCCATGGACAGAAGAGTCTGGTAGGTTACAGTCCATGGGGTCTCAAAAAGTCGGACATGACTGAGCTACTTCACTTTTACACAGGACTGGGGAAACAGACTCTGGGAGGGCACAAACAGAACATTGTGCACACCGGGACCCAGGAGAAAGGAGCAGTGACCCCACAAGAACCTCACCCAGACTTGCCGGGGAGTGTCCAGGTGTCTCTGGTGGAGGCGTGGGTCAGTGGTGGCCTGCTGCAGGGTGGGGGACACTTAGTGTAGCAGTGCCTGCATGGGACCTTTTGAAGGAGGTCATCATTATCTTCACTACCTCCACTGTACTTTGGCCTCAGGTCAAATAACAGGGAGGGGACACAGCCCTGCCCTTCAAAAGAAAATTGGATTAAAGATTTACTGATTATGGCCCTGCCCATGAGAACAAGACCGTTTCCCCCTCAGTCAGTCTCTCCCATCAGGAAGCTTCCATAAGCCTCATATCCTTCTCCATCAGAGGGCAGACAGATTGAAAACCATAGTCACAGAAAACTAACCAATCTGATCACATGGACCACAGCCTTCTCTAACCCAATGAAACTATAAGCCATGCCATGTAGGGCTACCCAAGACAGACGGGTCATGGTGGAGAGTTCTGACAAAACGTGGTCCATTGGAGAAGGGAATGGCAAACCACTCCACTATTCTTGCCTTGAGAACCCCATGAACAGTATGAACAGGCAAAAAGATAGTACACTGAAAGACCCCAGGTGATAGGTGCCCAATATGCTACTGGAAATCAGTGGAGAAATAACTCCAAAAAGAATGAAGGGATGGAGTCAAAGCAAAAACAGCACCCAGTTGTAGATGTGACTGGTGATGGAAGTAAAGTCCAATGCTGTAAAGATCAATATAGCACAGGAACCTGGAATGTTAGGTCCATGAAACAAGACAAATTGGAAGTGGTCAAAGAGGAGATGGCAAGAGTGAACATTGACATTTTGGGAATCAGTGAACTAAAATGGACTGGAATGGGTGAATTTAACTCAGATGACCATTATATCTATTACTGTGGGCAAGAATGCCTTAGAAGAAATGGAATAGCCATCATGGTCAACAAAAGAGTCCAAAATGCAGTAGTTGGATGCAGTCTCAAAAATGACAGAATGATCTCTGTTCATTTCCAAGGCAAACCATTCAATATCACAGTAATCCAAGTCTATGCCCTGACCAATAATGCTGGAGAAGCTGAAGTTGAATGGCTCTATGAAGACCTACAAGACCTTCTAGAACTAACACCCCAAAAAGATGTGCTTTTCATCATAGGGGTCTAGAATCCAAAGCAGGGAGTCAGAAATACCTGGAGTAATGGGCAAATTTGGCCTTGGAGTACAGAATGAAGCAGGGCAAATTTGGCCTTGGAGTACAGAATGAAGCAGGGCAAAGGCTAATAGAGTTTTGCCAAGAGAACGAACTGGTCATAGCAAACACCCTCTTCCAACAACACAAGAGAAGACTCTACACATGGACATCACCAGATGGTCAACACCAAAATCAGATTGATTATATTCTTTGCAGCCAAAGATGGAGAAGCTCTATAAAGTCAGCAAAAACAAGACTGGGAGCTGACTGTGGCTCAGATCATGTACTCCTTATTGCCAAATTCAGATTTAAATTGAAGAAAGTGGGAAAAACCACTAGACCATTCAGGTATGACCTAAATCAAATCCCTTATGATTATACAGTGGAAGTGACAGATAGATTCAGGGGATTAGATCTGATAGACAGAGTGCCTGAAGAATGATGGATGGAGGTTCATGACACTGTACAGGAGGCAGGAATCAAGACCATCCCCCAAGAAAAAGAAATCCAAAAAGGCAAAATGGCTGTCTGAGGAGGCCTTACAAACAGCTATGAAAAGAAGAGAAGCAAAAGGCAAAGGAGAAAAAGAAAGATATAAGCATCTGAATGCAGAGTTCCAAAGAATAGCAAGGAGAGATAAGAAAGCCCTCCTTAGCAATCAATACAAAGAAATAGAGGAAAACAATAGAATGGGAAAGACTAGAGATCTCTTCAAGAAAATTAGAGATACCAAGGGAATATTTCATGCAAAGATGGGCACAATAAAGGACAGAAATGGTATGGACCTAACAGAAGCAGAAGATATTAAGAAGAGGTGGCAAGAATACACAGAAGAACTGTACAAAAAAGATCTTCTCAATGCAGATAATCACTATGGTGTGATCACTCACCTAGAGCCAGACATCCTGGAATGCAAAGTCAAGTGGGCCTTAGTAAGCCTTAGGAAGCATCACTAGGAACAAAGCTAGTGGAGGTGATGGAACTCTAGTTGAGCTATTTCAAATCCTAAAGGATGATGCTGTGAAAGTACTGTACTCAATATGCCAGCAAATTTGGAAAAATCAGCAGTGGCCACAGGACTGGAAAAGGTCAGTTTTCATTCCAAATCCAAAGAAAGTCAATTCCAAAGAATGCTCAGACTACCACACAATTGCACTCATCTCACACACTAGCAAAGTAATGTTCAAAATTCTCCGAGCCAGACTTCAACAGTACATGAATTTGAACTTCCAAATGTTTAAGGTGGATTTAGAAAAGGCAGAGGAACCAGAGATCAAATTGCCAGCATCTGGCATCATCAAAAAAGCAAGAGAGTTCCAGAAAATCATCTATTTCTGCTTTATTGACTATGCCAAAGCCTTTGACTGTGTGGATCACAACAAACTGAAAAATTCTTCAAGAGATGGGGATACCAGACCACCTGACCCGCCTCCTGAGAAATCTGTATGCAGGTCAAGAAGCAACAGTTAGAACTGGACATGGAACAACAGACTGGTTCCAAATTGGGAAAGGAGTACATCAAGGCTGTATATTGTCACCCTGCTTATTTAATTTATATGCAGAGTACATCATGAGAAATGCTGGACTGGATGAAGCACAAGCTGGAATTAAGATTGCTGGGAGGAATATCAATATCCTAAGATATGCAGATGACACCACCCTTATGGCAGAAAGAGAAGAAGAACTGAAGTGCCTCTTGATGGAAGTGAAAGAGGAGAGTGAAAAAGTCGGCTTAAAACTCAACAATCAGAAAACTAAGATCATGGCATCTGGTCCCATCACTTCATGGCAAATAGATGGGGAAATAGTGGAAACAGTGACAGACTTTATTTTTTGGGCTCCAAAATCACCGTAGATGGTGACTGCAGCCATGAAATTAAAAGACACTTGCTCTTTGGAAGAAAAGTTATGGCCAACCTAGACAGCTTATTAAAAAGCAGAGAAGAGTTAAGAGACTTAACAGGGTTCTTGCTAGAGCCTGGAGCTTCAGGAAACAAAAATGACAAAAGAACCTCATTGTCAGTTTTTTCCTAGTAACAACACTTTATGACAGCACCTGGCAACACTTGTGTTGGTGGTTTCTCATCTTGCAAGTAAGCTGGGTGCTCCTTGTGAGCTGGACTGGCATTCAGCAGAAGCACACAGGCAATAGCGGCATGGATTGTTAAAATATTTTGACACTTTCTTTCATTTAGAAGATAGTATAACACCTGGGCTTCCCAGGTGGCCCTGGGAAAGAATCTGCGTGGTAAGAATTCTTTAGTGGTAAAGAATCTGCATGCTGATGCAGGAGACTCAGGAGATGCAGTTTCGATTCTTGGGTTGGAAAGATCCCCTGGAGGAGGAAATGGCAACCCACTCCAGTATTCTTGCCTGGAGAATCCCACGGACAGAGAAGCCTGGTGGGCTACGGTCCATAGGGTCACAAATAGATGGAGATTACTGAAGAGACTTAACATGCATGCGTGCAAACACAGTAGGTGTTGTTTTTTTTTTTTTAAGCTACTTAATAATATAAACTTAAAATGTGTGGTTTATCTCAGACACTATACATGCCATATAATTCCAAGAACTGTTTTAGGCAAAAAAAGTGAAGGTGTCCTTTATTTCAGGGTGAGTGAAAATGCCTTCAGGTTCAAAGCCCTTGAGTGGGAAAGGGCCTCAAAGCTGAGCTGAGATAAACTCAAAATGGATTAAAGATCTAAACATAAGACCAGAAACTATAAAACTCCTAGAGGGGAACATAAGCAAAACACTCTCCAACATACATCACAGCAGGATCCTCTATGACCCACCTCCCAGAATATTGGAAATAAAAGCAAAAATAAACAAATGGGATCTAATTAAAATTAAAAGCTTCTGCACAACAAAGGAAACTATAAGCAAGGTGAAAAGACAGCCTTCAGAATGGGAGAAAATAATAGCAAATGAAGCAACTGTTGACTAATGTCAAAAATATACAAGCAACTCCTACAGCTCAATTCCAGAAAAATAAACGACCCAATCAAAAAATGGGACAAAGAACTAAATAGACATTTCTCCAAAGAAGACATACAGATGGCTAACAAACACATGAAAAGATGCTCAACATCATTCATTATCAGAGAAATGCAAATCAAAACCACTATGAGGTACCATTTCACACCAGTCAGAATGGCTGTGATCCAAAAGTCTACAAGCAATAAATGCTGGAGAGGGTGTGGAGAAAAGGGAACCCTCTTACACTGTTGGTGGGAATGCAAACTAGTACAGCCACTCTGGAGAACAGTGTGGAGATTCCTTAAAAAACTGGAAATAGAACTGCCTTATGACCCAGCAATCCCACTGCTGGGCATACACATCAAGGAAACCAGAATTGAAAGAGACACGTGTACCCCAATGTTCATCGCAGCACTGTTTATAATAGCCAGGACATGGAAGCAACCTAGATGTCCATCAGCAGACGAATGGATAAGAAAGCTGTGGTACATATACACAATGGAGTATTACTCAGCCATTACACAGAATACATTTGAATCAGTTCTAATGAGGTGGATGAAACTGGAGCCTATTATACAGAGTGAAGTAAGTCAGAAAGAAACACCAATACAGTATTCTCTTGCCTGGAAAATCCCATGGACGGAGGAGCCTGGTAGGCTGCAGTCCATGGGGTCACGAAGAGTCAGACACGACTGAGCGACTTCACTTTCACTTTTCACTTTCACGCATTGGAGAAGGAAATGGCAACCCACTCCAGTGTTCTTGCCTGGAGAATCCCAGGGATGGTGGAGCCTGGTGGGCTGCCGTCTATGGGGGGTCGCACAGAGTCAGACACGACTGAAGCGACTTAGCAGCAGCAACGCATATATATGGAATTTAGAAAGATGGTAATTATAACCCTGTATGCGAGACAGCAAAAGAGACACAGATGTCTAGAACAGTCTTTTGGACTCTGTGGGAGAGGCCGAGGGTGGGATAATTTGGGAGAATGGCATTGAAACATGAATATCATATATGAAACGAGTCGCCAGTCCAGGTTCAATGCATGATACTGGATGCTCGGGGCTGGTGCACTGGGACGACCCAGAGGGATGGTACGGGGAGGGAGGTGGGAGGGGGTTTCGGGATGGGGAACACATGTACACGCATGGTGGATTCATGTTGATGTATGGCAAAACCAATACAATATTGTAAAGTAATTAACCTCCAATTAAAATAAATAAAGTTATATTTTTTAAAAAAGAAGTTTACTAGAAACCACATATAGAAATAAAACCTATTTTATATGAAAAAAAAAAAGAAAAGCCTATTCTGTAAATGCCTCATCCTGCCCAGCAGAAATTGTCCTCTAGGTGGGTTGGGGACTCTTGCTTTATTTGGAAATAGATCTTTTGGAAAGAGGTGGTCATTCACATGTAAGGCTGTGAAAAAATTCTGTTAAAGGAAAATGTCAGAGGATTTCTTTCTCTGTCCCATTTCCTCCATTGACTAGTCTCCAGATAGAGAAGCCTTATGTCACCCTGGTCTACTCACAGATTGCTCCCTCCTCCCAGACCAGCCTCAGTGGGTGCTCACCTAACTCCAGACAGGGAAAGACCCATAGCACACTGTCACTTGTAAGCAAACACCATGTCTGTATCCTTTATATCCTCTAGTTTCTTTATTTCTTCTGCCTTAGTCACACTTAGTAACTGGACTCAAAACAGTTACTGCCTTACTAGCCAACACCAACATCATGTGTGGCCCCCTCGTCACACACCCTTCCACAGAGTAAAGATGCAGATTCCAAGTCCTGGTGATCAGTACCAGCCAGTCATCATCCTTCTTCCTCTTGAAAATAAAGTTACCCTTTGAGACTTCCACTGGGAGCTTCCACAGTAAAGAGTAAAGAGGATGCTGGAGCTGTCTTTACATCAGGAGCTTGTCTGTAAACGTGACACTACCCAGTCTGAGAATGCCTAGGGCTTCCCAAGTGTTCTAGTGGTAAAGAATCTGCCTGCCAATGCCGGAGACACAAGAGACTCCAGTTTGATCCCTAGGTTGGGACGTTCCCCTGGAGTAGGAAATGGTAACTCACACCAATATTCTGGCCTGGAAAATTCCATAGACAAAGGAGCCTGGCAGGCTACAGTCCATGCAGTCCAAAGAGTCAGACACAACTGAGCAAATGAGAACACACACAAAACCTTAATCAGAGTGATCACAGAGGCGGGACTGGACTGTAATTGTGAGTAGATGGAAATGAAATCACTCTGATTGTAGCTTGTCTGGAGTGTGACTGCAGGCAAAGAAAGAGAATGATTGCCCAGATTCCCAGGTGTTTCAAAAAACCAGGTCTGTGTTTGTGAGTAGTGAGGTTTATTTTCATATGTTGTTGTCATTCAGTTGCTAAGTCACGTCTGACTCTTTGGGACCTCACGGACTGTACCACACCAGGCTCCGCTGTCCTCCACTATCTCCCAGTTTGCTCAAATTCATGTCCACTGAGTCAGTGATACTATCTAATCATCTCATCCTCTGCCACCCCCTTCTTTTGTGTTGAATCTCTCCCAGGGTCTTTTCCAATGAGTCAGCTCTTTCCATCAGGTGGCCAAAGTATTGGAGTTTCAGCTTCAGCATCAGTCCTTCCAATGAATATTCAAGGTTGATTTCCTTTAGGATTAACTAGTTTGATCTCTTTGCAATCTAAGGGACTGTCAAGGGTCTTCTCCAGCACCACCACATTTTCAAAAGCATTAATTCTTTGGCACTCAGCCTCCTTTATGATCCAACTCTCACGTCCATACATGACTACTGGAAAAACAACTTTGACTATACGGATCTTTGTCAGCAAAATGATGTCTCTTTTTTTTTTTTAATTTGTTTATTTTATTTTATTTTAAATTTTATTTTATTTTTTAACTTTACAATATTGTATTTGTTTTGCCATATATCGAAATGAATCCACCACAGGTATACATGTGTTCCCCATCCTGAACCCTCCTCCCTCCTCCCTCCCCATACCATCCCTCTGGGTCATTCCAGTGCACCAGCCCCAAGCATCCAGTATCGTGCATCGAACCTGGACTGGCGACTCATTTCATATATGATATTATACATGTTTCAATGCCATTTATTTATTTTAATTGGAGGATAATTACTTTACAACATTATGGTGGTTTTTGCCATATATCAACATGAATCAGCATGTCTCTGCTTTTTAATACTCTGCCGAGGTTTGTCATAATGTTCATTCCAAGCAGCAAGGGTCTTTTAATTTCATGGCTGCAGTCACAGTCCACAATGATTTTGCAGCTCAAGAGAATAAAATCTGCCACTGCTTCCACCTTTTCCCCTTCTATTTGCCATGAAGTGATGGGAACAAATGCCATTATCTTAATTGTTTTAATGTTGAGCTTCAAGCCAACTTTTCACTCTCCTCTTGCATCTTCACCAAGAGTCTCTTTAGTTCCTCTTCACATTCTGCCTTAGAATGTGAAGAGGACTTTCACATGCAGATTCCAAGCCCTGGTGGAATCAATTCTTTGGCCATCAGCCTTCTTCATGAAGGTTGAGGTTGTTGATGTTTCTCCCGGCAATCTTGATTCCAGCTTGTGATTCATCCATCCTGGCATTTCACATGATGTAATCAGCATAAAGGGCTTCCCTGGTGACTCAGTGTTAAAGAATCCCCCTCCCAGTGCAGGAGATGCAGGTTTGATTTCTGGTCAGGAAAATCCCTTAGAGTAGGAAATGGCAACCGACTCCTGTATTCAAAAGTATTCCAACCAGTAAAATTCCATTGACAGAGGATCCTGGCCGGCTGCAGTCCATGGGGTCACAAAGAGTGGGACATGACTGAGTACATAGACACCCACTCTGCATATAAGATAAATAACAGTGACAATTTATAGCCTTATTGTACTCCTTTCCCAATTTGGAACCAGTCAATTGTTCCATGTATGGTTCTAACTAGTGCTTCTAGACCTACATACAGGTTTCTCAGGAGACAGGTAAGATGGTCTGGTGTTCCCATCTCTTTAAGAATTTTCCACAGTTTGTTGTGATCCACACAAAGGCTTTAGCATAGTTAATGAAGTAGAAGTAGATGTTTTTCTGAAATTCTCTTGTTTTTTCTATGATCCAATCAGTTCAGTCACTTCAGTCGCTCAGTCTTGTCCAACTCTTTGTGACCCCAAGAATTACAGCACGCCAGGCCTCCCTGTCTATCACCAACTCCTAGAGTTTACTCAAACTCATGTCTATTGAGTCAGTGATGCCATCAAGCCATCATATCCTCTGTTGTCCCCTTCTCCTCCTGCCCCCAATCCCTCCCAGCATCAGGGTCTTTTCCAATGAGTCAACTCTTCCCATGAAGTGGCCAAAGTATTGGAGTTTCAGCTTCAGCATCAGTCCTTCCAAAACACCCAGAACCAATCTCCTTTAGGATGGACTGGTTAGACCTCCTTGCAATCCAAGGGACTCTCAAGAGTCTTCTCCAACACCACAGTTCAAAAGCATCAATTCTTTGGCACTCAGCTTTCTTCACAGTCCAACTCTCACATCCATACATGACCACTGGAAAAACCATAGCCTTGACTAGACAGACTTTGTTGGCAAAGTAAGGTCTCTGCTTTCAATATGCTATCTAGGTTGATCATAACTTTTCTTCCAAGGAGTAAGGATCTTTTAATTTAATGGCTGCAGTCACCATCTGCAGTGATTTTGGACCCCAAAAAAATAAAGTCTGACACTGTTTCCACTGTTTCCCATCTATTTCCCACGAAGTGATGGGACCAGATGCCGTGATCTTCGTTTTCTGAATGTTGAGCTTTAAGCCAACTTTTTCACTCTCCTCTTTCACCCTCCTCTTTCACCCTCATCAAGAGGCTTTTTAGTTCCTCTTCACTTTCTGCCATAAAGGTTGTGTCATCTGCATATCTGAGGTTATTGATATTTCTTCTGGCAATCTTGATTCCAGCTTGTGCTTCTTCCAGCCCAGCGTTTCTCATGATGTATTTTGTATATAAGTTAAATAAGCAGGCCTTGACATACTCCTTTTCCTATTTGGAACCAGTCTGTTGTTCCATGTCCAGTTCTAACTGTTGCTTCCTGACCTGCATACAAATTTCTCAAGAGGCAGGTCAGGTGGTCTGGTATTCCCATCTCTTTCAGAATTTTCCACACTTTGTTGTGATCCACAAAGTCAAAGGCTGTGGCATAGTCAATAAAGCAGAAATAGATGTTTTTCTGGAACTCTCTTGCTTTTTCTATGATCCAGCGGATGTTGGCAATTTGATCTCTGGTTCGTCTGCCTTTTCTAAATCCAACTTGAACATCTGGAAATTCACAGTTCACGTGTTGCTGAAGCCTGGCTTGGAGAATTTTGAGCATTACTTCACTAGCGTGTGAGATGAGTGCAATTGTGCGATAGTTTGAGCATTCTTTGGCATTGCCTTTCTTTGGGATTGGAATGAAAACTGACCTTTTCCAGTCCTGTGGCCACTGCTGAGTCTTCCAAATTTGCTGGCATATTGAGTGCAGCACTTTCACAGCATCATCTTTCAGGATTTGAAATAGCTCCACTAGAATTCCATCACCTCCACTAGCTTTCTTCCTAGTGATGCCTTCTAAGGCCCACTTGACTTCACCTTCCAGGATGTCTGGCTCTAGGTCAGTGATCACACCATCGTGATTATCTGGGTCACGAAGCTCTTTGTTATACAGTTCTGTGTATTATTGCCACCTCTTCTTAATATCTTCTGCTTCTGTTAGGTCCATATCATTTCTGTCCTTTATCGAGCCCATCTTTGCATGAAATGTTCCCTTGGTATCTCTAATTTTCTTGAAGAGATCTCTAGTCTTTCCCATTCTGTTGTTTTCCTCTATTTCTTTGCATTGATCACTGAGGAAGGCTTTCTTATCTCTCCTTGCTATTCTTTGGAACTCTGCATTCAGATGCTTATATCTTTCTTTTTCTCCTTTGCTTTTTGCTTCTCTTCTTTTCACAGCTATTTGTAAGGCCTCCTCAGACAGTCATTTTGCTTTTTTGCATTTCTTTTCCATGGGGATGGTCTTGATCCCTGCCCCCTGTACAATGTCATGAACCTCCATCCATAGTCCATCAGGCACTCTGTCTATCAGCTCTAGTCCCTTAAATCTATTTCTCACTTCCAGTGTATAATCATAAGGGATTTGATTTGGGTCATACCTGAATGGTCAGTGGTTTTTCTTACTTTCTTCAATATACGTCTGAATTTGGCAATAAGGAGTTCATGATCTGAGTCACAGTCAGCTCCCAGTCTTGTTTTTGCTGACTGTATAGAGCTTCTCCATCTTTGGCTGCAAAGAATATAATCAATCTGATTTTGGTGTTTACCATCTGGTGATATCCATGTGTAGAGTCTTCTCTTGTGTGTTGGAAGAGGGTGTTTGTTATGACCAGTGCATTCTCTTGGCAAAACTCTATTAGCCTTTGCCCTGCTTCATTCTGTACTCCAAGGCCAAATTTGCCTGTTACTCCAGGTGTTTCTTGCATTCCTACTTTTGCATTCCAGTCCCCTATAATAAAAAGGACATCTTTTTTGGGTGTTAGTTCTAAAAGGTCTTATAGGTCTTCATAGAACCATTCAACTTCAGCTTCTTCAGCGTTACTGGTTGGGGCATAGACTTGGATTACCATGATATTGAATGGTTTGCCTTGGAAACGAACAGAGATCATACTGTCATTTTTGAGATTGCATCCAAGTACTGCATTTCAGACTTTTGTTGACCATGATGGCTACTCCATTTCTTCCAAGGGATTCCTGCCCACAGTAGTACATATAATGGTCATCTGAGTTAAATTCACCCATTCCAGTCCATTTCAGTTCGCTGATTCCTAGAATGTCGACGTTCACTCTTGCCATCTCCTGTTTGAGCACTTCCAATTTGCCTTGATTCATGGACCTGACATTCCAGGTTCCTATGCAATATTGCTCTTTACAGCATTGGACCTTGCTTCTATCACCAGTCGCATCCACAACTGGGTATTGTTTTTGCTTTGGCTCCATCCCTTCATTCTTTCTGGAATTATTTCTCCACTGATCTCTGGTAGCATATTGAGCACCTACTGACCTGTGGAGTTCCCCTTTCAGTATCCTATCATTTTGACTTTTCATACTGTTCATGGGGTTCTCAAGGCCAGAATACTGAAGTGGTTTGTCATTCCCTTCTCCAGTGGACCACATTCTGTTAGATCTCTCCACCATAACCCATCTGTCCTGGGTGGCCCCACATGGCATGGCTTATGATCCAATGGACATTGGCAATTTGATTTCTGGTTCCTCTGCCTCTTTAAAACCCCAGCTTGTACATCTGGAAGTTCTCAATTCATGTATTGCTGAAGCCTAGCTTGAAGGATTTTGAGTATAACCTTAATAGCATGTGGGACTTCCATGGTGGCTCAGACGGTAAAGTGTCTGCCTACAATGCAGGAGATCCAGGTTTGATTCCTGGGTCGGGAAGATCCCCTGGAGAAGGAAATGGCAACCCACTCCAGTACTCTTGCCTGGAAAAATCCCTTGGACAGAGGATCCTGGTAGTCTACAGTCTATGGGGTTGCAAAGAGTCGGACACGACTGAGTGAATTCACTTTCACTTTAATAGCATGTGAAATGAGCACAAATGTATGGTAGTTTGAACATTCTTTGGCAATGCCCTTCTTTGGAATTAGAACAAAAACTGATCTTTTCCAGTCCTGTGGCCATTGCTGAGTTTTCCAAATTTGCTGACATATTAATGAGTGCAGCACTTTAACAGCATCATCTTTCAGGACTTCAAACAGCTCAGAAAAATTTCATCACCTCCACAAGTTTTGCTAGTAGTAATGCTTCCTAAGGCCCACTAGACTTCACATTCCAGGATGTCCAGCTCTAGGTAAGTGACCAAACCCTTGTGGTTATCTGGGTTATTAAGACTTTTTTTCCTGTATATTCTTGCCACCCCTTCTTAATCTCTTCTGCTTCTGTTTAGGTCTTTATTGTTTCTGTCCTTTATCATGCCTGCCTTTGTGTGAAATGTTCCCTTGATATCTCCAATTTTCTTGAAGTCATCTTTAGTCTTTCCCATTCTATTGTTTTCCTCTGTTTCTTTTTATTGTTCATTGAAGAAGGCCTTCTTATCTCTCCTTGCTATTCTCTGGAACTCTTCATTTAAACGTTTGCTTTTTATGCTTAAATTATGCCCACTCTTCTTTTCTATTAGTAAAATATTCTTTGACAAATGTACCATATATGATAAGCTTACAGCAAACATTACTCTCAATGGTGAAAAACTGAAAGCATTCCCCTTAAGATCAGGAACAAGACAAGGGTGTCCACTTTCCCTGCTATTATTCAACATAGTTCTGGAAGTCCTAGCTACAAGTATCAGAGAAAAAAAAGAAATAAAAGGAATCCAGATCAGAAAAGAAGTAAAGCTCTCACTGTTTGCAGATGACACGACACTGTACATAGAAAACCCTAAAGATTGTGTCAGAAAATTACTGTAACTAATCAGTGAATTTAGCAAAGTTGCAAGATACAAAATCAATACACAGAAATCACTTGCATTTCTATATACTAACAATGAAAAATCAGAAAGAGAAATTAAGGAATCAATCCCATTTACCATTGCAACAAAAAGAATTAAATATCTAGAAATGAACTTACCTTAGGAGACAAAAGAACTGTACACAGAAAATTATAAGACACTAATGAAAGAAATCAAAGATGACATAAACAGATGGAGAGATATTCCATGTTCCTGGGTAGGAAGAATCAATACTGTTAAAATGACTATAATATTAAATGCAATCTACAGATTCAATGTGATCCCTATCAAATTACCAGTGACATTTTTCACAGAACTAGAATAAAAAATTTCACAATTCATATGGAGACACAAAAGACACCAAATAGTAAAAGCAGTGTTGAGAAAGAAGAATGGAGCTGGAGAAATCAACCTTCCTGACCTCAGATTATACTTCAAAGCTGCAGTCATCAAGACAGTATGGTACTGGCACAAAAATGGAAATATAGACCAATGGAACAAGACAGAAAGCCCAGAAGTAAACCCATGCACCTATGGGTACCTTATTTTTGACAAAGGAGTCAAGAAATACAGTGGGGCAAAAACAGACTTTTCAATAAATGGTGTTGGGAAAACTGGACAGTTCAGTTCAGTCAGTCAGTCATGTCCGACTCTTTGTGACCTCATGAATCGCAGCACGCCAGGCCTCCCTGTCCATCACCATCTCCCAGAGTTCACTCAAACTCACAACTATACGTGAAAGAATTAAATTAGAACATTTCCTAACATCATACACAAAGATAAACTCGAAATAGATTAAAGATCTAAATATAAGACCAGAAACTATAAAACTCTTAGAGGAAAACATAAGCAGAACACTCAGTTACATAAATCAAAGCAAGATCCTCTATGACCCACCTCCTAGAGTAATGGAAATAAAAGCAAAAGTAAACAAGTGGGACCTGATTAAACTTAAAAGCTTTTGCACATCAAAGGAAACTATAAGCAAGGTGAAAAGACAACCCTCAGAATGGGAGAAAATAGTAAGAAATGAAACAAGTGACAAAGGATTAATTTCCAAAATATACAAGCAGCTCATACAAGTCAACACCAGAAAAACAAACAATCCAATCAAAAAATGGGGAAAAGACCTAAACAGACATTTCTCCAAAGAAGACATACAGATGGCTAGCAAACACATGAAAAGATGTTCAACATCGCTTATTATTAGAGAAATGCAAATCAAAACCACCATAAGATATCACCTCACAGCAGTCAGAATGGGCATCATCAAAAAGTCTACAAACAATAAATACTGGAGAGGGTGTGGAGAAAAGGGAACACTCTGCACTGTTGATGGGAATGTAAATTGATACAGCCACTATGGAACGGTAGGGAGATTCTTCTAAAAAACACTAGGAATAAAGCCACCATATGACCCAGCAATTCCACTCCTAGGCATATATCCTGAGGAAACCAAAACTGAAAAAGACACATGTATTACATTGCTCATTGCAGCACTATTTACAATGGCTAGAACATGAAGCAACCCAGATGTCCATTGACAGATGAATGGATAAAAAAGTTGTGGTACGTATACACAATGGAGTATTACTCAACCATAAAAAGGAATGCATTTGAGTCAGTTCTGATGAGGTGGATGAACCTAGAACCTATTATACAGAGTGAAGTAAGTCAGAAAGGAAAGATAAATATCATATTCTAAAGCATATATACGGAATCTAGAAAAACGGTACTGAAGAATTTAATTACGGGGCAGCAGTGGAGAAACAGACATAGAGAACAGACTTGTTGATGTGGGGAAATGGGAGGAGAGGGTGAGATGTATGGAAAGAGTAACATGGAAACTTACATTCAGTTCAGTTCAGTTCAGTTCAGTCGCTCAGTCGTGTCCGACTCTTTGCAACCCCATGAATTGCAGCACACCAGGCCTCCCTGTCCATCACCAACTCCCGGAGTTCACTCAAACTCACGTCCATCCAGTCAGTGATGCCATCCAGCCATCTCATCCTCTGTCGTCCCCTTCTCCTCCTGCCCCCAATCCCTCCCAGCATCAGAGTATTTTCCAATGAGTCAACTCTTTGCATGAGGTGGCCAAAGTACTGGAGTTTCAGCTTTAGCATCATTCCTTCCAAAGAAATCCAGGGCTGATCTCCCTTAGAATGGACTGGTTGGATCTCCTTGCAGTCCAAGGCACTCTCAAGAGTCTTCTCCAACACCACAATTCAAAAGCATCAATTCTTCGTCACTCAGCTTTCTTCACAGTCCAACTCTCACATCCATACATGACCACAGGAAAAACCATAGCCTTGACTAGACGGACCTTTGTTGGCAAAGTAAGGTCTCTGCTTTTCAATATGCTATCTAGGTTGATCATAACTTTTCTTCCAAGGAGTAAGCATCTTTTCATTTCATGGCTGCAGTCACCATCTGCAGGGATTTTGGAGCCCCCAAAAATAAAGTCTGACACTGTTTCCACTGTTTCCCATCTATTTCCCATGAAGTGATGGGACCAGATGCCATGATCTTCGTTTTCTGAATGTTGAGCTTTAAGCCAACTTTTTCACTCTCCTCTTTCACCCTCATCAAGAGGCTTTTGAGTTCCTCTTCACTTTCTGCCATAAGGGTGGTGTCATCTGCATATCTGAGATTATTGATATTTCTCCTGGAAATCTTGATTCCAGCTTGTGCTTCTTCCAGACCAGCATTTCTCATGGTGTACTCTGCATAGAAGTTAAATAAGCAGGGTGACAATATACAGCCTTGACGTACTCCTTTTCCTATTTGGAACCAGTCTGTTGTTCCATGTCCAGTTCTAACTGTTGCTTCCTGACCTGCATATAGGTTTCTCAAGAGGCAGGTCAGGTGGTCTGGTATTCCCATCTCTTTCAGAATTTTCCACAGTTTATTGTGATCCACACAGTCAAAGGCTTTGGCATAGTCAATAAAGCAGAAACAGATGTTTTTCTGGAACTCTCTTGTTTGTTTGATGATCCAGTGGATGTCGGTAATTTGATTTCCGGTTCCTCTGCCTTTTCTAAAACCAACTTGAACATCTGGAAGTTCACGGTTCAAGTATTGCTGAAGCCTGGCTTGGAGAATTTTGAGCATTACTTTACTACCACATGTAAAATAGATAGCCAACGGGAAAATGCTGTATGGCTAAGGAAACTCAAACAGGGGCTCTGTATCAACCCAGAGGGGTGGGAAGGGGAGGGAGATGGGAGGGAAATTCAAAAGGGAGAGGATATATGTATACCTATGGCTGATTCATGTTGAGGTTTTATAGAAAACAACAAAATTCTGTAAAGCAATTATCCTTCAATGAAAAATAAGTTAATTTAAAAAATACACATATACTTTGCCAGATGTAGTGACAATGACAATCAGCAGTAGCTTAGTTTAGTTTAGTTTAGCTTAGGTTAATTTTCAATATCCTTACTTGACTCTGTAAGACACTGAAAAAAAACCTATATCAGTTCTCAAATTTTATTTAAAATTTTTACATGAAATATGGAAGTCTTATAGATCTTGAGGTTTTAAGCAAAGGAGTCCTAAAGTTGGCCTCACCACGCTAAGCCATCTTTAGGACACTAATTGTGTGCTATGCACTAGTGAAGGGCAGGTATCCCCTCAAGAACAAGTGTGTCCATCCCCCTGACAAATAGATCCTACTGTGGAAGGGGGTGCACCGGCCTTTTAAGCTCTAAAAGTCTGATGTCAGGGAGGCCCTGGATTGAGCCAGCGAATCCGCCTGGTGCTGAATCTGTTTAATGATCTATAGCCTTTTGAGCCTCCAGTACTCTTGCCTGGAAAATCCCATGGACAGAGGAGCCTGGTGGGCTGCAGTCCATGGGGTCGCTACGGTCGGACACAACTGAGCGACTTCACTTTCACTTTTCACTTTCATGCATTGGAGAAGGAAATGGCAACCCACTCCAGTGTTCTTGCCTGGAGAATCCCAAGGATGGGGGAGCCTGGTGGGCTGCCGTCTATGGGGTGACAGAGAGTCGGACACGACTGAAGCAACTTAGCAGCAGTAGCAGCAGTAGCAGCAGCAGCCTTTTGATTAGACCAGCCCCAATACTCAGTTTATTTAGTGGTCGTATCTCCCCCTAAAATGGTTTATGTATCAGATTCCTGAGAGGGTGGTTAGTATGTGCATACCTGTGAAGCTATGTGTGCTGACAAAAGGAGGGTTCTGGGGCTCAGAGACTGAGGCCAGCCCCTACACTGGCCTTTTCCAAACTTATTAAGGAAAATGCCCTTGGGAGTCTCTTGGTGCCTGGCCAGTCAGCCATCCCCTGAGACACATTTGTGTACCACAGAAACACATTTTCTTCCAAAATGCAGCAAAGTGCACTAGTGAGTCTGTCTCTAAGGAGGAATTTGGGTAACTGCCCTAAACTAGATGCCACTGAGGATTTAAACTATTTAAAACTGGTGAATTGGGGTTCCCTCTCAGAGTATCGTCTTTTCACATGTAGGAGTCACCCGCCTCAGAATCGCTGAGGGACTTACTAAAATTCATGTTCCCAGGCTTTCCCTCAGAATTTCTAGGGTAGGGCAAAGAAATCAGCATTTTTAAAGCTGACTCACAGTGATTTTTTTTTTTTTTTACACGTTCTGAGACTATTTGCCATGAAGATGGAAGAAACGGGGTTAAATATGATGGGAATATCTCTTGTCTTTCTGCTTCTAACCCAGGAAATCACCTCCTTATCTTAAGAAACGTTTTTGTTGCTATTGTCAGGGTGGTACCAAAACAATTTTTCAGCAACCAAAACAGGTTTTCACCAGCGAATTGTACTCAGAGAGAGTCTGAAATAAACAGGGGTTACCTTAATTTGGGCTGCTGTAACAAATTACCATAGGCTAAGTGGCTTAAAAAACATTTCTTTCTCACAGTTTTGAAGGCTGGTTAAGTCCAAGATCAAGGTGCTAGCCCATTCTGTTCCTGTGAGAACCTTCCTCCTGGTTTGTGGAGGGACACCTTCTTGCTGCATCCTTCATGGCAGAGAGAGATCATTTCTGTCTTGTTTTAAGAGCACTACTCTCATGATGAGGGCTCCACCCTCATGATCCAGTTACCTCCCAAAGACTCCTGTCTTCTAAAACCAGCCCACTGAGGGTTAGAGTTTCAACAGCCCTTTGGGGGAACACAAACATTCAGTTCATAACAGAGGTCTTTCTTGGGAGTCATAGTGAAGAGCAAAGGGGTCTCGAGGTTGAACCCTTGCTTGTCCCCTTCCCACTCCTGATTTTCTTGTCCTAGGGAGAGGGGAAAGTAAGGAGTGACCTGCACTACCCATGGTTTCCCCAGGTGGACACTGGTACCCTCAGGGCTCCACTTTTCAGACAAATTCAGCACAAAACAAGCACAACTCATGTGACTGGGTGGACCAGGAGGGGTTAGATAAATAGTGTCACAATGACAAAGGATATGTGATTCGATAGAAATGAGGATGCTAAAGAATCTTAACCTTTCAAGGTTTCACTTATCCCTCCAATCTGTGGTACCCTGGGGCTTCCTGGGACACTATTTCTATAGTATGAAAGTACAGTGATAGAGTGGAAAAAGAAATAAACACCTGAATTAAAACCCTAGCTCAAACCACATTAGTCAAAGAACATATTTGAACCTCAAATTAAATTGCAAAATTGGGGTGATAAAGCCCAATCTTAACAGAATTGTTTAAACAGAGTAACACATGGTAATTTTTTGGATTGCAGTTGGTGCCAAATCAAGGTAGCTCGAACCAATGTATTCACCCAGCCCTTGTTCCCAAGGTTTCCCGTGGTTTCCATGGCCATCTTCAACCTCAATTCTCCCACCTTATGTTTTCTCCTGATATTTTCTCCCCTCT
Source organism: Bos mutus (assembly GCF_027580195.1). Classification (NCBI taxonomy): domain Eukaryota; kingdom Metazoa; phylum Chordata; class Mammalia; order Artiodactyla; family Bovidae; genus Bos; species Bos mutus. Next base: position 96,854,152 of record NC_091627.1, on the reverse strand, counting down.
CAAGCCCAGCTCTTCAAGGAATTCTAGGAAACCAGGCTAATTGTGGTCATATTAATTTATGCTGCTTGTTTTGCTGCTGCTGCTAAGTCACTTCAGTCGTGTCCGACTCTGTGCGACCCCATAGACCGCAGCCCACTAGCCTCCTCTGTCCCTGGGATTCTCCAGGCAAGAATACTGGAGTGGGTTGCCATTTCCTTCTCCATGCTGCTTGTTTTAGCACTTCTCTTATTGATGTCATCAACTGCTTTCCTGTGGCCAGTCTTCTCAGATCTCTAATTCTGCCCCACCTCCATCCTTGACTCAGTAGATGGCTCATGTCAACCACACCAAGAAAACAAAAGCTGAAACTTCCTTCTCTTCTCTCTCCGCCTCTGCAATTGAGCCCTGTTTCTGCTCCTTCTGAACTCTTCCTAGCTAACCTCCTCGTCATACTGAAATTGACTCCAGTCATTCACCCACAGATCATGCAGTGCTCACCACAAACTAAAAACTGGCCTTCTGACTGCCTCCCCAGCTTCTCCTTCTCACCACAAACATCTGTACTATGCTTGTTACAGTTATTTTTTTCATTGATATACTTCTTTGTTCTTGCTTTCTGGCTTTGTTCCCAACATGACACTGAAATTGCTCATTACTGACCTCATCACCGTCAAATCCAGAACTCTTCCAATGTTGTAAGAGCATAATAGAAAGTAAAGTGAAGGAAGACAGAAAATACCATTTCCCGAGCAGCCACTATTTCCTAAGCACTAATCTGGGGACTAGTTAGGTGGTAAGATTAGGGGTTTAAAGTTTTAAATGTTGTGGTAAGAAGTCCATGCTTAATCTGGTAGGCAATTGGAAGCCTAAACAGGGAGGTCATTTGTATCAGAGATCACAGCTAAGTAGCAGAAAACTTAATCCATGGTTGATAATATAGGGAGAAGAAAGATATCCATGGTCCCTGCTTTCATGGAGCTTATAGATAACTTGGAAGACAAAGCTAAGGTGCCTGAAATGAAGAACTGTATGAGGCATCAAGTAATCAAAAACTAAGAAGATGTTCAAACCAGTCAATCATAAAGGAAATCAGTCTTGAACATTCATTGAGAGGACTGATGCTGAAGCTGAAGCTCCAATACTTTGGCCACCTGATGTGAAGAACTGACTCATTTGAAAAGACCCTGATGCTGGGAAAGATTGAAGGCAGGAGGAAAAGGGGATGACAGAGGATGAGATGGTTGGATGGCATTATCGACTCAGTGGACATGAGTTTGAGCAAGCCTGGGGAGATGGTGATGGACAGGGAAGGCTGGGGTGCTGAAGCCTGTGGGGTGGCAAAGAGTTGGACATGACTGAATGACTGAACTGAACTAAGTAGATCTTAAGTGGTAAAGGAGATTAAAGGAAGAGGAGGAATTATGAGGACTAGAATGGTCTAGAGAAGCTCCTAGTATCAGGAGATGGACTTTGAAGAAGGGTAGGTGTTGGATTGATGCCAGAAGAAGGGAGAGAATCACAATAGCATTAATAATATAAGTGAAGGTACAGTATTAGTCTTACTTCTGTAATCGTAGCTCAGCCTCTTCTCTATGCAGTACAGTAAAGCAGAGTAGGCAAAGTTTAAGAGGCCAGGTAATAAATATTTTAGGCTTTGTAGTCCCTATGGTCTCTGTCACAACTATTCCCCTCAGCAGAAGGGGGAAGCAGCTACTAACTAGATTCTCTTTGGCCAATTTAAGGAGGTATGATAATCTTCAACACTCCCTCATTAAAAATGTCTGTCCTCTCACATATGACTCACAATAGGCTTTAAACTGAGTATTGTAGTCTCCTTGATAATTTCTTGTGAACACACAAATTGCATTGCTCAATTTGTTAATGAAAACTATAGACTAGCAGCCTGTGTGGGTCATGTCATAATGGTCTATTCTCTATGCTGAGAAATTCTGGTTGAGGTACAAAAAGTAAAGCATTTGTCTTTCCCAAATATTTCAGCCAACCGAGAGTCTTTGGGTTCAGGGTTCAAGATAGGAAAAAGCTGTGGAAATACAAAAATGAATCCAGATGTAAGCTGGAAAACAAGGTATGACCACATTCCAAGTCACCGATGTAGACACAATTAAATTCTGTGTCTGAGTTTTTTTTTTTTTTAATTTATTTATTTTAATTGGTGGCTAATTACTTTACAATGTGTCTGATGTTTTAAGCTATGCTACTTTTCAGTGAATTACCTGTATTATCAAATGCTGTGAAAATTTTTGTACTTAACATATGAGCTTACTCTTGAAAACTGTGTTTTCCCTGCTGTAAGAGAAAAGTATCCATTTTTCTTCAGAGCTTATTTAAACAGAAATGATAGAAATGTAAAGGGCTGGAATAAGAACAGATCTGTTTTCCATTCCCATTTCAACCCTGAGTGACTTTAACGAAGCAATCACCTTCCCTGTACTTCATTTTTTCAATTTAAAATGGAGTTAGCAATATCTGTCCCGTACCTCAAGTCCCCTAGAAGTAATGAGATGAAGTCAAATCCACTTTTCAGAAACACCTTTACAATGAAACTACTGCACATAGAAAATGTGACATTTATGCACCTTCTGCAAGCCAATGACTGTTCATGTTGTTCCACACTTGATAAACTAAATTTCGTTAGACTTTATCACAAGAAAAGAAAAATGGCCACTACCTGGCCATCTGCTAGTGGTTACTATGCCAAGATTTTCTTTGTAGAGAGAAAATACTATCAGGGCACAGTCAGGAAAGAGGGCACTCAGCATGAGGGCCAAGAGTCTGGGCACTTCATCCAAACTTGAGGACGTGAATGGTTATTAGTCACCAAATATTGTGATTAGGATTACTTTGGTTATTTTAAGTGCTTTTCAGGTGCCAGAGGCTACAGTACAAAAACACCCACATTTATAAGCAACTTACTTTATAAAGAAATGTTTACTAATACCAGTAAGCATCAATCAAAGTAATTTTAAACAGTGCCCCACCAAAAATAGCAGCATTTTAAATGCTCAACAGAATGGAGAAGTACAAGCTTCATTTCTGCTGCATGTATAGTGCCCCTTGACTCAGTGTTCATCACAAGCTCCAGCAGCCACGGCAGAAGCTCAGCCCAGATCTGTCCCTGATTGTTAATACAGCAAGGAATATTCCACTGCAGTGATAGTCAGTTAAGCTAACCTCGAGGTGACCAAAACATGTAGAATTAAGAACTATCTAGAGAGGTTGAAGTTATAGAAACAAAAGTAAGTTATATAAACAAAACATTTATCAATGTCCACTGATACTCAGAAAAAAGCAAATCTTGGATAAAATGCAATCTTGTTCTTGATGGGATTATAATTATCTGAGGAAGTTTGCAAAGCCCATGCCATGGTGGTAAAGACTGGACCAAGGTAAACACCAGAAAATGACATCATGACATGGTAAGGAACTGATGAGATGGCTGGATGGCATCACTGACTCGATGGACGTGAGTCTGAGTGAATTCCGGGAGTTGGTGATGGACAGGGAGGCCTGGCGTGCTGCAATTCATGGGGTCACAAAGAGTCGGACACGACTGAGCGACTAAACGGAAATGAAAGGAACTAGGAGGTGGGGTGTGCAGTGTACAATTAATTCAAACACATAAAAATGCATGTTGTTTTATTAATGAGTTATTGAAATACCAGTTGCCTAAATGAAATACTGAATGCTCCAGGTCCCAGCTGAAGTTTGGGGCCACCTGGTGGCAATATCTATTCAGACGTCAATTATCTGTGCCCTGTGGCTGAGGCCTTAAAAATAGCTGAGAAAAGAAGAGCAGGCAAAGGCAAAGGAGAAAAAGAAAGATATACCCATTGAATGCAGAGTTTCAAAGAATAGCAAGGAGAGATAAGAAAGCCTTCCTCAGTGATCAATGCAAAGAAATAGAGGAAAACAATAGAATGGGAAAGACTAGAGGTCTCTTCAAGAAAATTAGAGATACCAGGGGAACATTTCATGTAAAGAAGGGCTCAGTAAAGGATAGAAATGGTATGGACCTAACAGAAGCAGAAGCTATTAAGAAGAAGTGGTAAGAATACAGAAGAACTATACAAAAAAAGAACTTCATGACCCAGATAACCATGATGGCATGATGACTCACCTAGAGCCAGACATCCTGGAATGCGAAGTCAGTCGGCCTTAGGAAACCTTGGGAAGCATCACTAGGAACAAAGCTAGTGGAAGTGATAGAATTCTAGTTGAGCTATTTCAAATCCTAAAAGACGATGCTGTGAAAGTGCTGCACTCAATATGCCAGCAAATTTGGAAAACTCAGCAGTGGCCACAGGACTGGAAAAGGTCAGTTTTCATTCCAATCCCAAAGAAAGGCAATTCCAAAGAATGCTCAGACTACCACACAACTGCACTCATCTCATACACTAGCAAAGTAATGTTCAAAATTCTCCAAGCCAGACTTCAACAGTTTATGAACCGTGAACTTCCAGATGTTTAAGGTGGATTTAGAAAAGGCAGAGGAACCAGAGATCAAATTGCCACCATCTGTTGGATCATCGAAAAAGCAAAAGAGTTCCAGAAAAACATCTATTTCTGCTTTATTGACTATGCCAAAGCCTTTGACTGTGTGGATCACAACAAACTGTGAAAAATTATTCAAGAGGTGGGGATACCAGACCCCTGACTCTGTATGCAGGTCAAGAAGCAACAGTTAGAACTGGACATGGAACAACAGACTGGTTCCAAATCGGGAAAGGAGTACATCAAGGCTGTATATTGTCACCCTGCTTATTTAACTTATATGCAGAGTACATCATGCAAAATGCCAGGTTGGATGAAGCACAAGCTGGAATTAAGATTGCTGGGAGAAATATCAATTACCTCATATATGCAGATGACACCACACTTATGGCAGAAAGCAAAGAAGAACTAAAGAGCCTCTTGATGAAAGTGAAAGAAGAGAGTGAAAAAATCGGCTTAAAGCTCAACATTCAGAAAACTAAGATCATAGTATCTGGTCCTTTCACTTCATGGCAAATAGTTGGGGAAACAATGGAAACAGTGACAAACTTTATTTTTTTGGGCTCCAAAATCACTGCAGATGGTGATGGCAGCCATCAAATTAAAAGACTTGCTCTTTGGAAGAAAAGTTATGACCAATCTAGACAGCATATTAAAAAGCAAAGATATTACTTTTCCAACAAAGATCCATCTAGTCAAAGCTATCATTTTTCCAGTAGTCATGTACAGATGTGAGAGTTGGACTATAAAGAAAGCTGAGCAGCAAAGAATTGATGCTTTTGAACTGTGGTACTGGAGAAGACTTTTGAGAGTCCCTTGGACTGCAAGGAGATCCAACCAGTAAATCCTAAAGGAAATCAGTCCTGAATATTCATTGGAAGGACTGATGTTGAAGCTGAAACTCCAATACTTTGGCCACCTGATGGGAAGAACTGACTCATTGGAAAAGACTCTGATGTTGGGAAAGATTGAAGGCGGGAGGAGAAGGGGATGACAGAGGATGAGATGGCTGGATGGCATCACTGACTTGGTGGACATGAGTTTGAGTAAGCTCCAGGAGTTGGTAATGGATAGGGAAGCCTGGTGTGCTGCAGTCCATGGGGTCGCAAAGAGTCAAACACGACTGAGCCACTGAACTGAACTGAACTGTGGCTGAATGGGGTTTCTAGAACTACCATAGAAATTCAAGGATATCTATCTATGTGATCTGATGTTGTTACTGAGTTAGAGTTCACTCTACTCACCACATGACAGGCCAGTAATCTGAGAGATGAGGTGTTAAGGCAAGGAATATGAACTTATTTGGAAACCCAGCAGATTGAGAAGATGGCAGACTAATATCTTAAAATAACTGTCTCATTGGGGTCTGAATGCCAGATTCTTTTACAGAACAGAGAGGGAAAGGAGGTGAGGAAAGATGTCTTGCAACTATCTCCTGGAATGTCCAGCCTCAGGGAAGGAATGTGTTAATTTTTTCTTTCCTATAGCCATTCATGGGTGGACAGGGTCCTGAACTTTGGTTTAACATTCAGGTAGAGGGGCAGGGTTCCCAGAGACAGGCCATTATGTAGAATTATAATAACAAAAGCGATGAAAAGCAAAGGTTAAACTCAATGAAATGGATCCAATATGGAGTCAAAATTGACTCTTCTCTGTAACAATGTCATCTGCCAGACTGGGAAGTTTGACCAGGGAGCATAGTACAGATTCAGGAAATCTGTGTTGTCTCCCTGCTTCCTGAGGCAGAGACTTCATCTCCACCACATCTTCTACCCCAAACAAGGTAGTGGGAACTTTGTGGACAACACCATCTCTAGCCAGCCCTCTTGGCTTCACTCTGGAAACCAATTCTCTTCATTTGTTTCCTCAAAGTCCCACTGACATGGAGTTGTTGGGTGAGGTATATTTTACTGAAGATTTTGGGAGTGGTTAGAGAAATCAGAGATTTATAGCATAGGACAGGATTGTACTTTCTTGAATTTACTCCCAGATACCAGTGTTCCTACAATATATAGCACAATCCTTGCCAAAGTAAATTTCTTGCTAGCTGTGTCCTTTTGTAAGTCCCTGCTGCCAACCAAGGGGTTTCAATCTCTCTCTCTCATTTTCCTCTCCTTGTTACCTGTATTCTTGACATTCTTCTACCACACAGACACCAATTTGCAGTTTTCATCCCATTTCAACATGACCTATCTTTTCTTATCACAAAACATGTTGATATCCCCAGCCAAACCAACCACCATCTAATTTGTTCTCCTCTCTCGGATATATGAAGCATATAGAAGATTTGTAACTTATGGTTTCTTTTTATTTAACATATCCACTAAATAAAGGGCTTCTCTGATGTCTCACACAGTCAAGAATCTGCCTGCCATGCAGGAGGCCTGGGTACAATCCCTGGGTCAGGAAGATCCCCTGGAGAAGGGGATGGCACCCCACCCCAGTATTCTTGCCTGGAGAATTTCAAGGACAGAGAAGCCTTGAAGGCTTCAGTCCATAGAATGGCACCCAGTCAGACACAGCTGAGTGAGTAACACACACACACACACACACACACACACACACACACACTAAATAAAATTTTCAGGTAGGATTATTAGCCACCTGCCTCCACCCAAATCCTTGCCCTGACCCTAAGAAGACAGGAAAGAGGAAGGGTAGAGTAAGTGAGTTTCTTTCTGCTGGAGTCTAATGCTTAAGTATTTCTTATTAGAACATTTCCAAACTCTGGAGCCATTCCTGGCAGCACATCTTTTCTCTTTGCCTGAAAGAGCTGACCAAAAAAAAGAACCTGAAATAAGGACATAAGAGACTGAGCAGATCAACAGCACCTGCTAAACTTTATCATGAGAATCAATGTTGAGATGGGCCAGGGAACTCAACCATCTGATATCTTCTGGGAGGCTGCAGGCCTGGCTACAAATAACTGAAACCATCCCCTGATGCTCTTTTAAGAAATGTGTATTATAACAGACATCCTTTATTTTTTGGAACTAAGTAAAATAATAAGAGATTTGAACTGCCATGACATTAAAAAAAATATACTACAAAGCCACAAAAATTTAGATTGTGTGGAGCTGATACCATAAAGGAGGGATAGGTCCAGGAAACAGAGCAAAAGCCAGGAAATAGAGCTATAAGAGTGTACAGACATATGTGCAATTTTAAAGCATCAGGGAAAGGATGGAATATCCAATAGTGCTGCTTGGGAAACTATAAACAATTGTTGGAGAAAGAAATTTGGAGCCTTTTCTCATAATATCAAAGTATAGCCTTGATAGCCTAATCAGTTAAATGCAAATAAATAAATAAACCAGGAGAAAGCATAAGTGAGTGTTTTCATGATGTTTATATGGAAGAGACATTTTAATCATAATATGATAGAATCCATAGAGACTTCTTAGAAAATAGTAAAGATAATATGAACACCTCAATGTAAAATTGAGTAAATTAAGCAGGCAATCAATTCACAAAAGAAATGACAATTAATAAATAGAAAAATTATAATATTTCAATTCACAATGAATCAAGAATACTAAAGTAAGTAAAGTAAGGAATCGTGTATAAACTATTATGTTGTCAAAGACAAAAGACTTACTAATACCCAGTACAGGCATGAAGAGGAAAAAGAAATCTCATAAATTGTTGCTGGTTGTATAAATTGGCATATATTTTCTGAAGAGTATAAATATACACCAAATCCTTAAAAACACTGTAACTTAATCCTGACTAATTCTTGGGAAATAAGAAATAGAGCAAGACATTTATCTGAAGGTGTTAATTATAGTATCAGGTATATATCAAGACATTATAAATGACTCAAATGTTCACATTAGAATACTGATTTAATGACCATGTACCTTCATGAAAATCGCTTCATGAATCATAGCTTTGTCATGGCAAAGGGGCTTGTGTAACTCAATGAAGCTATGAGCCATGGCATGAAGGGCAACCCAAGATGGACAGGTTATAGTGGAAAGATCTGACAAAATGTGGTCTCCTAGAGGAGAAAATGGCAAATCCCTCCAGTGTACTTGCCTTGAGAACCTCATGAACAGTTTGAAAAAAAGATATGACACCAGAAGATAAGCCCCCTGGGTCAGAAGTTGTCCAATATGCTACTAGGAAAGAGTGGAGAAATAGCTTTGGCTGGGCCAAAGCAGAAACGATACACAGTTGCTGACTTGTCTGGTAGTGAAAGTAAAGTTCAATGCTGTAAAGAACAATATTGGAATTAGGATATTAGGTCCATGAATCAAGGTAAATTGGATGTGGTCAAGCAGGAGATGGAAAGAGAAGACATCAACAATTTGAAATCAGTGAACTAAAATGGATAGGAATGGCTATATCTACTACTGAGGGCAAGAATCCCTTAGAAGAAATGGGGTAGCCCTCATAGTCAACAAAAGAGTCCGAAATGCAGTACTTGGGTACAATCACAAAAACAACAGAATGATCTTGGTTCATTTCCAAGGCAAACCATTCAATATCATACTAATCCAAGTCTATGCCCCAGGCACTAATGCTGAAGAAGCTAAAGTTGACCAGTCCCATGAAGACCAATGAGACCTTTCAGAACTAAAGCCAACAAAACAAAACAAAACAAAAAGTCCTTTTCATCATAGGGGATTGGAATGCAAACATAGGAAGGCAAGAGATCAAGAGATACATGGAATAACAATCAAGTTTAGCCTTGGAGTACAAAATGAAGCAGGGCAAAGGCTAACAAAGTTTTGCAAAGAGAACTCACTGGTCATAGCAAACACCCTCTACCAACAACACAAGAGATGACGCTACTACACATGGATATCACCAGATGGTCAATACTGAAATCAGATTAATTATACTCTTTACAGCTGCATAGGAGAAGCACTATACAGTCAACAAAAATAAGACCTGGAGCAGACTGTGGCTCAGATCATGAGCTCCTTATTGCAAAACTCAGGCTTAAATTGAAGAAAGTCAGGAAAATTACTAGGCCATTCAGGTATAACCTAAATCAAATCCTTTATGATTATACAGTGAAAGTGATGAATAGATTGAAGGGATTAGATCTGAGAGATAGAATGCCTAAAACACTATGGACACAAGTTTGTAACATTGTACAGGAGGCAGTGACCAAAACCAACCCAAAGAAAAAGAAACAAAAGAAGACAAAGTGGTTGTCTGAGGAGAATTTACAAATAGCTAAGGAAAGAAGCGGAGAAGGCAATGGCAACCCACTCCAGTACTCTTGCCTGGAAACTCCCATGGGTGGAGGGGCCTGGCAGGCTGCAGTCCATGGGGTCACGAAGAGTTGGACACGACTGAGCGACTTCACTTTCACTTTTCACTTTCATGCTCTGGAGAAGGAAATGGCAACCCACTCCAGTGTTCTTGCCTGGAGAATCCCAGAGACGGAGGAGCCTGGTAGGCTGCCGTCTCTGGGGTCGCACAGAGTCACACACGACTGAAGTGAGAAGCAAAAGGCAAGGGAGAAAGGGAAAGATACACCCAACTGAATGCAGAATTACAAAGAATAGCAAGAAGAGATAGAAACCCTTCTTAAGTGAACAATGCAAAGAAATGGAAGAAAACAATAGAATGGAAAAGACTAGAGATCTCTTCAAATTGGAGAATTAAGAGAACATTTCATGCAAGGATGGGCACACTAAGGGACAGAAATGGTAAGGACCTAATAGAAGCAGAAGAGATTGAGAATAGGTGGCAAGAATACACAAAATATATACAAAATATACAAAAAAAGTCTTAATGACCCAGAAAACCAAGATGCTATAGTCACTCACCTAGAGCCAGACATCCTGAAGTGTGAAGTCAGTGGGCCTTAGGAAGCATTACTATGAACAAAGTTAGTGGAGATGTTGGAATTCCAATTGAGCTATTTCAAATCATAAAAGATGATGCTGTTAAAGTGATGCACTAAATATGTTAGCAAATTTGGAAAACTCATCAGTGGCCACAAGCCTGGAAAAGGTCAGTTTTCATTCCAATCCCAAAGAAAGGCAATACCAAAGAATGTTCAAACTACTGTACACTTTTGCTTATTTCACATGCTTGTAAAGTTATGTTCAAAATCCTTCAAACTGGGTTTCAGTTGTATGTGAACCTAGAACTTTCAGATATACAAGCTGGGTTTAGAAAAGGTGGAGGAACCAGAGATCAAACTGCCAACATCTGTTAGATCATAGGCAAAGCAAGGGAATACCAGGAAACATCTATTTCTGCTCCATTGACTGTGTTAAAGATTTTGACTCTGTCGATTACAGCAAACTCAACATTCAAAAAACTAAGATCATGGCATCCAGTCCCATCACTTCATGGCCAATAGATGGGGAAACAATGGAAACAGTGACAGACTTTATTTTCTTGGGCCCCAAAATCATTGCAGATGATGACTGCAGCCATGAAATTAAAAGACGCTTGCTCCTTGGAAGGAAAACTATGACCAACCAAAACAGTGTACTAAAAAGTAGAGATATCACTTTGCTGACAAAAGTCTGTCTAGTCAAAGCTATGGTTTTTCCAGTAGTCATGTATGGATATGAGACTTGGACAATAAAGAAGGCTGAGCCCAATGAGTTGCTGCTTTGAATTGTGGTGCTGGAGAAGACTCTTGAGAGTTCCTTGGACTCGAGGAGATCAAGCCAGTCAATTCTAAGGAAAATCAACCCTGAATATTCCTTGGAAGGACTGATGCTGAAGCTGAAGCTCCAATACTTTGGCCATCCATAGGAAGAGTTGACTCATTGGAAAAGACCTTGATGCTCGGAAAGATTGGGGGCAGGAGGAGACAGAGGATAAGATGGTTGGATGGCATCACTGACTCAATGGACATGAGTTTGAAAAAACTCTGAGAGAGAGTGAAAGACAAGAGAGCCTATCTGGCTGCAATCGATGGAGTCACAAAGAGTCAGACATTACTTAGCAACTGAACAACAACTAGGCTCTGCCTCTAAGAACCATGTCATGTAATCAAGCAGATAAGGAGGGAGATCAAGATTGCATAGCAGGGAGACACAGAGCTTAGTTCCTCCCACAAACAGATCAAAAATAATGTCTTCATATGGAGCAATCCTCACTTAAAACTAACTGGAAAGTGGCAGAAGTCATGTGTAACCAAAGCTATAAGGAAGATCGACAAAGATTGAGTTGGAAGGGAAGAAAATTAACCAGGTCAGTCCCTATGGGAAGAGAATCAGAGAAAAAGAGCAATTACACAGGGATCCTTCCTGGGAAGTGAGCAGTTTGAGTCACATACTAGCCACCCCAACCCTGGGTTCCAACGCCAGGAAGATGAGCCTCGTTGGCTGGTTGGAGGGCTGGTGGGCAGCTCCAGAAGGGCAGAAGAAAGCCAGGACTCTGCTCATGAGGCCTGCATAACGATTTGCTTGCCCCTGAAGTAGGGCAAAGGGGACAAATGGAAACTGCACCCATGGCTGACTGGTTTCCTGCAACCTCCTAGGCTTGCCACCCAGCCTGAACTGAGTGAACATTCCAACACCACTTGCCTGGCATCACAGCTCCACACTGGAGCAAGGACTGGTACAACCAGCCAAAAAGCTGGACTGTGAGATCTGAAGTAGCTCAAACCCCAAGTGGTGTCTCAGCAGGGAAAGGGCAGCTATTATTTGCAACTGTACAGGCGACACACCAGAGGCAGTCTGGATCTCTGACAGTAGCCAAACGGCCACAACCCAGCCCCAAACCTTGCTAACTACCCACAAGAGCCCTTCTTGCTCCAGCACAGCTGGGTGCAGGAGCTGGGAAGGAGAAGAGCACACACTTAAAGGAAACAGAGCCAGTTCAGACCCAAAAAGTCCAGGACTTCTGCTCCAGTGGCTTGAGGTCTGGCCCAGCACCGAGGGGCATCAACATCCATTAAGCATAGGGGAAGCCCTGCCTCACACTTGACTCTGGCCCCAGTCTCCCAAGCTCCAGCTCCACTTCCTTTTAAGGTGATAGCTGCCCACACACCCTGAGGAAGATGTGACTTGCGTTCACATCAAAGTCAGCTCTCTGACCAAAGCCACAGATGCTCCTTACCTTGGACCAGTGGTTCTTAAACTTAAACCAGCCTCAGAATCATGTATAGGGCTTATGCAAATATGGAGGGCTGGGCCCCACCCAGTTTCCAACTTAGCGAGACTGAGAATCTGCGTTTATAACAAGTTCCAAGGTGATAACTGCTATTGGTTCTGTTTCAGACTTTGCAAAACACTGTCTTAGATAAGTCTTTCTCAAGCTCAGAATCACATGAGAATAATTGGGGGAGATTTTGAAATAATCAGTGTCCAGAGATACTCATGTAATTGGTTGTGAGTGTGGAAGCACAAAACCACAGTTTAGAAAATTCTTCAAGCTATTCTGGAATATGGCTAGCCTTGAGAACTGCCATTTCAGATCCAAGGCCTACAAGCCTGTTGGAACTACATTATTGTCTGTAATGGTTTCATTTATGTATTTTTGGCCATGCTGGGCCTTCACTGTCGCACAGCAGGCTTTTCTCTAGTTGTGGTGAGTGGGGCCTACTCCCTAGTTGCAGTGCTCAGGCTTCTGGCTCTAGGGCATGCAGGCTTTAATAGTTGTGGCACACGAGCTTAGCGGTTGTGGCTCCTGGGCTCTAGAGCGCAGGCTCAATAGTTGCGGCACACATGCGTAGTTGCTCTGCAGCACGTGCGTGGGATCTTTCTCGATCGGTGATCAAACCCATGTCTCCTGCACTGGCAGGCGGATTCTTCACCACTGAGCCACCAGGGTAGTCCCTGGAACTACATTGTTGTTTGAGATTTAATGACATCACTAAAGTGTGTATTAACAATTTTTTCTAGTTTCTGTATCTGATGCTTTGATACCTTGGGTCTTGTTGATGATCTAAGAGGGACTGCCTGTCCAGGGCTAGATAAGTCCTAGGGATAACTCCTGCTAGTGTGCTTTCATATGCAAACTAAACAACCCAAAGCCCCTACCTATCACCTATCTGCTTTTTCGGGGCTCTTATACTGCAAGACACTGTCCTCCGCCATAATCACCCCAGGGCCACGTCTGACATCTATGGGCAGTCCCTACACTGGGCCCCACTGAAACGATTCAAACAAGACCATCCTAGGCCTGTTTATCTTGCCTCACTGATTCTTTCCCTCAAAAAACATAGTAGAAGACTTTCCTACATTTTCTCCATGCTCTCTGCCTGTAACCGTCTGTGAGACGGTATGCTCCTTTCTCTTGGGAAATATGACTAATAAACTATCTTTTCAATGGAAAACTTGTCTTGATCTGTTAGTGACAGCATTTCTTAGGCAGGTGGATAAGGAGTCCATGGACCCAGTTATGTAGTCATCCATGTCCTGGAATTTATGGCCATTTGGAATTTATGGCCATTCACCCACATGGGAGCTAGGGAGCTGGTTAATCGATAACATCAGAGCCATAGGAACAGGTTCCTTGGCGTTGTCAGGAGACCAACCTTTGTTACAAGATCTAAGGGAAACAAACTGACCTAATACCATGCCAAAACTATTTTTAGTAACAGGTCAAAAGGTATATATAATAAGATATCCTAAAAGCTGTATGTGGCTCTCTTCCTAACCCATCTGGTATCTGTGCCAGAAGCTGTCCCTATTACTTCCTGACTTTTAATAAAATTGTTACACTGCTGCAAACACATGAGAGACTGTATTCCTTTGGTCCTGGAGAGAGTTCTTTCCTTTGAAGACTATGAACTCATAGCTGACGCCGAACGTCACAGAACATAGGCCTCACTACTCCTGAATTTAAAAAAGTAAAATCTATATTTTAAAACAACGTGCTCTTTGGAAAATCACAGATCAGACCATTAGGAAAATCCTAAGCTGAATCAGTCACCCTAGTTTATCAGTCTCTTTTTTAAGAAGGAAAAGTTATTTTGTTATTCATTTGTGAGCAATAAAAAGTATAGATTTAATTTCAACTAAAAAGAATTATAGACAGGTTCATACTCAAACGTGGATAATTAATAACTTAATTATTATTAAATTATTCTTAATAATAAGACCCAGCAATTTCACTTCTAGATATATACTCAGAATTGAATGCAGGGCCTCTAACAAATACTTGTACACCAAAGAGTACAAAGTTTATTCACAATAGCCAAAAAGTGGAAACAACTCAGATGCTTCTCATTAGATGAACGGATATTCAAAATGTTATAAATATATATGTGGAATATTATTTAGCCTTAAAAAAGAATGAAGTTCTGATACATGCTATAACATGGATGAACCTTGCAAACATAATGCTAAGTGAATAAGCCAGACAGAAAAGGCAAATATTGTATGATTCCACTTATCTAAAATACTTAGAATAGACAAATTCAAAGAGACAGAAAATCTAGCTCAGACAAACCCCTTTCACATAGAAACTGCAAATGCTCAATCCAATATCCAAATTTAAATGAATGTAGGTCAAATGATTGAAATTTAATCATTAGAAAAGATGAAAATAAACATTTCTTCCATCTTGACATCTTGGAGAAGTTTTACCACATTCTTGCAGTTCATTGGAGATAAACTTACATTTTAATATTTTGCCAAAATCACTATTTTAGAGAATTGATCAATAGAACCTAGTATAAAGTTATTTTTGTACAGCTTCATGGGGGATTTTTTTGGCTCTCAAATCTGATAGTCAGCTCTCAGAATTAATATCGGCCTTGGAAGAAGAGCTCAGAGATCAGGGATCAGGGATGCGCCAAAGTGAGCCAGAGAATAAATCGAGAGTGACTACAATAGTCTGTGACAGAAGGGACTGCTTTGGTTCCCACATGATGAGAGACATGAGATTTATGCATTGAATTTTTGTGTTTTTATTTGGTCTTTTTAAAAGATTGTAGTACAGTTGATTAATAATATTATATATTTTAGTATAGCATGCTGCTGATGCTGCTAAGTTGCTTCAGTCGTGTCCGACTCTGTGTGACCCCATAGATGGCAGGCCACCAGACTCCCCCATCCCTGGGATTCTCCAGGCAAGAACACTGGAGTGGGTTGCCATTTCCTTCTCCAACACATGAAAGTGAAAAGTGAAAGTGAAGTCACTCAGTTGTGTCCAACTCTTAGCAACCCTACCAGGCTCCTCCATCCATGGGATTTTTCCAGGCAAGAGTACTGGAGTGGGGTGCCATTGCCTTCTCCATAGTGCAGCATAGTGATTCACAATTTTAGAAGTTATCCTCCATTTATAGTTATTATATAATATTGGCTATATCCCCTATACTTTGCAATATATCCTTGTAGCTTATTTATTTTATATATAGTAATTTGTACCTCTTAATCCTGTACGTGAGTCTGGGTGAACTCCGAGAGTTGGTGATGGACAGGGAGGCCTAGCGTGCTGCGGTTCATGGGGTCGCAAAGAGTCGGACATGACTGAGCGATTGAACTGAACTGAATCCTATACTTCTATCTTGCCCCTCCACCCTTGCCTCTCACCACTGGTAAGCACTAGGTTGTTGCTATACCTATGAGTATTTTCTTTGTTGTTACATTCATTAATTTGTTTTATTTTTTAGATTCCACGTATAAGGGATAACATACAGTATTTTTCTTTCTGTCTGACTTATTTCACTAAGTACCCTCCAAGTCCATCCATGTTGTTGCAAGTGGCAAAATTTAATTATTTTTATGGCTAAGTAGTATTTCATATTTATATACCACATTTTCTTTATTCATTCATCTGTTGATGAATACTTAGGTGGTTTCCATAGCTTGGCTATGGTCAATAATGCTGCCATGAACATTGGGATGCATGTATTCTTTTGAATTAGTTTTTTTTTTTTTTTTGACATACATTCAGGAGGAAAATTGCTAGGTCATATATAGTTCTACTTTTAGTTTTTTGAGGAACCTCCTTTCTGTTTTCTATAGTGGCTTCACTGATTTACATTCCTACCAACAGTGTAGGAGCATTCCCTTTTCTCCACATTCTCACCAACATTTGTTATCTGTAGATTTTTTGATGATTTTTGTTTAGTTACTCAGTCGTGTCTGACTCTTTGCAACCCCATGGACTGCAGCACACCAGGCTTCCCTGTCCTTCACCATCTCCTGGAATTTGCTCAAACTCATGTCCATTGAGTCAGTGATACCATCCAACCATTTCATCCTCTGTCATCCCCTTCTCCTCCTGCCTTCAATCTTTCCCAGCATCAGGGTCTTTTCCAATGAGTCAGCTCTTCACATCAGGTGGCCAAAGTATTGGAGCTTCAGCAACAGCCACTCCATTGAATATTCAGGACTGATTTCCTTTAGAATTGACTGGTTTGATCTCCTAGAAGTCCAAGGGACTCTCAAAAGTCTTCTCCAACACCACAGTTCAAAAGCATCAATTCTTTGGCGCTCAGCCTTCTTTATGGTCCAACTCTCACATCCATACATGACTGCTGCAAAAACCATAACTTTGACTAGATGGACCTTTGTTGACAAAGTAATGTCTCTGCTTTTTAATATACTGTAGAGGTTTGTCATAGCTTTTCTTCTAAGGAGCAAGTGTCTTTTAGTTTCATGGCTGCAGTCACGATCTGCAGTGATTTTGGAACCCAAGAAAATAAAGTCTCTCACTGTTCCCATTGTTTCCCCATCTATTTGCCATGAAGTGATGAGACCGGAAGCCATGATCTTAGTTTCTTTTAAATGTTGAGTTTTAAGCTACCATTTTGACTCTCCTCTTTCACCTTTATCAAAATGCTCTTTAGTTCCTCTTTGATGATAGCCATTCTGATAGTGGTGAGATGATATCTCACTACGGTTTCGACGTGTTTTTCTCATAATTAGTGATGTTAAGCATGTTTTCATGTGCCTGTTAGCTATCTATGTCTTCCTTGAAATATGTCTATTCAGGTCTTCTTCTGTATATTTTTTAATTGGGTTATTTCTTGATATTGAGTTGTATGAACTGTTTATATATTTTGAATATTGAACCATTATCAGTTATATCATTTATAAGTATTTTCCCCCATTCAGCAGTTTGTATTTTCATTTTGTCCATGGTTCTGTCAGGGGAGTGTGTCATTTCCTCAGTTCTGTCCCATCACAGCAAAAATTTGAAGTGACGGACGTTAAAGCCTTCAGTGTGTCATAGCTCTTGGACAGACTGTGTCACAGCTCTTGGACAGATCAGTGTTACGGCTCTCAGACAGATCTGTACAGAGTGTTACAGCTCCGTGTTACAGCTCAGTTTTATTTAGAAAATAAAGGAAAATACATCCTTGAGGCATGAGGGCATGCCAACCCAAAAGATGCAAAGAGAAGAGAGAGAGAGAGAGAGCGCGAGAGAGAGAGAGAGCCCCAGCCTTTTGGCTCCTCTTTTTATATGTTTTTCCCTCCCCCTGGGCCTGCCCCGTGTAAACTGGGCTAGCCGGAATGCTGTTTCTTCTACCTGAGGTCCTCACTCCGGTCCTCATATCTTCCTTTATTCTATTTTCGTGGGCTTTTCCCTTCCTCGTCTTTTAGCCACCGCCATTCTGGACTCCTTTTTCCTATTCTAACTACCCAACAGTTCCCTGTGCAATACAAAAACTTTTAAGTTTAATTAGATCCTGTTTATTTATTTATTTTTATTTTTTTCCATTTGTTTATTTTTGTTTTAATTTCTTTTATCTTGTTTTCCCATCAATTTGCCATGAAGTGATGGGACCAGACGCCATGATCTTAGTTTTTTGAATGTTGAGTTTTAAGCCAGCTTTTTCACTCTCCTCTTTCACCTTCATCAAGAGGCTCTTTAGTTCCTCTTTTACTTTCTACCATTAGGTTGGTGTCGTCTGCATATCTGAGCTTGTTGATATTTCTCCCAGCAATCTTGATTCCACCTTGTGATTCATTCAGCCTCTTTAATATATATTATAAAACCTGAGGTAAATAGGATGGGCTTGTTTGGCTTTTAATGTTGGGAACCAGTAGGTGTCCGTTTTGGACCATTTAGCTTTAGGTAATGTAGTAATATCAAATCTTGTTTTAACCACATTTCATTGGTCCCATTTTAAGTAATCATCCAAATATTTCTTTATTCATTTGAGATAACACCTTAAAGAAATTCTAACTTGTTGGGAATTATAGTCAGACTTTCCTTACAGGTTTTTCATGCTTATATTATAATTATTTTAATACTCTTTTTAGACATTGTAAAACCCATTGAGAAGAAGCACAGACCACAAATGAAGCTTCTCAAGCCAGTTTTTTTAACTTATTTTAAATAAACTATGGAAGTCCTTAGTTTAATTATTAGATACATAATTTCACCTTTAGTTTGATTTTTGTTTATAGGTACCAGCAAGACCACTGGCTGTGATGAGCATACTTTAGATTTACCAGTTAGTTTTTCCAATTTTAAATGATCCATCAATTGGCCACCAATAAAATATATCTCAATAGAAATTCAAACCATTAAGATGCAAAAGGCCTCCCCATAAGAGAATGGAAGAGGATGTAATCTAAACCCACAGAGTTTTACTCTCAAGACCAAGTTTTCAAAAACACAAACAAACAAATCAAACAAGTACAGGTCGACCTGGGAAGATAGGGCAGAACATTTACATCTCAAAGACACAGAGAAATGCAAGTTTCCCTCTAGAAAGTCTTTGTTTAAAGGCTGAAAATATATTTTTTTACTAAGCCAGCTTTTCACCTTAATGAAACTTAATTGCATAGGCAATGAAAGAGCCCACTCAATTTCCATGGTGAGGTTTTCTCCAATTTCCAATCAAGTAAATACCTGTAAGTTTTGTATGGCTATTGGCAATTTCTCATTCATTTTTATTTTGAAACTTTTATTTTCCATTTTGAAGTCAGTCTGTTGAGATAAAATTGCATGTGATGGGCCACTGTGTGCTTTTTGGGAGCTTAAGTTCTCTGGTTTTGCCCCAGAGTTGTTTAAGCCCCATCTTATGTGTCTTGGGTTTCCCAGTGGAGTATAAGACTTCCATGGATGCTCAGATTGTGGGATAGCCAGTTCTTATGTGTGTCCCCTGTTGAGCAGTTTGTTAATTACATGAGTGGGTTTTCCTGTAGGAACAAGCTGCATGGCATGAGATCTTGTTCCTGCAAATTTCTCAGTCATCTGAGAAGGCCATTGCCAGCCAGGAAGAGAGTCCCTTTTTGGAGCTCAGAAGCTCTCAGAAGATTTCCGTTTTATTTTGACAAACTCTATTAAGGTAACCAAGTCAAGGAAAAACAACAAGCCAGTCTTCCCCGCTAATCCACCTTGCCCAGTGTTTGAGCAGTCTTCTCAGTCTCTAAACTGAGGCTAACCACTCAGTATCCAAAATGAGTCTTCCCAGGGCTTTAACACTGAGGATCTCCTGCTTGAGCAAAATCTTCCCAGTGCCTTAACACTGAGGATATCCTACTCAGCACCTAAATTGAGAAAAGTCCTCCCAGTACTTTGAGGGTGTCCCACCCAATGTCTAAACTGAGAAACCCAGGTACCTCTTCTTGAAACCAAGTTTCAAAGATAACATTTTCCCCCAAATAAAACTCAAGGTCATCAACCAATACAGGACATCTGAGATCCAGGAAGATTCACTCAAATCTGTCTGGATTTCAAGGAGGCAGATGGACACAAGAGGCCTCTGCTGGTACCAAGGCTCCAGATTCTCGTAGAGTTCAGGTCAAGGATAGGAATCCATTCTGGATCCCTTTGTTGGTTGCCAAAACTGTCCATTTAAAAAATAATCACAACCTGGAAGTTGCAAGTTATGTTTTATTTGATGGGAATTTTTAGGACTTTGAGGCTTCCCTGGTGGCTCAGAGGTTAAAGCATCTGCCTGCAATGCGGGAGACCTGGGTTCGATCCCTGGATCAGGAAGATCCCCTGGAGAAGGAAATGGCAACCCACTCCAGTACTCTTGCCTGGAGAATCCCATGGGCGGAGGAGCCTGGTGGGCTACAGTCCATGGGGTCGCAAAGAGTCGGACACGACTGAGCGACTTCACTTTTACTTTAGGACTTCAAGTCCAGGAAACAGCATCGCAAGTAACCCTGAGAGAACTGCTCTCAGGAGGCAGGAGGAGGAGTCAAGTTATATAGAAGTTTGCAACAAGGGGCAAGTAGTCCGAACATCAAAAGACTATTGTTAATTAAAGAAAACCAGATATCTCAAGTAATTTAGTGCCTTTTTTTATGTGAGCAGATACAAGAGCCTGGGCTCACTGAAGTCATTTCTTTCATATATATCTCAGCTATCTGGGGCCAGTTTCTAATGCTTTTCACACACACACACTCCAGCTCTCAGTGCTCACCATGGGGAGTGGCTGAGGCTGCTGGATAGTAGGTATTGTTCTTTCTGGGTGGCCTGCAGGCTCAGAAATTCACATTTGGAGGGATGGAATTGCTGATGACTGTGACATACTTGTTTGTTGATATGGCAGGAAATATTCCATTTCTCACTACCCTTGTTTTGAGGGTTAAAGAAAATACTGCCAGTAAAGTCCTTGGCATTGTGTTCTTCTCTAAATAAAATCTAACTTCCAGTTCTGCTATTAACACTATCATTAATGTAATTATTAATACAGTGACCTACAGTAAACCTCCCCAATTATTAGCTGTTCTCATGTTATTATATTAGAAATTCTGAGCTTTTGCATTACACGCACATCAGAGGGAAAGCCTTATAACTAGCCACATCTCCCAAGGACCCTCTGAGAAAAAATATTCTTTCTCAAAATTCAAATAACATTTAAACGTCCAACTTACAATGACCCTCAAGTTGTGCCGTTGTAGGAAATCTCAGAATCTGTGGGCTAACACTGCGAAGGTTTGTTTCTTGTTCATGTTCCAGTCAGACTCAAATCCTTTGGTAACTGTCTTTCAAGCAGTAACTCAGAGACCCAGACAGCTTCCATCAAGAGATATGTATTTAAGAACTATGCTTAGAAGTAGCTTAACCTTTGTAGCTCTCACCTACTGATCCTAATTCTGGGATAAGTTTTGTCTCTCTCCGAGATAATTATACTTACATCTGTGAATCCATTTGTCATTTAGAATAGCTTAACTCAGTAGTAAAGAGTTCACTTGCCAATGCACGACACATGAGTTTGATCTTTGGGTCAGGAAGATCCAGTTGGAAAAAGTAATGGCAATCTACTCCAGTATTCTTGCCTAGGAAATCCCATGGACAGAGGAGCCTGGCTGGCTACACTCCATGGAACTGCAAAAAATTAAGACAAAAGTTAGCAACTAAACAAGTCTTATTAACCATCACAACTGTTCTCACATGAATGTACTAGTTGTTCTATTGATCCATGTCCCTGCATCAAAACTAAGCCTAAGTTTTTAAATCTGACAAGTACTATTGAGTGGTACAATCACCTTCTTTATTCTAGAAAATATACTCCTATTAATTCAGCCCAAGTTTGTATTTTTCTTTGGAGGGAGCAGTAAGCAATACTGAACTAAAATTGCCATACATGTTCAACAAATTCAGTTCCCTTTCATTATGTTCTTTTCCTTCTGAACAGGAATCTCCATTATGGAAAAATCCACAAGAAAAACATATCAAAAAGATTTGCTTTCTCTACTTTATCCACTAATAGATCACCTACTTATTCATGCAAGTAACTAGTCTGAGACAGGTAACCGTCAAGGCTTGACCAGCCCTGTTACTTCTTGAACTGACTACTCTCACTCATCTTCTTGCAGGTACCATATCTGCGTGACTGTGCTGATCTACTTCCTCCCCCTGCTGGTGATAGGTTATGCTTACACTGTCGTGGGCATCACACTGTGGGCCAGTGAGATCCCTGGGGACTCCTCTGACCGCTACCACGAGCAAGTCTCTGCCAAGCGCAAGGTGAGCAAAGGGCTAGCAGCACTTAACCCCCCCCCTCCCCGGCACAGGTGACAGACTGGTAAGCATGTGAGCCCCAGAGCCTCAGGAGTCCCGGAGGCAGTCCCTGGGTCCCCAGAACTGTAGAAAGGAGGGGAGGAAAGGGGAGGGGAGGAAGAAATCTTCCTTCAATGTGTTGTAACCTAGGCCTGCCTATACAGGCAAAAGCCTCCTCATTCTCACCCTAAAGCTAACAGAAAACTGTCAGTTCATAAAACACAAGCACACAGATTTACCCACAGAAGCATGAAGAGCTATTCAGCTCTCTTTAGTTATTACGATTTGACAAAATAATACTTTCATTTCATTCAAACGTTAAACAGCACTAAAAGAAACAAAACTATGGTGATTGGGAACAAACTGGGAATTGCCAGGATCAGTACTGGGGGAAGAATCTGCCTACAAAGCGATTGCATGAGTGAATTTCCTTGCGATAACGGAGCAGTTCTGTATCCTGATTACTGTGGATTTTTTTACTTATCTCTGCATATGATAAAATTTCATAGAACTATACACCAAAAAAGTGCATGTAAAAGCTGGCAAATTCCAAGTACAGCCTGTAGATTAGTTAATAGTACTGTACTAGCATCGGTTTCTTGATTTTGATGGTGTGGCATAGCTATGTAAGGTGGTATCACTGGGAGAAGCTTTGTCATGGGTATCTGAGAATTCTCTGTCCGATTTTTGCAACTTCCTGCAAGTCTTCAATTGCTTGAAAATTAAAAGTCAAAAAATATATTGAGTCTTACCATGAAAAGATTCACTCCTTTCTAGGTCCTCTATTGAGTTCCCAAATGTTTATGCACTTATGCGCATGTGTGCACGCACACACACACACACACACACACACACACACTCACCATGGTAACCACCGTTATTTGTTATTAATCCTTTCAGATATTGTAATGTATTTATAAGCCAAATAAACATATGTTCTTTTCTTTTTTACATAAATAGTAAATATGCACTTTTCTTCCCCTCATTCTTAAACTTAACAGTATCCACAAAATCTTCAAAACTCAATATAGAAACAGCTTTCTCATTCTTTTTTTCCCCTCTTTTAGTACCACCTTGCATAGTGTTTCATTGTGCAGATGCTAGATACCTTTGTTTTACTGAAATATAGTCGACTTACAATAGTATTTAGTTTCAGGTGTATTGCATAATGATTGGACATTTGCATCCATTATCACCACAATAATTCCAGTAACCCTCTGTCCCTCAGTTCAGTTCAGTTCAGTCGCTCAGTCGTGTCCGACTTTTTTCGACCCCTTGAATCGCAGCACGCCAGGCCTGCCTGTCCATCACCAACTCCCGGAGTTCACTCAAACTTAGTCCATCAAGTCAGTGATGCCATCCAGCCAATCATCCTCTGTCGTCCCCTTTTCCTCCTGCCCCCAATCCCTCCCAGCATCAGAGTCTTTTCCAATGAGTCAACTCTTCGCATGAGGTGGCCAAAGTACTGGAGTTTCAGCTTTAGCAGCATTCCTTCCAAAGAACACCCAGGGCTGATCTCCTTTAGAATGGACTGGTTGGACCTCCTTGCAGTCCAAGGGACTCTCAAGAGTCTTCTCCAACACCACAGTTCAAAAGCATCAATTCTTCGGCGCTCAGCCTTCTTCACAGTCCAACTCACACATCCATACATGACCACTGGAAAAACCATAGCCTTGACTAGACGGACCTTTGTTGGCAAAGTAAGGTCTCTGCTTTTCAATATGCTATCTAGATTGGTCATAACTTTCCTTCCAAGGAGTAAGCGTCTTTTAATTTCATGGCTGCAGTCACCATCTGCAGTGATTTTGGAGCCCAAAAAAATAAAGTCTGACACTGTTTCCACTGTTTCCCCATCTATTTCCCATGAAGTGATGGGACCGAATGCCATGATCTTCGTTTTCTGAATGTTGAGCTTTCAGCCAACTTTTTCACTCTCCACTTTCACTTTCATCAAGAGGCTTTTTCGTTCCTCTTCACTTTCTGCCATAAGGGTGGTGTCACATGCATATATGAGGTTATTGATATTTCTCCCGGCAGTCTTGATTCCAGCTTGTGCTTCTTCCAGTCCAGCGTTTCTCATGATGTACTCTGCATAGAAGTTAAATAAGCAGGGTGACAATATACAGCCTTGACGTACTCCTTTTCCTATTTGGAACCAGTCTGTTGTTCCATGTCCCATTCTAACTGTTGCTTCCTGACCTGCATATAGGTTTCTCAAGAGGCAGGTCAGGTGGTCTGGTATTCCCATCTCTTTCAGAATTTTCCACAGTTTATTGTGATCCACAAAGTCAAAGGCTTTGGCATAGTCAATAAAGCAGAAATAGATGTTTTTCTGGAACTCTCTTGCTTTTTCTATGATCCAGCGGATGTTGGCAATTTGAACTCTGGTTCCTCTGTCTTTTCTAAAACCAGCTTGAACATCTGGAAGTTCACAGTTCATGTATTGCTGAAGCCTGGCTTGGAGAATTTTGAGCATTACTTCTGTATGTATTTTATACCCATTCCTCTATCAGGGGACACTTAGGTTGCTTTCATATCTTCGCCATTGTAATGTTGCTATAAACATTAGGGTGCATGAATCTTTTCAAAGTGTCTTTGTTTCCTTTGGATAAATACCCAGGAGTGGAGTCGCTGGATGCTATGTTCTATTTTCAATTTGTTAAGGAATCTTCATACTGGTTTCCAGCGCGGCTGCACGAGCTTCTGTTTCCACTAACAGCTTCTCCTTGCCAGCACTTGTTGTTGTCTTTGTGATATAGCCTTATGATACATGTGAGTGATATCTCATTGTGGTTTGGTTTGCAGTTCCCTATTGATTAGTGATGTTGGGAATCTTTACATGTGCCATTTGGCCACCTGTATATCTTCTTGGGGAAAAAAATCTATACAAGTCCCTGCTTATTTTTTAATGCAGTTGTACGGTTTTCTTGATGTTGAGTTATATGAGTTCTTTGCATATTTTGGATATTAATCTCCTAACAGATATATTGTTTGCAAATATCTTCTTCAATTCAGTAGGCTGCCTTTTTGCTTTGTTTGTGGTTTCCCTCACTGTGCAAAAGCTTTTCACTTTGATGTAGTCCCACTTGCTTATTTTTGCTTTTGTTTCCCTTGCCTGAGGAGACAAATAAAAAACCAGCTAAGACCAGTGTCAAAAAGGGTGGTACTTATGGTTTCTTTTAGACGTTTTATGGTTTTGGGTCTTTTTCATTTAAGTTTTTCGTCTACTTTGAATTTATTTATTCCATCCACTTTGATTTTATGTCCAATCATTATGTGACAATGTGATCCAGTTTGATTATTTTGTATGCAGCAGTCAACTTTCCCAACATATTTTGTTGAAGAGGCTTTCTTTTCCCAGTTGTAGATTCTCGCCTCTGTTGTCATAGATTAATTGACCATATGAGTGTGGGTTTATTTCTGGGATCTCTATTCTATTCTACTGAGCTCTGTGTCTGCTTTGTGCCAGTACCATACTGTTTTGATCACTGTAGATTTTAGCATAGCTTTTTGAAATTAGGAGCATAATACCCTTAGCTTTGTTCTTCTTTCTTAAGATTGTTATATCTATTTGGAGTCTTTTGTGTGCCCATATAAATTTTAGAATTATTAGTTCTAGTTCTGTGAGATTGTCTTTGATATTTTGATAAGTTACATTGAGTCTGTATGTTGCCTTGAGTAGTATGGTCATTTTAACAATATTAATTCTTCCAATCTGTAAGTATGCTATATATTGGTCTATATTGATTTTTGTTTGTGTCTTCTTCAACTTATTTCATCAGTGTTTTATAGTTTTCCATGTACAATTATTCTAGATCCTTGGTTCAGTTTATCCTTAAATATTTAAGTCTTTTTGATGCAATTGTAAATGGGATTCTTTTCTTAATTTCTCCTCTGATAGTTCATTAGTAGTATATAGAAATGCAACAAATCTGTGTGTTCTTTATCTACCTCTATTTAACTTTACACTCTATTCTGTTGTTCTTTTCTTTCTTTTTCTCACCATATGGTTGGTTTGTTCTGTCTTCGTTGTTTTTTCCCAGTTGGCACCTTGTTTTAGTCTGTTTTCCAGTTCGTGCTTTAGTGAGCTTTGTTCTTAACTGGTGGATATCATTTCTGGTTTCCTTTGTTCAGTGGGTCTATCTATTGTACATTTTTTTAATTATTGTTTTGGATTTGTTTGTGAGTGTATACGTATGTGTGTATATTCTATTATTTTAGTTATTATTTGCCTTATTTTGTAATTGCTATTGGTCTGGGGTGCATCTTTTGTTTCTCATTTCTGTATATTCATTTTAATCCCATTTAATACCATACCAAACCACCTCTGGAATCTCTATTCCCTGGAGAATCTCCAAACCCTGAGCCTTTGGAGTGGGAGCACTGACTCCAAGACACTAGACTATCAGTGAACTCCTCACCCTAGGGAGTATCAGATAGTGAGAACTACCACAAAAGCAACCACTTGTATATAGGACCCAGCATCACCCAACTGCCAGTAGCACCCTGGGCAAGATGCCTCATCCAAACAACAAACAAGACAAAAATACAAACCCAATCATCAGCAGACAGAATTACCACCTCACTCAGCCCTGCCCATCAGAAGGATAAAAAAAACTCACCCCCTTCCAAACGAATGCAAGCACAAGTCACACCCTACATGAAGCTTACACAAACCCCTGGACCAACTTTACAAGGGCAGAAACCAAAGGAAGGAAGAATTCAGCCTCAAAGCCTGGGAAAAGGAGACCTCAAACACAACAAGTTAAAAAAAAAGAAGAAAAAAGGCAGAGAAATACTGCACAAATGAAGGAACAACCTAGAAACACACAAGTCCAAATAAATGAAGAGGAAATAGGCAAACTATCAGAAAAGAATTCAGAATAATGATAGGAAAGATGATCCAAAACTTCAAAAACAGAATGTAGAGGATGCAAGAATCAATTAACAAACATATAGAAGAAATAAAGAATAAACATACGGAGACAAATAACACAATTACTGGAATTAACAATACTCTAGAAGGAATCAATAGCAGAATATCTGAGACAGAAGAACGGATAAGTGAGCTGGAAGATAGAATGGTGTAAAATAACTGCTAAAGAGCAGAATAAAGGAAAAAGAATGAAAAGAACTAAGGATAGTCTCAGGGACCTCTGGGACAATATTAAATGCACCAATATTCGAAAAAAAAAGAAGAGAAAAGAAAGAGTATGAGAAAATTTTTGAACAGATTAGAATTGAAAATTTCCCCAGCATGGGAAAAGAAATAGTCAATCAAGTCCCAGAAGCACAGAGTCCCATACAGGATAAACCCAAAGAGAAACATGCCAAAGACATATACTAATCAATCTAACAAAGATTAAAGACAAAGAAAGAATATTAAAAGCAGCAAGGGAAAAGCAACAAGTAACATACAAAGGAAACTCCATACATTTAACAGTTAATCTTTCAGAAGAAACTCTGTAGGCCAGAAGGGAATGACAGGATATATTTTAAATACTGAAAGTGAAAAATCTACAACCAAAATTACTCTAAGCAAGGATCTCATTCAAAATTGATAGAGAAATCAAAAGGTTTACAGACAAGCAAAAGTTAAGAGAATTTACTACCACCAAATCAGCTTTACAACAAATGTTAAAGGGACTTATATAGTCAGGAAATATAAGAGAAGAAAAAGATCTACAAAAACAAACCAAAAGCAATTAAGAAAATGGCAATTTGTTGTTCAGTTGCTCAGCCATGTCCAACTCTGTAATCCCATGGACTACAGCACACCAGGCTTCCCTGTCCTTCATCATTTCCCAGAGCTTGCTGAAAGTTGTGTCCATTGAGTCAGTGATGCCATCCAACCATCTCACTCTCTGTTGTCTCCTTCTCCTTCTGCCTTCAATTCTTCCCAGCATCAGGGTCTTTTCCAATGAGTTGTCTCTTCACATCAGGTGGCCAACGTATTGCAGTTTCAGCTTTAGCATCAGTCCTTCCAATGAATATCCAAGATTGATCTCCTTTAGGATTGATTGATTTGATCTCCTTGCAGTCCAAGGGACTCTCAAGAGTCTTCTCCAACACCACAGTTAAAAGCATCCATTCTTCAGCACTCAGCCTTCTTTATGGTCCAACTCTCACATCCATACATGACTACTGAAAAAGTCATAGCTTTGACTTTACAGACCTGTTGGCAAAGTAACGTCTCTGCTTTTTAATATGCTGTCTAGGTTTGTCATAGCTTTTCTTCCAAAGATCAAGTGTCTTTCAATTTCATGGTTGTGATCACCATCTGCAGTGACAAAAACAAACCCCAAACAATTAATAAAATGGCAATAGGAACATATATATCAATAATTACTTTAAATGTAAATCAATTAAATGTTCCAGCCAAATGACACAGGCTGGATGAATGGATACAAAAAAGAGACCCACATATATGCTGTCTACAAGCAACCCACTTCAGACCTAAAGATACATATAGCCTGAAAGTGAGAGGATGGAAAAATATATTCCTTGCAAATGGAAATCAAAAGAAAGCTGGAGTAACAACCATCATATAAGACAAAATAGACATTAAAATAACGAATATTACAAGAGATAAGAAAGAACACTACACAAAGATTTGAATATATTCAATACACTTCCTATGAAACTACCAAGGGTATTTTTCACAGAACTACAACAAATAATTAAGCAATCTGTATGGAAACACAAAAGAGCCCAAATAGCCAAAGCAGTCTTGAGAAAGAAGAATGGAGCTGGAGGAATCAACTTTCCTAACTTCAGATTATACTACAAAGCTACAGTCCTCAAGACACTATGGTACTGGCACAAAAACAGAAATATAGACCAAAGGAACAAGACAGAGAGCCCCGAGATAAATCCATGCACCTATGGGTACCTTATTTCTGACAAAGGAGGCAAGAATATACAATGGGGCAAAGATAACCTCTTCAATAAGTGGTGCTGTGAAAACTGGATAGCTACATGTAAAAGAATGAAATTAGAACACTTCCTAACAACATACACAAAGATAAACTCAAAATGGATTAAAGACCTAAATGTAAGACCAGAAACTATAAAACTCTTAGAGGAAAACATAGGCAGAACACTCATAGGCAAAACATAGCACAACACTCATTGACATAAATCAAAGCAAGATCCTTTATGACCCATCTCCTAGGGTAATGGAAATAAAAGAAAAAAGTGGGACCTAATTAGGCTTAAAAGCTTTTGCACAGCAAAGGAAACTATAAACAAGGTGAAAAGGCAACCCTCAGAGTGGGAGAAAATAATAGCAAATGAAACAACTTACAATGGATTATTCTCCAAAATATACAAGCAGCTCATACAAGTCAATACCAGAAAAACAAAAAACCCAATCAAAACAAGGGGGAAAGACCTAAACAGAAATTTCTCCAAAGAAGACATACAAATGGCTAACAAACACATGAAAAGATGCTCAACATCACACATTCTTAGGGAACTTCGTATCAAAACTACAATGAGATATCACCTCACTCCAGTCAGAATGGCCATCGTCAAAAAGTCTACAAACAATAAATGCTGGAGAAGGTGTGGAAAGAAGGGAACCCTCTTGCACTGTAGACTGATACAGCCACTATGGAAAACAGTATGGAGATTTCTTTAAAAAACTAGAAAACATAAAACATAAAACCTATGACTCAGCAATCCCACTCCTAGGCATATACCCCTGAGGAAACCAAAACCAAAAAAGATACACAAACCCCAATGCTCATTGCAGCACTATTTACAATAGCTAAAACATGGAAGCAACCTAGATGTCCATCAACAGATGAATGGATAAAGAAGTTTTATAAAGTTGTACCACAACTTTTTTTATATATATATATATATATATATATATATATATATACACATATACAATGGAATATTACTCAGCCATAAAAAAGAACTCATTTAAGTCAGTTCTAATAGGTAGATGAAACTAGATCCTATT
Organism: Bos mutus; assembly: GCF_027580195.1. NCBI lineage: Eukaryota > Metazoa > Chordata > Mammalia > Artiodactyla > Bovidae > Bos > Bos mutus. The sequence continues at coordinate 96,823,839 of NC_091627.1, read as the reverse complement.
TATACACAGGGAACTAAGTCAGAAAGAGAAAGATAAATATTGTACACTAACACATATATATGGAATCTAAAAAGATGGTATTGATGAATTTATATGCAGGGCAGCAGTAGAGAGACAGACATAGAGAACAGACTTATGGACACAGTGTAGGGGGCATGTGGAAGGGGAGAGTGAGATGTATGGAGAGAGTAGCATGGAAATACATACGCTATGCATATGTACTCCAGGACCTCACTCAGACTTCAAGCAACTTTATTCTGCTGCTGCTGCTGCTAAGTCGCTTCAGTTGTGTCCAACTCTGTGCGACCCCATAGACGGCAGCCCACCAGGCTCCCCCGTCCCTGGGATTCTTCAGGCAAGAACACTGGAGTGGCTTGCCATTTCCTTCTCCAATGCATGAAAGTGAAAAGTCAAAGTGAATTTGCTCAGTCGTGTCCGACTCTTAGCGACCCCATGGACTGCAGCCTAACAGGCTCCTCCGTCCATGGGATTTTCCAAGCAAGAGTACTGGAGTGGGGTGCCATTGCCTTCTCCGACATACGCTAACATATGCAAAATAGATAGCCAATGGGAATTTGCTGAATGACTCAGGGAACTCAAACAGGGGCTGTGTAACAACCTAGAGGGGTGGGATGGGGAGAGAGACAGGAGGGAGGTTCAAGAGAGTGGGGACTTATGGATAACTATGGCTGATTCATGCTGATATTTGGCAGAAAGCAACAATTCTGTAAAACAATTATTCTCCAATTAAAAAATAAATTTAAAAAATACCACACACACACAAAAAAAGACCTAAATGTTAGACTAGGCACTATAAAACTCCTAGAGGAAAACAGGCAGAACACTCTCTGATATAAATCACAGCAATATCTTTTTCAATCCATCTCCCAAAATAATGGAAACAAAAACAAAAATAAACAAATGGGACTAACTTAAATTCAAAAGCTTCTGCACAGCAAAGGAAACAATAAGCAAAACAAAAAGACAAACCACAGATTAGGAGAAAATATTTGCCAGTGATGTGACCAACAAGGGATTAGTCTTCAATATTTACAAACAACTCATAATGCTTAACAGCATCAAAACTAGCAACCCAATCAAAAAATGGGCAGAAGACCTGAATAGACATTTCTCCAAACAAGACATATAGATGGCCAAGAGACACATGAAAAGATGTTCAACATTGCTAAGTATTCAGTTCAGTTCAGTTCAGTCACTCAGTCGTGTCCGACTCTCTGCAACCCGGTGAATCACAGCACTCCAGGCCTCCCTGTCCATCACCAACTCTGGGAGTTCACTCAGACTCACGTCCATCGAGTCAGTGATGCCATCCAGCCATCTCATCCTCTGTTGTCCCCTTCTCCTCCTGCCCCCAATCCCTCCCAGCATCAGAGTCTTTTCCAATGAGTCAACTCTTCACATGAGGTGGCCAAAGTACTGGAGTTTCAGCTTCAGCATTATTCCCTCCAAAGAAATCCCAGGGCTGATCTCCTGTAAATCAAAACTACAATGAGATATCACTTCACACCAACTAGAACGGCTATCATCAAAAAAAAAATCCACAAACAATAAATGCTGGAAAGAGTGTGGAGAGAAAGGAACCCTCCTACAATGTTGTTTTGAATGTAAATTGGTACAGCCACTATGGAGAACGGTATGGAATTCCTTCGGTTCAGTTCAGTTCAGTTTAGTTGCTCAGTCACGTCTGACTCTTTGCGACCCCATGGACTGCAGCATGCCAGGCCTCCCTGTCCATCACCAACTCCTGGAGTTTACCCAAACTCATGTCCATTGAGTCAGTGATGCCATCCAACCATCTCACTCTCTGTCATCCCCTTCTCCTCCTGCCTTCAATCTTTCCCAACATCAGGGTCTTTTCAAATGAGTCAGCTCTTCACATCAGGTGGCCAAAGTCTTGGAGTTTCAGCTTCAGCATCAGTCCTTCCAATGAATATTCAATTCCTTTAGGATTGATTGGTTTGATCTCCTAGCAGTCCAAGAGACTCTCAAGAGTCTTCTCCAACACCACAGTTCAAAAGCATCAATTCTTTGGCACTCAGCTTCCCTTATAGTCCAACTCTCATATCCATACATGACTACTGGAAAAACCATAGCCTTGACTAGATGGACCTTTGTTGGCAAAGTAATGTCTGTTTTTGAATATGCCATCTAGTTTGGTCATAACTTCCCTTCCAAGGAGTAAGCATCTTTTAATTTCATGGCTGCAGTCACCATCTGCAGTGATTTTGGGGCCCCCCCAAAAAATAAAGTCCGCCACTGTTTCCACTGTTTCCCCATCTATTTGCCATGAAGTGATGGGACCAGATGCCATGATCTTCATTTTTTGAATGTCGAGTTTTAAGCCAGCTTAAATGTTGCGTGTTTATTTCTCTGTGCCTATTTCTATATATCAGGTAAACTGATTACATGTTCTGACCTTGGAGAAGTGGCTTTATGTTGGAGCTGTCTGGCGGGACCCAGCAGCACACTCCTGTCTGGTCAGCTCTATGCTCTAAGGGTGCCCCCTGTGTGTGCTCTGTGTGCCCTCCTGCTGCGGTGGATCTGACTACTGTGGGCATGCCTGTAGGTGAGGCTCCCAGCCCAGTTCACTGCCAGACCTGCCTTGTGTGGTGGCTGTTGGCCACTAGTGCACAGGGATAGGTTCTAGGGCATGTGGCTACGGGCCAATGAGGCCTCTGGGGCCGGCATCAGCCCACTGGTGTGTGGGTAAGCTCCCAGATCTGATAAGTTAAAAGGAGAACTCCAAAATGACATTTGCCAAAACCAATGTCCTCAATGTAGAATGAACTCCCTAAAATGGCTGCGACCAGTATTTTCATCCCAGAGGTGGTCCCAATTGCCTGCTGCCTCTCCCGGAAACTCTTCAAGGTCAGCAGGTAGGTCTGACTCAGGCTCTCTTAGGAACACAATCTCTGTTTCCTACGATCTTCTCGCACTCCTGTGTATAAGCCCTGGTGGCTTTCAAAGTCAGAGAGTCTTGGGTGTTGTCTTCCCAGTCCAGGACCCACCAGGAACCCAGCGTGGGGCTCAGGCCTCTTGTTCCTCGGGGGGAACTGTGCAATTGTGATTATCCTTCCGTTTGTGGTTTACCTTCCCCAGGGTATGGATCTTCACTACATTGCATCTCTATTCCTCCTACCCATCTCATTGTGATTCCTTCTGTATATCTTTAGTTGTAGAAAATCTTTCCTGCTAGTCTTCAGCTTCTCCCATATGTAGTCGCTTTGTACCTAGTTGTAATTCTGCTGTGCCCATGTGAGGGGATGAACTCACTGCCTTCCTATTCTACTATGTTGGCCACACATCTTCTAGGTCATTCTTTCTCTTAAGATGTCTTGGGAATGAAAAGGAATGGATTATATCACCCTATATTCATAAAGCCATTTTATGAATATTCCCTTTAAACATCTGACAGTCCCTTGCTGCAGCTATCCAAATCCTACCCATTCTCTTTCCTTCCCCCAGAGTCTTCAAGTCTAGCAGCCTACTCTGACTCATGGCCCTTTTCCTTCTGCTGCTTTCTCCCCATTCCGGGATCTTTTCCTCCTGAACACCCTTTGCTCATTAATCTGGTCTCCCTTGGCTTCTCCAGCCATTTCCCAGAAGTATGATATGATATTCTCAAACATGAACGCACATGAGAATAATCAGAAGGGCTTCTCGAACACTGAATTCTGAGTTCCACATTCAAAGTTTCTGATTCAGATAGACTGGAATGCAGTCTAAGGACTTTTGCATTCCTGACAACTTCTCAAGTGATATTTATGTTCCTTGTCCTGGGGACACTCTTGGGAATCACTGATACAACCAAAGTCCTTTGGTGCCACATATAAGTGGTCCTTCCTCCACCTTGAAAGGTGTTACTATATCATTAGTTACTTTATATCACATAGCACACTGTGCATAGTAAGTGGGCAGGATAAGAGAGAAAATAACCATTATAAAGGGAAGATGTGCTGCTAGTCTTACCTGTCTCACTCTCTTGCCAGGTGGTTAAGATGATGATCGTTGTTGTATGCACCTTTGCCATCTGCTGGTTGCCCTTCCACATCTTCTTCCTCTTGCCTTACATCAACCCTGATCTCTACCTGGAGAAGTTTATTCAGCAGGTTTACCTGGCCATCATGTGGCTGGCCATGAGCTCTACCATGTACAACCCCATCATCTACTGCTGTCTCAATGACAGGTAAGACCTCATCCCCCATACTCTCTCCAGGACAAGACCCTACTAATCCCTCTGTTGAATCCCTGCTGACTGAACCACGTGATGATTAGTTTTCTATAGTCTGCACCACTCACTCGTCTCTCACAGCTGGCTCTGCTCAATTAGGTTGGCTGCTTGGGGACTACAAAGACAAATGGTCTTGTCAGCATGCAGGAATAGGAGCCACGAGAAGATTTTTTTTTCCTTTCCAAGGGGAGCCAGAAACACATACCCATATTTGAAATCTTCAGACTTTTAAGCACTAGTTACCCAGCATTGGAGGGTCGGGTGCAGGGCAGATAAAAACTCTCTGTGATTAATATACATAAATCAGGTTGCCAGCTGGATCAAGTTCACAAATTTGTTCAATCTGCTCTAAGGATTCCATTCACAGAGAGTTGTGCATGCAGAAAGAGACAAAGAATCAGAGAGAGAAAGAGAGAGAATGAATGAGTCAGAAAGTGAGAGAGAACAAGAGAGAGAGATTGATGCCATTTGAATGTTATCTACCACATGGCATTTTTTTCCCTTCTCTGATCTCTCATTTTCCTCTTCCCAGCCCATCTGGGCAGGGACTTCCCTGGCAGTCCAGTGGTTAAGACCTCACTTTCCAATGCAGCAGGGGTGGGGTGGATTCAATTCCAGGTCGGGGAGCTAAGATCCTACATGCCTTGCAGTCGGAAAACCAAAACAAAATCAATATTGTAACAAATTCAATAGACTTTAAAAATTGTCCACATCAAAAAAAAAATCTTAAAAAAATTTTTTTAGGTAGCTTTGTCCAGTTTCTTCCAGCACTTCTAGCAGGACAGGGTAAGCAAAAAGAAGTCAGAGCCTCAAAGGCCTGATTCTGCCTTTGTTTGGCCACAGGGGCCAGGAGAGCCTCCCCTGAAGTGGAAGTCAACTTCAGACAAGTAAGAAAAGAAAGAACCCTCAGGAATGGTGATCAGCAATAAGGAATCCACCACAGAGTGCAGAGTCTCCAAAAGGGAGAGCTGTGGGAAGCTGTGGTTGGCAGTTCAGTTATCTGGAGCACCACCACAGAAGGGAGACAGGAGAAGAAGGGGGAGGGATAAAACATTTGTTACATTTATAGCCAACAGTTATCAGCCGATAAGGAGCCTCCCATGAATGAGACACCCAGGGGACTTTGAAGACAGATATTCCCTGGGACTTGTCCAAATGGTCTTTGTTTAACTCACAGATGTATGTTTCTTCTAAGAGCCTCACAACCTGCCTAAACATTTCTAGGTTAAATCTCTCAGCACATCTTTTAAGTAAAAGCTGATTCTTCCTGCTCAAAACACAGGGAAACTGAGGCACACTGAAGGGACACGATTGGTAGAAAGTCAGTGGGCTACTTGAGGGAAAGGACTGGGTCTTGACACTGTATTGTGCATGTGATGAACGCTCGGTGAATGTTTTTACTGATGCCGAGCTGACCCAGAGCCGGTGGAGGCAGCATATTTCAACTGCCACCCTCAGTACAGACTTGCGTTTCACATGAACTTGGGTTCTAATCCTGGAGTTGACCTTGATGACTGACCTTTGAATCTTTTGCCCTTAGCATCTCCAGTTATCAATTAATTAAAAAAAATAAGAAGACAGAGTCTCATTTGGGTATACCCTCATATTAAACAGCTTCTGCAATGGTGGGAACACCCCTGATAGCAGGCCATACGCAAGCGTTACTTGTCCATCCACTCTCTTTCCAGGTTCCGTCTGGGCTTCAAGCATGCCTTTCGGTGCTGCCCTTTCATCAGTACTGGTGACCATGAAGGGTTCGAAATGAAATCCACTAGGTACCTCCAGACCCAAGGCAGCATCTATAAAGTCAGCCGCCTGGAGACCACTGTCTCCACAGTGGTGGGGGCCCATGATGAAGACCTGGAGGAAGGCCCCAAGGCCGTGCCCTCGTGCCTGGACCAGATCTCCAATGACCCCTCTCACAGCGACTCTAAGACCACAATGGAGAGCTTCAGCTTCTACTCCAACATGCTCTCCTAGACCCCAGGGCTTTCAGCAGGCACGGCCACCTCTATCTTTGTCTTGTTTCACTTCATGCATGGATAAATCTTTAGTATAAAATCCATAAGAAACACCCTTGGGGCTTGTGAAAGTCTGAGAATAGTTTGAGTAAAACATTCCATTCTGGAGTTAAAAACCTACATTCCTCTATATCTTTGTCACACACACACTGCGTGACCCCAAAAAATCATTGACTTCTCTGAGCCTGTACAATGAGAAGGTTAAACTTGATTTTCTCTACAATCCATTCCAAGATTCTAGAATTAATTTCAATTGCATGTGCTCATTTCAGGGTGATTCCTGCAGTGCAGAAACAAATCAAACTGATCTGAAGTAAGACCCTGTCTTACTTCAGTAAAGGTGTTCTCAGTCTTGCTTAGATTATTTTCCTTTAGCTGGTGGCTCACACTGCATCAGCCTCTGCTTGATAATGTAAACAAAAAGAGAAACCAGCTAAAATCTGAATGAAAGATTTAACCTTCTCTTCTAAGCACCAATGAAAATAAGGTATACTTCTGAAGCCCCTTTTGGCATCTCAGTAAATCAATGTATCATGGGATTGAGAGTTTCAGATTCATCTGTATTATGTCCCCATTGACTCTCCTGAGCCACCAATGCAAATAGAATATGTCCACTGATACTAGTTAATGTCTGTTATGAACCAAGACTCAGGAGAACTGTGCAACACTTAATCTGATCCTCTCTTTCCTTATTTGTTAAACTAAGAGGCTGAATGACATCATCTAGTTGTCCCTTCAAATTTTAACATTCATCGGTTCAATGATTGTATGTGTTTTTTGTTTGTTAAACCCAAAATGGAATAATAGGAGCAGTAAGTCTAGTGACTTAATGCCCAGCTCTTTGAGATGTAGCAACTGCTAAGACCATGTATTAATATCCACATATGACATTCTCTGATTTGTCCTGGAACTGTGAGTACTTTCCTTCTCCTGAAAGATTTTTGCCTTTGACAGAGCAGAGGACTTTGTGTCAAGACTTGCATCTCTCTATCAGGCTTTAGCAGGCTAGGTCTCACAGTTAGAGAATACCACTGGGAAAGACAAACACGTGGGCTCCCTGCCCTGGCCTTTTGGTTATCTTAAGGCAGGGGCACTCATGCAGATTTTTCTTTATACTAGCATTAGGCATGTGCTCAGATGCTCAATGACTGAGGAGGCTGTGCCCTGCAACCACATTTGAGGGAAGAGGCCACCTTATATCTCTCTTTAGACTCTGAATCTCCCCTTCCTGCCACTGGCTTTGCTGACCTCCTGCCTACAAGAGGTAGAATGATCAATAAACCCTAAAGAAGAAGAGTCGGTCAACAAAGAGTCATGAATCAGGAGAACTTCATGTCCTAACACAGTTTTGGGGTCACAGCAGGTGAGCATGCAATTTCTGTCTCCAGATCTGTGCTTTGACCAGATGTGGCTGAAAGCAGAGACAACATGTAACCATATAAATGCCTTCCTCATGGTTTGAAGAATGCATGCACAAGTCCTGCGTCCATCGTGTTGAAGGAGAACAGTCGTGCACATCAGGTTTACAGCCCTTACCAGCTGTGCTGGCCCTAGCCCTTGCTAGGGCATTGGCAGGCCAGAAAGAAGCTGTATAGCAATAGTAGAAGCCAGAAGGACCTGACAGCCATGTTCGCCAAAGCAGAACAAGAAGGATTAAACTAAGGAAGCCAGCTCAGTGTAAACATGTGGATGGAATACTTAATTTAGGGGCAACAAAAGTCAGTGCCCAAAACATTTTAGTCATACTTCTAATAAAGAATCAGGCCATTTATGGATTATTCACGTCAGAGGGATGTAAAGAACTGGCATGATTATGAGAAGTACCCAAGAAGAAAATGCTAAGGAGTAGGGGGACTTTCTCTCTATGGAAGAGGTTAGAGTTGAATTTAACAAGGACTGTTGAACACTTGATCTGGACTTGGCCCTGAGCTGGGGACACACAGCTTCTTCTGTTCTTGAGAAAGCCTATCAGACAGGCCATTGCTAACTCACCAGTCTTAGTTGGTCTAGGCTGCCCAGCAGGCATGGAGGCAGTTGAGAAGCAGATTCTCCACAGGATTCTAAAGACCCACACTCAACATATATAATGGGGTCAAAGTCAAAGCCCTTAAGATAGCCTTTTGCAATGGACATTCTTTGAGATAATTCCAAAGAGAGCATCAGCCAATCTAGAGGAACTGAAGGGATGTGGTTGGACAGCATCATCGCTGCACATTGTAGGAGGGGGCAGGGTCAAATATGGCAGAACGTTTCCTCTGAGAGAGAGAGCCCATCAAGCCTTCCCCTGACCCACCCTCCAACACCCACTTACCTGATAAAAGTGCTGTCTTCTCCCCTGTGAGGAACACCATGATTTGTACTGTGCATGGGTCTCACTCTTATAGAAATGTGTCACCCTGCGTTTATCTCCTAAGTGGTTTTCCTTGATATTCTGTTCAGTAGGGATAAAATAGAAGGCATCATTGGGCCATCTTTGTTATGTTACTTCCAAAATGTGGGATCCAATTGCTGTCTGTGAGCTATTTATACTGTGCCAATTCCTCCTTGTTCTTTCACAGACAGAAATTAATGTATATCATAGACACACAGTAGAACCATAGCAACTGAGGGATGGGGAGGAAGACTAAATGGGAAGAACTAAAAGACAGGAGTTTATATCTTCCTCACCTCCCACTAAAGTGCTAAGACATAGTGGAATTTCCTTTTTCTTGGAAAGACTAGGTGGAACCCTGGGAAAAGGGGACTTGGGAGCTAAACTTATTGACCTGGCTTTCAGGAAGAATCATGTAAGCAAAGACAGGTAGTTCTTAAGGTTTCTATACTTTCCAACCTGGGATCCTGGAAAAATCTCCATACAGAAATAAAGTATGTTTTTGACTACTTCTTGCCTCTGTCTCATCTCTAGGAAAACTAAGCACCCTATAAGATACTGAATGGGGTGGTCCTATGAACCCTAACAAATTGCATAGACAAAAGAACGGAGCCTAACGCCCAGCAAACCCTACCTTTGTGACAAAATGGGTTGGCAAGATGTGGGAACGATTTCTGGGTGGGGATCTGGGAAGGTAGTATGGGATTGTGTGAAGTGACCAACAGAGTCGCCTATGAGTAGAATTGTGTCAGTTCAGGTCCTTCCAGAAGCAGACACCAGGACAGAGTTGGAAGTGCAAGAGACTTGTTAGGGAACACTTGGGAAAGATAAGGGGTGAGGAGGACAGGTTGGGGGGGCCTTGAGACTCTGTGGAAATCTGATGCCTGGGAAAAAGATGGAGGGAGATTGAGCAGGAGGAGCTTCCATATGAGGTACAGCCCTGGGAAAGTCTCAGCTGGCCCACCAGCTTGCATGCAAAGGGTGCCCCACACTAGCAGAAATGGCCAGGCCTCGAACCCCCAACAGACTCTCACTGACTGGGAGCTATCTGGGGAGAGAGTAGTCTGGGCTTGAACACTATGGCGGGTCCTGAAGGTACTGCAGCTAAAGGCAGGCAGCTGACTACACTCCCACGGCCAGCTCTCTCCTGAAGAGAGATCTGTGCCATCACTCCCACAGCCACCACCAGAGCTTTGGTCCAGCCCTCTGTGTTTGAAAACATGTCAGGAAGCCCTTGGCAGTATTAGAAACATCAGTGGTTAATCTCTGTGAGCCCTGGCAACCTGGAAGAGAGCCCAGGAAGCAGAGGCCACCCTGTACTGCCTCATCCCTCAGGCATGCCCCCTCAAAAGAGTGATGAGCAGCTGGTGGAAGACTTGCAGTGACAGAGACTGTAAGGCTTTAAGAGAGTGAATTTTGAGGAAAATCTAGACACCTATGCAACATGGTGAGTATCAGAAACAAATAAATAATAAGGATGTTCATGTTAAAACTAAGATGACTTAAATTGAGGCGCCTGGATAAGCTTCAAGGAATCCACAAGTTCCCTTCAAGTTCCCCACAAATCATATGTAAAACATTGTGTGTGTGTGTGTGTGTATAATAAAGGGTGCAAAACCTGAATCGTCTCAGAAGAAATCATTCTCCCTCTTCTCTCCAGAGAAAGAGAGAAAATAAACTGTTTACAAGAGAGGGAACAGGAGCCCTGAGGCCTTCAGAACACAGTGAGAGGTAGGGGAGCCCCGGGAGAACCAGAATGGCTGCCAGGAAACTTGAAACAACTTTGGAACAAAACCATAATTCACTTCAGGCACCCAGATGAGTTAAAGTTGTAGAACATCTTTAAAGATGTTTGTGACAGTAAAAGCACCCAATTCAGGATTAAGGGCTGGGCTCACTCTTCATTGGAGAGATGAATATTTGTTAGCTGAAGAAAATACTAAGCTTAATTATAGGTCAAGAAATAATATCAGCTGTGGAGTATGGACATTCTTGCAGAAATTCAAAGACATTTTCATTTAGTCCTGTGTAGGCACGTGGCCTCATACACCATGAAGGTGACTTAAGAGCCATTCTGGCTTTGGTAATTCTCCCTGCATAGCTGCATCAGATCCTTTTCATGAGTAAATGGATCTTCCCAGCTCTGAAACCCAAGAAGGGGTTTCAGTCAAGTCCTCAAACAGAGGCAGGCAAGGTGGAGACACATCAAAAATGTTCTTCTCCATCTTCAAAGGTGAAGGGAAGGGGCTTCCCTGCTGGCTCCACAGAAAAGAATCCACCTGCCAATGCAAGAGACACAGGTTTGATCCCTGGTCTGGGAAGATCCCACATGCTGCAACTTCTGAAGTCTGCAACAACAGAAGCCACCACAATGAGAAGCTGCGCACCTGAACTAGAGAGAAGCCCAAGAAGCAGCAGAGACCCCGCAGGGACAAAAATAAGTTAAAAAGTGAAGGGAGAATCTGACTGCAGAAACTGCTTTCCTGAATCCCATAGGCAATGCTCTGAAATGCCCTCATTAAGCAGCAGTTAGGAAAACAGGGAGGAAGAGAAATGAGGCCATGTACGTGCGTGCTAAGTTGCTTCATTCATGTGTGACTCTCAAAGAGGAAGATTTCCTCCTCCAGGAGATCTTCCCAACCCAGGGATCTAACCCATGTCTCTTACGTTTCCTGAACTGGCAGATGGATTCTTTACCACTAGCACCACCTGGGATCAATACAAAGTGATTGTGATCTTTGGTTCTTTCTCAAGCAGTGCAGTTAGGAAAAAAGGCTGCTAATTAGAAATGTGACCTCCTGTATCAGCAATAGCAATGACATGAGCCCCACTGTGGTTGCTGCCCTGACCCTGCCTTTCTCTGCTGGCACGTTAGCAGCATCTATTCCACTAGCTTCAGAGATTTTCACACTGACAGATTCTAAGCCAAGTCCTCTGCATTCTGTGCATGTGTCCTTTGTCTCTTTCCTCTTCTTTTTATGTCCAGTTTCCTTTTGTTCTCCATTCTTTATTCCAACATTATTTTTATCCCTAGAAACTCTCTCCTCCTAACACACACCCTGCTGAAATCTCTAAGTTTTAATCCCACTACTCTGGATGCCTTCTTAGTACACCCTTTAATAAAGAGAGTGAGGCATAATAGTGAAACCCCACCATCCCTAACAAATTTCCTTTCCCATCTCAAGTTCACTCTTGCTCCCTCATGTACCTGCTCATCCACTCTTTTCTTTAATCCCCTTCCCAACTTCACTGCCCACTCACCCATTTTCCGAAACTAAGAGGACTTTCAGAGCAGGGCTCCTGAGTTAGTGCGAAAACGCAAAAGAAACAGCTGCAGCAAGAAATCCAGACACTAGATTGGGCTGAGAGAATAGCAGGCTCCAGAGGGACTCCAGGATCCAGTACTGTCATCTCCTAACCATGCCAGTATATAAATTTAAAGAACAATGTTAGCACATGAAGAGGCCATGGGACAGAGTGGAGGAAGTAAGGTAAGGCAGTGCGTGCTCACTGCTCACAAAGCTCTTTCTGGATCTGGTCGTGCTCCTCTGCCCATTTCCTCATTGAAAAGGGACTCACTGACCCATACCCACCTGGAGAAGTACCTGTTTTGGCAGAAGTGTCCTATGGGACAGCAACTATTCCTCCAAGATGGCAGCCACCTGGGCTGGTCCAGACAGTCAAAAAAAAAAAAAAAAAAAGATTCTCTTATGGGTGATTATGAACATGATTCTGTGTTGACCTCAAGAATTTGGGGACAAGCCAAACACTATCTCACAAAGAGAGGTAGAACTTTTCTGCTAATTTTATACCTACAAGAATTTGACAGCTGATGGGGGAAGGATGAGAGGAAAGAATAGTCAGGAGTTTGGGATGGACATGTACACACTGCTATATTTAAAATGAATAGCCAATAAGGTCTATTGTTTAGAACATGGAATTTTGCTCAAATGTTATGTGGCAGCATGGGAGAGGCATTTAGGGGAGAATGGATATATGTGCATGTATGGCTGAGTCCCTTTGCTGTTCACCTGAAACTATCCCAACATTGTTAACCAACTATACCACTATACAAAATAAAAAGTTTAAAAAAAAAAAGGATTTGATAGCAGATGATTCAACTTCATCCACTGGAGATTTGTCATGATATAGCAGGCACTCTGTGAGGGAGAGGAGGGTTGGAAACGTAAATTTCAATAGCACATGGTGTCCACCCTCAATAAATTCACAGTCCAGAGGGGTAGACAGATGTTCATCATAGTCCAGGGGGAGGAATGTAAAAACAGAGATGCTAGAAAGAATTCTTGATGTCTCACCACACAAAATGTTGTAAAAAGATAACAAAATCTTAAGTCCAATGTTTTCCTCAATGGCAATGCACATATAGTCACTCACAGAAATGTTTTCCCATTGATTTATTTATATTTATATTTATTTTATTTATTTATACTTATTTATATTGATTTATTTCCACAAACTTCTAAGTTTTCTCGTATCAGATGGACACACTTGCTTTAACCCTCTTTCAGTTGTTGATTTTTCAATTGGGTTTATTGTTGACTTTCAGTTCAGTTCAGTTCAGTTCAGTCTCTCAGTCGTGTCCGACTCTTTGTGACCCCATGAATCGCAGCACGCCAGGCGTCCCTGTCCATCACCAACTCCCGGAGTTCACTCAGACTCACGTCCATCGAGTCAGTGATACCATCCAGCCATCTCATCCTCTGTCATCCCCTTCTCCTCCTGCCCCCAATCCCTCCCAGCATCAGAGTCTTTTCCAATGAGTCAACTCTTCGCATGAGGTGGCCAAAGTACTGGAGTTTCAGCATCAGCATCATTCCTTCCAAAGAAATCCCAGGGCTGATCTCCTTCAGAATGGACTGGTTGGATCTCCTTGCAGTCCAAGGGACTCTCAAGAGTCTTCTCCAACACCACAGTTCAAAAGCATCAATTCTTCGGCACTCAGCCTTCTTCGCAGTCCAACTCTCACATCCATACATGACCACTGGAAAAACCATAGCCTTGACTAGACGGACCTTTGTTGGCAAAGTAATGTCTCTGCTTTTGAATATACTATCTAGGTTGGTCATAACTTTCCTTGCAAGGAGTAAGTGTCTTTTAATTTCATGGCTGCAGTCACAATCTGCAGTGATTTTGGAGCCCCCAAAAATAAAGTCTGACACTGTTTCCACTGTTTCCCCATCTATTTCCCATGAAGTGATTTAAATCCTCCCAAATCAAAAGACAGTCCCAGTAGAATCTGACCACCACTGCCTCTACTCTCACCCCTCTCCAGGCTCCATCTTTGGGCCACAGGACTGGTCTTGGGTGCCCTCTGAAGGTCTCTATTAAAATATGCAGGTTATGGATTCAAATGAAAGCAGTATCCAACACTAAAGCCAAATGCCCTCTACCAGCAGGTGGGGACATCACTTTAAAGTATCCCAGGAGCCAGTGCCAAGAACATAACTTTCCTAGGCCTAGATGTTGCTTGGGTTATAGATTTGAAGAAAATGCCAATCCGGAAATGGGGAGTTCTCATATAACTGTACTCATCATACATACAATCACTTCTGCTTCTGTTCCCACCAGGAGAACTCCTGATCTGATTGGGGGAGGTAATCATGAGGCTCCCCCATTGACTCCTCACATCATTATCCTTCTGTCCTCTCTGATTTGAAGATCCCACATCACTAACTATGGCAGGCATTCTGCCAAGTCCTCAATATCTCTGCATTGATCCCAATATTCCATTAGGAGTTTTCACAGTGGGAATAGAGAGCTATGCCCACTACCAGGGATAAGCAGAGTGGGGGACGTGGACAGTAAGCTGCAATTTCACTCACACCTGACCTTGACGGCACAGGTTCCTGTTGCTTGCTGGAGTCAGTTCTATCCACTTTCTTGAAAAAATGATCCAGTGATGTCTAGGTAGTAGCTCCTTTTTCCTCATCACAAATGACACAGTAGCACTGGATTACATTCTCAACAGCTGCAGCAACTTTCATGTACCATTCTACAATGGATCCTGTGCCTCACAAACTAACGGTGCCTCCTCAAATAAAGAAATCTCCTTGCCATTTCCTGCATCATGAATCTCCTTGGTGCTTCTGTTATTTCTTTCTCTGTCTTCATCCTTTCTTGGTACTTGGCATCTCTGAGCAGTACCAGCTACATCACCTCACCTTTTTATACTTGCTTTTGGACATCCTGGGCCTGAAATAAAGATACTGTACTACTGTACTCTACCCAGCACTGTACGCAAAAGCACAACCACTTGTAGAGGACGTATGCATATGACAATGTACACCAGACATGCTAACTAACTTACACGATTGCACAAGCAAGTGTACATGTGCACCTTTGAAAGCTTGCAGCTTGAAGGTTCTTATGTGGGGGACTTACTGTACCTTTTTCCATCCCCTCACTTTCAGTTTGTATGTGTCCCTAGGACTGAAGTGGGTCTTGTTTTCTATCCAGTCAGCCAGTCTTTGTCTTTCGGTTGGAGCATTTAATCCATTTCTTAATGCATTTAAGGTAACGATTATGTTCTTACTGCCATTTTCTTAACTGTTTTGGGTTTGTTTTCCTAGGTCTTTTTTCTCTCCTTCCTCTCTTGTTCTCTCCACTTGAGGTGAGATGACCATCTTTAGTGTTGTGTTTGGGCTGCTTGTGTGTGTGTGTGTGTTGTAGTTTCGGGATTTGCTATTTTCATAAGGTTTTGCTATAGCAGTCTATATATGTACAGATTATTTTAAGTTGCTGATCTCTTTCCCCTCTAGAGAAGTTCATTTAGCATTTGTTCCAAAGTGGCCTATTGGTGCTGAATTCTCTTAGGTATTGTGTGTCTGTAAACCTTTTGATTTCTCCATTAAATCTGAATGAGAGCCTTGGTGGGTAGAGTAATCTTGGTTGTAGGTTCTTCCCTTTCATCACTTTGAATATATCATGCCACTCCCAACTGGCCTGCAGAGTCTGAGCTGAGAAATCAGTTGATAACTTTATGGGAGTTCCCTTGTATATTGTCACTTTCTCCTGATTACTTTTAATATTTTATCTTGGTCTTTAATTTTTGTCAGTTTGATTGCTATGTGTCTCAGCACTTTCCTTCTTGGGTTTATCCTGTCTGGTACTCTCTGTGCTTCCTGGACTTTGATGAATGTTTCTTTTCCAATATTAGGGAAGTCTTCAGCAATTATCTCTTCAAATATTTTCTGAGATCCTATTTATCTTCTCCTTATGGGAACCCTATTTTGTGAATGTTGGTGCGTTTAATATCATCTAAGAGTTCTCTAAAGGTTTCTTCATTTCTTATTTCTCTTTTCCTTATTCTGTTCTGTGGCAGTGATTTCTACTGCTCTGTCTCCCGGGCCACTTATTCGTTTTTCTCCCTCAGTTATTCTGCTAGTGATTCCTTCTAGTGCATTTTTCATTTACTTACTGTATTGTTCATCTCTGTTTGTTTATTCTTATTTCTCCTAAGTCTTTGTTAAGCATTTTTTGCATTTTCTCAATCTTACCTCCATTTTTTCCCAAGATCTTAGATCACCTTCACTGTAATAATTCTAAATTCTTTTTCCAATAAATTGCCTAAAATCACTCCATGTAGTTCTTTTTGGGTGTAATCTTGATCCTTCATCTGGGATATATTACTCAGCTGTTTCGTTTTGTCTAACTTTCTATGAGTGTGGTTTCCATTCCACAGGATTCAGGGATGTTGTTCTTCTTGCTTCTGTTCAAATCTGCGTTTCTTCCTTTATAATTCTTTCCATTGTTTTCTACATGGAGATCCCTTACCTGTTCAGGGATTAAATACATATTCATTTGTTTTCACCAAATTTATGAAAGGATTTACATGCACTTTTAAGTGACATTCTCAGTACTTTTATTATTGTTCAGTCACTAAGTCATGTTCAACTCTCTACCACCACATGGATTGCAGTACATCAGGCTCCAATGTCCTCTACTATCCTGCAGAGTTTGCTCAAACTCATGTCCATTGATTCAGTGATGCTATCTAATCACCTAATCCTCTGCCACCCCCTTCTCATTCTGTCTTCAATCTTTTCTAGCATCTGGGTCATTTTCAATGAATCAGCTTTTCACATCAGATGACCAAAGTATTGGAGCTTCAGCTTCAGTATCAGTCCTTCCAATGAATATTCAGGGTTAATTTCCTTTAGGATTGACTAGTTTGATCTACTTGCAGTCTAATGGACTCTCAAGAGTCTTCTCTAGCAACACAATTTGAAAGCATCAATTCTTCGGCACTCAGCCTTCTTTATGATCCAACTCACACATCAGTACATGACTATTGGAAAAGCCATAGCTTTGACTATACAGATCTTTGTTGGCAAAGGCTTTAGTATAATCAATGAATCAAAAGTAGATGTTTTTATGGAACTCCCTTGCTTGCTCCATGATCCAATGAATGTTGGCAATTTGATCTCTGGTTACTCTGCCTCTTTGAAAACCAGCTTGTACATCTGGAAGTTCTAGATTCGTGTACTGCTGAAGCCTAGTTTGAAGGATTTTGAGCATAATCCTGCTAGCATGTAAAAAGAGCACAGTTGTTCAGTAGTTTGAACATTCTTTGGTATTGTCTACTTTGGGATTAGAATGAAAATGTAACTTTTCCAGTCCTGTGACCACGGTTGAGTTTTCCAAATTTGCTAACATATTAACTGCAGCAGCTTAACAGAATCATCTTCTAGGATTTGAAATAGCTCAGGTGGAATTCCATCACCTCCACAGCTTTTTCATAGTAATGCTTCCTAAGGCCCACTTGACTATACACACTCCAGGATGTCTGATTCTAGGTGAGTGACCACACCATCATAGTTATCCAGATCATTAAGACCTTTTTTGTATAGTTCTTCTGTCTATTCTTGTCACCTCTTCTTTATCTCTTCTACTTCTTTTAGGTCCTTACCATTTCTGTCCATTATTTTGCCCACCCTTACATAAAATGTCCCCTTGATATCTCCAATTTTCTTGAAAAGATCGCTAGTCTCTCCCATTCTAGTGTTTTCCTCTATTTCTTTACTTTGTTCATTAAAGAAGGCCTTCTTATCTCTCCTTGCTATTCTCTGGAACTCTGCATTCAGTTGAATATATCTTTCCCTTTCTCCCTTGCCTTTTGCTTCTTTTCTTTCCTCATCTATTTGCAAAAGGAGGTTCTAAGATTATTACTTTTGAAAATAACCAATGTCTCAACATCAGTTATTAAATAATTCATCTCTTTCTTATTGATTTTTGATGCTTCATTTACTGTATTTTAATCTATTTTGTGTTCTAGAATATGGATGTCTATATTTTGAATCAATACCATGAAATTAAATTGTAAACACTTTATTATTATAAATTATATATTTATATATTTTATATATTATTTATACATTTGGTAAGATAAGTCCTTCTTATATAACTTCTTTTCTAAATATTTCTTTTTTCTATTTACTCATTTAATTTTTTCTTAATTTGTCTATTTTATTGAATTAGAGTTGACTTACAATTCAGGTGCATTGCAAGGTGATTCAGGTATGCATATATACATATATTATCTTTCAGACTATTTTCCATTATAGGTTATTACAAGGTACTGACTATAGATCACTGTGATATACAGTAAGCTTTTGTTGCTTGCTGCACATTTTTAATTAGAAATATAGTCTTCTATTCATACTAAGACAAACAAGTGGAATCAAAATGTCATAAACTTTGCAGTTAGGCAAAAATTCATGGTTTCTAAAATATGTATATTATACATACTATTTATATATGTGTATACAAAAGCTTTTCTACTACACTTGATAAAGATTTGAGAAAGAACATCAAAAATAGAAGAGATGGAGAAACTGGAAAACATAAACTAGATGAGGTGGGAGCACTGGATATGAAATAGAAAACAGACCAATCACAAGCATGGTAATCAAAACTGTAATCAAAAATCCTCCAACAAACAAAAGCCCAGGACCACATACCTTCACAGGTGAATTTTACCAAAAATTTAGAGAAGAGCTAACACCTGTCTTACTCAAACTCTTCCAGAAAACTGCAGAGGAAGGAAAACTCCCAAACTCATTCCATGAGGCCACCATCACCCTGATTGCAAAACCAAGATGCCACAAAAAAAGGAAAACTACAGACCAATATCACTGATGAACATAGATGCAAAAATCCTCAACAAAATTCTAGCGAACATAATCTAACAACATATTAAAAAGATCATACATCATGATCAAGTGGGCTTTATTCCAGGGATGCAAGGATTCTTCAGTATTCACAGATCAATCAATCTGATACACCATATTAACAAATCAAAAGATTTAAAACATACAATTATTTCAATAGATGCAGAGAAAGCCTTTGGCAAAATTCAACACCCATTTATGATAAAAACTCTCCAGAAAGTAGGCATAGAAGGAACATACCTAAACATAATAAAAGCTATATATGACAAACCCACAGCATACATTTCCTCAATGGCAAAAAATTGAAAGCATTTCCTCTAAAATCAGGAACAAGACAAACGTGCCCACTCTCACCACTATTATTCAACATAGTTTTCAAAGTCCTAGTTATGGCAATCAGAGAAGAAAAAGAAATGAAAGGAATCCAGATTGGAAAAGAAGAAGTAAAACTCCACTGTTTACAGATGACATGATACTCTGTATAGAAAACCCTAAAGATGCCAGGGTTTTAAAAGAAAATTACTGGAGCTAATCAATGAAGATACTAAAATCACAGGATACAAAATTAATACATAGAAATCCTTTGCATTCCTATACACTAATAATGTAAAACCAGAAAGAGAAATTAAAAAAACAATCCTATTCACCATTGCAATGAAAAGAATAAAATGCTTAAAAGTAAATTTACCTAAAAAAAATAAAACACCTGTGTACAGAAAACTATAAAACACTGAGGAAAGAAATCAAAGATGACACAAATAGATGGAGAAATATATCATGTTCATGGGTTGGAAGAATCAATATAGTGAAAATAACTATACTACCCAAAGCAGTCTATATATTCAATGCAATCCCTATGAAACTACCAAAGGTATTTTTTACAGAACTAGAACAAACAATTTGGAGAAGGCAATGGCACCCCACTCCAGTACTCTTGCCTGGAAAATCCCATGGACAGAGGAGCCTGGTAGGCTGCAGTCCACGGGGTCGCTAGAGTCAGACACGACTGAGCGACTTCACTTTCACTTTTCACTTTCATGCACTGGAGAAGGAAATGGCAACCCACTCCAGTGTTCTTGCCTGGAGAATCCCAGGGACGGTGGAGCCTGGTGCGCTGCCGTCTCTGGGGTCACACAGAGTCGGACACGACTGAAGCGACTTAGCAGCGGCAGCAGAACAAACAATTAAGCAATTTGTATGGAAACACAAAAGACCCCAAATAACCAAAGCAATCTTGAGAAAGAATAGAACTGGAGGAATCAACTTTCCTGATTTCAGACTGTACTATAAAGCTATAGTCATCAAGACACTATGGTATTGACACAAAGACAGAAATATAGGTCAATGGAACAAAATAGAAAACCCAGAGATAAATCCCCACACCTATGGACATCTTATCTTTGACAAAGGAGGCAAAAACACACAATGGACAAAAGACAGTCTCTTCAACCAGTGGTGCTGGGAAAAATTGTCAACTACATGTAAAAGATTGAAACTAGAACACTTGCTAGTTTATACATACACAAAAATAAACTCAAAATAGATTGAAGATCAAAACATAGGACCAGAAACTATAAAACTTTTAGAGGAAAACATCGGAAGAACACTCTCTGATATAAATCACAGCAAGATCCTCCATGATCCACCTCCCCGAGTAATGGAAATAAAGACAAAAATAAATAAATGGGACCTAAGTACAAAAATAAACAAATAGGACCTAAGTAAACCTAAAAGCTTTTGCACAATGAAGGAAACTATAAGCAAGGTGAGATGACAGCTCTCAGAATGGGACAAAGTAAAAGCAAATGAAACAACTGACAAAGAATTAATCTCCAAAATATACAAAGATCCTACACGTAGGGTAGCAAAGGAGATGCAGATGTAAAGACTAGACATTTGGACTCAGTGGGAGAAGGCGAAGGTGGGATGATTTGAGAGAATAGCATTGAAACAGATATACTAACATTTGTAAAATAGATGACCAGTGCAAGTTCTATGCATGAAGCAGGGCACCGAAAGCCGGTGCTCTGGGACAACCCAGAGGGATAGGGTGGGGGGATTCAGGATGGAGGGATACATGCATACCTATGGCAAATTCATATTAATGTATGACCTAAACCATCATAATATTGTAAAGTAATTATCCTCCAATCAAAAGAAATTTATTTTAAAAAATAAAATATAAATTAAAAAAATAAAATGATTGCATACAATTTTGAGGGCTCAAGCAGAGTGATGTGGTAAGCAAAATTATGTACATGCACAGGTTTTCATCCACCCAGCCAGTCTATGTCTTTTGATTGGTGCTTTTAATCTATTTACATTTGAGGTAATTATTGATATGTATGATCCTATTAGTATTTTGTTCATTGTTTTGGGTTTGTTTTTTGGGAAGATCTTTTCCTTCTCTTGTGTTTCCTGCCTAAAGAAGTTCCTTTAGCATTCATTGTAAAGCTGGTTTAGTAGTGCTGAATTCTCTTAACCTTTGCTTGTCTGAAAAGCTTTTGATTTCTCCATCAAATCTTCAGGAACACTTTCTCATTCTCTTCATATAGAAGCAATATATTATTAATTTCATTCCTAGGTATTTTATATTTTTATAGTATTTAAATATGATAAACTTCATATTCCATTTTTAACTAGTTTTGCTAATATGAAGTTATTAACATTGTAACTGGTCATACAGTTTTTCAACTGGGATTTTCTTAAATTTTCTAGAGAAACAAACTCTCATGTCATCTAAAAATAATTATTTTGCAAATAAACGTATAGCTCTACCTTTTGACTTTCCTTTTTAGTTCTTGTCCATTGAATTCCCTACAACAGTGTTGTCCAATCTATGGTCTGCAGAACTCTAGCGACCCATGAATTTGGAAAATGCTGGGTACTTTATTTTCCCCTTACAGGCTCACAACTTACCTTTCAGTGTTGAGGGCAGGCCCAGTCTCAAATATCTCCATCCCACAAGCATGTATCCTCCTAACCTTTCCTACTTAGAAATTCTACAGTCACCACTTCTTGTAATACCTGTATTTAAAAAATGAAGTTAGGATAATTCTAGACAACAATTTCTGAACAATGTTGAAAAAGCATCTTCAAATTATTAAATGTTATATCATAACAGTTAACTCTGCTCATTTATGCTCTCTTTATTTCTTGAATAGACTTGTCAGAGGTTTATTTTTAAAAAGAATCTTATGTTTGCTTTATTAATTCTATCTCTCTGTGGGTTTTAATTCATCAATTTCTGCCGTTATCTTTTCCCACATTTTCCTCTTGCTTTCCTTGAATGACTTTGCCATCATTTTTTTCTGATTCAGGTCCTTAGTTCATTTATTTTCATATTTTCAACTACTTATCAAAATGTATGGATATTAACCAAATGTTAAATCGAGGGATAGGGAAGGGGAAATAAAGGAGTGAGAGGAGGGGGAGATATACTGGTTAAATTTCAAGCTTATTGTTTCTTTCATAGACTGCAATATACTAATTAAACTTTATATCTGAAAAGCTACTTTAGATAAGAATAAAAACTGACGGCTTCTGGAAACAACTTTGAAAAATAGTGAGGTATGAAGAACTCAAACATCCTTTCAGCTATGGGCAAATCAAAGTTATCTGACAGGCGAAGAACTCAGCTAAAATGAATACACCATTTTCAAGGGCTCTTTTGGAAATAAAAAGTGGCATTATATTCAGCTCAAATTTGTCTTATGATTTTAGAGGCTGTCTTCATTTGGGTTCCTCCAGAAGCCAATCCTGAGGCAAAAATTCTCAACTAAATGGTTTATTTTGGAAGCCATCCCCAGAAACAGCACTAGGGGAGTGGGGAAGTGAGCCAAGGAAGGAAAGAAGATAATAAAGGAAGTGTTGTCGTGCAAGTTCCTACTATGGGCCACTGGAGCTTGATTCTGCTCCAGAACCTTGGGGGTCAGTGTGCAGCTTGGGTGTCAGACTGTCACCCCAGAGGCGAGGGAGCTGATGTAGTTATCTACACACCAGCTCCATCAGTTGGCAGAAGGCTGCTAAACATAAGGACCACTACTGGCCTGCAGCTTGCCCGAGAAAAGCCCGTAGGAAAGGCTATTCGGATGCTGGCAGTCAGAAATCAGACCACAAGCATTACATGAAAAGGTGAGGGGATGTGACGGGGGTAAAGAGTGGGGGTATAAGGACTGTCCTGACAGCTGTCATAGGGGCATTGGATTTCTTTCCATTCGACAAACCCTAAATTTCTCACTCAGGCTTGAGAATCAGTGTCTGGAGTTACTTTGGGGCTAATTTGTTTTCTGGGAGACATGAAACTTTAAAAGGGGTTTGTTTATAGTCCAAGTGAGACTACGACCTACTATAGTCTCAATATCAGAGAAGCATTGTCTGGAAATGCATCCAAGAAAGTACAAAGACTGAGCCCACGGATGCTGTCCAGAAGCGGAAAAGCTGCATGGGAGCCAGGATGGCTCTTCAAAGTTAGGACACAGAGACGTCTGTGGAGTTACTGCTAAAGTGATTCAAACTTCAGGGGACTGAGGTTGTCAAAGAAGTTTAAAAAGCAAAGGACTTAATTTGCACCTTCGTGACAATTTTATTGTCTTAATAATTACTTTACTATTCTAGGGACTCCCAATATTTAAAGAACCTAAACCATCGTTAAGAAAAAAAAAAAAAAAATCACCTCTCCTAGCTCTAGTTCAATCTAGAGGGTCTTAAGTCAATTTCACCTCTGAGTAGGGAAAGAAACAAAAACTGCTACACCCAGGGAGTAGTGGTAACAACTGATTAAATGTAGGGAAGCCTTTTGATTAGCATTTGCTAATAAAAGCAAGTAGTTCTCAGAAGAATTTACTCAGCTTAATTAATGTGGCAATCCATTCTCGAAAGCACAATGCAAATGCAGTATAAGCAAAAGGGATCTGACCCTATTTTTCTTGCCAATTTCCCAAGAGTGGAGAATAATAAAATCTAGCTTCCAACTATCTCTTTTACACTGATGAATTTACTCTCCAAAGTGATATTTTGAAAACTACAATATGTTTCCATCAATACAACGCCCTTTTCATAAATATAGCTCTCTTTCATTCATTAGTTGAATTTTATAAGCTACTTACTACAGTCACAGTAGAATAGTAACCAATAATACTGGCCTTTATGTATCAATACTTTGCTTGTGAAACTCTGAGTAGGTACTATCAAGATGCTTTTCCTCTGCAGAAAATATTTGACCTAGGTCATCATCACCTGTTTGCTTTTTTGAGGAGTGGCTTTCTCAACTAAAGCCCTTACACACTAATTTGCAGTTCTTCCTTTTCCTCATCATTTCTGATGACTGTGTTCCCACACAACTCCTTCCTGATTTCAGCTTGAATTTAGAGAGCACGGGGACATTGTACAGGCTCAGTTTCTGTGTCACTCCAATCAGCCCATGTACCTTGCTTCCTGGATCTAGAGACAGCTTGTGATTGTGGAGCCAGTCACTGCTGCTGCTACCACTGGTGCAGATCAAGAAGCCCCCCACTCAGCGTAGACAAAGAGAGACCACTGTCCCTGAAAACCAGACAACTACTTGGAGAGGCCAGGTGACAGGAGCTGAAAGCACGGTGGAGTTACACCCTAAGGGTGACTGACCAGTGGAAGACAGAGTGGACCTGGCCAGTCCACTGGACCTGGGAGATAGCTGGACCTGGGAGAGAACTCCTTTCCTCTTTTTCTCACATATGGACTATTTGGAAACCCTGAAGATATCCTATGAAACCAATCAATTAGATGTGCGTGTTAGACCCTGAGACTAGCTAAGTAACCATTTTTCTCTCTTTTTAATATGTGATATGTGTGTCCTTAGCTGCTTAGTCATGTTTGACTCTTTGCAACCCCATGGACTGTAGCCCGCCAGGCTCCTCTGTCCACGGTGATTCTCCACGCAAGAATACTGGAGTGGGTTGCCATGACCTCCTCCAGGGGATCTTCCTGACCCAAGGATTGAACCTGGGTCTCCTGCATTGCTAGTGGATTCTTTACCATTATATTTATATATGTGTGTGTGTGTAACATAAAATTTACTATGTCCACTATATTTAAGTGTGCAGTACAGTAGTGTTAACTATATACACATTGTTATACAACAGAGCACTAGAATTTTTTCATCTTGGAAACTGACACACTCTACCCCTTTCCCCACCTCCCTAGCCCTGGCCACCACTATTTCTGTGTGTGCTTATTAGTCACTCAATCGTGTGCACCTCTTTGCAACCCCATGAATGGTAGACTGCCAGGCTCCTCTGCCCACGGAATTCTCCAGGCAAGAATACTGGAGTGGGTTGCCATTCCCTTCTCCAAGGCATCTTCCCGACTCAGGGATTGAACCTGGGTCTCCCACACTGCAGGCAGATTCTTTATCATCTGGACCACCTGGGAAGCCCCCACTGTTTCTAAGAGTGACAATTTTAGATACCTCATATAAGCGGAATGGTGCAATGTTGAACAATGATCAGTATTGAGGCTGCAAAGAACAAAGAGCTTTATTTGGCATTCCTCAGAATTGCCCACTTCAGTGTTCTTGCCTGGAGAATCCCATGGACGGAGGGGCCTGGTGGGCTACAGTCTATGGGGTTGCAAAGAGTCAGACACAACTGAGCAAGTAACACTCACACACAGAATTTCAATCAAGGAGACACAGATTCCAGTAAAACCATGTGTTCAGAGGAAGACAAAGAATCAGGGGCTTACAGAGACAAAAGCCACAAGGTAGTTAATAGTTTTCTGAAGAGAACTGTGATAGACTCCAAGGCAAGTCAGGAAATATTTGTCCTTAAGGAATTACAATTTATTTTAGGGTGAGGGTCCAGCAGGCAACTTGAGTTTCTGGTGGATATTCTGGATGCCTACATTAAGACAATAAGTGGTTAAAAGGTCATATTCCATCCAGGCAGAGACATGCTTCCTCAATGGCCTCTTGACTCCATTTTAAGGAGCTCTCTTAGCAATACAGAATCCATTTTTATTTTCCTTTCACAGTGGTAGACTTATTTCACTCAGCATAATGTCCTTACAGTTCATCCACACTACAGCATAGGATGGGAATTCCTCTTTTTAAGGCTGAATAATATCCCATCGTATGCATATATCATAGTTTCTTTATCCATCATGTCAATAGACATTAGTTACTTCCATCTCTTGGATATTGTGAATGCTGCTACAGTGAACATAGGTGTGCAAATAGCTGTTGAAGACCCTGTTTCAATTATCTGGGGACTGTACCTACACCTCCTTGTATCTGAGTTGCCTCGTTCCCTGCTTCACTCCCTGTTTTCCTCACTCCTGGTTCTCTGGGTTTGCCCAGTGGTGTGCTAGTCAATGTTCAACAATGGCTCTCCTAGGATAGTCCCAATGTAAAATTGTCTGACATTTTCATTTAGAATGAATAAAAAGAAAGTGAAACTACAAAGAATAACAAGTCAAGCCCTCATTTGTATCATTTACCTATTGCTAGGGCTTCCCTGGTGGCATCAGTGGTAAAGAACTCACCTGTCAATGTAGAAGACACAAGAGATACAGGTTCCATCCCTGGGTAGGGAAGATCCTCTGGAGAAGGAAATGGCAACCCACCCCAGTACTCTTGCCTGGAGAATCCCATGGACAGAGGAGCCTGGTGGGCTACAGTCCATAGGGTTGCAAAAAGTTGGACATGACTGAGGCGACTTCCCACACCTATTGTTCACTTGTTCAGTCAACAAGTCTGTGGTGTAAATACTCCCACCCTGGCTGCTTTCAAGCTGCTAACATACTGTTACTGCAAGTGGAGTTGGAAAGAGATGTCTGGGAAGAACTGTTATTTGTTATTTCTACCACATTCAAAACACAAATAACCTCAAGACCATAGATGGTAGGAAAATATAATCAAATAATCAAGAAGTAATGTTTGGGTATTTATTACCTTTGTTTTTCATATAATTTCTTTCATTGGTTTAATTTGGTTCATTTGTTTAATTTATGGCATTTTACAAAATTTATGGCGTTTTACAAAAATACCCGAAAATTAAACAAGTAGCTCTTGTGAGACTGAGTCCCCATTGGCTCAGTGGTAAAGAATCTGCCTTGCAATGCAGGAGATGTGGCAGGAGCCACAGGTTCGATCCCTGGGTTGGGAAGATCCCCTGGAGAAGGAAATGGCAACCCACTCCAATATTCTTTCTTGCCTGGAAAATCCCATGGACAGAGAAACCTGGTGGGCTACAGTCCATGGGGTCTCAAAAGAGTCAAACATGACTGAGCAACTAAAAAACAACAGTTCTTGTGAGACTCCAACATACCACTGGTCTGCACTCTGAAACAAAGTATTAGGCCATAAACTTTACCCTTGAGCTCTGCTTTCTACAAAGAGCAGACTATGAAAGACACCAGCAAAACAACTATGAAGTGTTCTACTGTTTCTTAGTAGTTTTGCCTTACCCATTTATCTTCTTCATAAAAAGGAAAAGAGAGACGGGATGGAAGAAAGGAGGTAGGAGAGGAGGGAGGGAGGCAGAAGGCAGCACTCAATAGGAGCCAAAGACCTGGAGGCCCCCTTAAGTATTTGATTTCTCGTAAAGCCCTGGAGCCTTTACGTTGTTCCACGGCAGAGAAGGCATGAAGAAAAAGCCCTAATGTTGATGAGGTTCAATTTCCTTCTCATCCTGCAGTATGGGCACCCAGAGTTACGTTTACTTTTATTTAAATTCACATGGTTGTGCCTTTGTTCAGAGTACAGCCCCCTCCAAGTCTACCCTCTTTCTATCACTTAACAACTGTGTAATAAACAAGAGGAGCACTGTCAGAAGAGCAGAAAGGAAAGATGTAAAAAATAGGATTCCCATGTCCCGTTCCATTTGGAAGTGTTGATCCTTGGAATACCCTCTTATGAACAGATCTTCTCCACTGCAGGTCTTACTGACTCCTTGCAACATGTACCTCATTCATGAACAGTTGAAGATTCTTCACTATCACTTTTTTATCATAAAATATCACAGATAAGGAACAATTTCATAAGTGCCAAATATTTCATAGGGGAAAGATAAAAGAAAATTCTATTCTTACAAATGTCCCAAGCCACAGACCGTATTTCCTCAATAAATAAGGAGATGTAAGGTGTTACAAGCTGCCAGGTGCTACAAGCTTCAGGCCGCTTCCCAGGTGGCACTAGTGGTAAAGAGCCCGCCTGCCAAGCAAGAGACATAAGAGATGCGGGTTTGATCCCTGTGTGAGGAAGATCCCCTAGAGGAGGCCATGGCACCCCATTCCAGTATTCTCGCTTGGAGAATCCCGTGAACAGAGGAGCCTGACAGGCTGCAGTCCTTAAAGCCACCAAGAGTTGGATATGACTGAGCAACTGAGCATGCACAGCTGCTAAAGTACTGTCCTGAATCTTGACCAAGGGAAATCTCTGAAAATCCCTGCTCCTTATTCTGAGTGATTATAAATCGACCCAATCCCATCTAAGTGCCCCCTTCTAAGTCTTCCCCAAACATATCCTTTGTCCGCTTTTCTATTGGCGATAATTATCTTTTGCTTCTGAAGAAATTAAGATATTATAAAAACTAACTTGTTTTCTAACATATATGTTGTAAATGCTTTCTTAATTTGTCCTTTGGCTTGTAATTCATTCATAAATAGGCATGTATTCATATCTATCAATATTTTGTAACCATTTTCTTAAGGGACCACTTGTTTTCCCATTATTTCCTTCAACCATGCCCCTCCCCATTTCTTAACTGCATCTTGGCAATGGTTGGAGTTCTCTATCTGCTGGCTGTCATCATTCCTCTGGCTAACCATGGCCATAGAAGCCTTTAGAGCAGCAGGTGTTTAAATGTCAGTGTCAACATGAGGTTAGTGCAGGTTCTCCAGAGAGCCCTGAAGGATATCGCCACTTGGTACCCTGATGAGGGAGATCTGAACTCTTCCTTCCTGTTTCATCTCCCACCACCAAGGATATCTCCCACCACCAAGATACCCTGGTATCTTGCTACTGAAACACCTGTTATAATAATAGCAGTATCTTAGGTACAATACTTGCTAGATAATGCAAGACCAGATAATGTCCATGAGGTGGCCTTGACCAATGAAAAATTCACAAATCTTTCCTATGGGGATTTCAAAATATGTTCAGAAACTCTTTGGTACTCCTTAGATAACATGGAGCCTTATTCTTCTCCCCTTGTGTATGAAATTGATTTAGTGACTCACTTCTAACTAATAGAATAAATAAAGTGATGTGTCACTTCTAAAATCAGGTCACAAAAGAGACTGTGGCTTGGGCAATCTCTTGGGTTTCTTCTTAGGGAGGGAGGTAGCCACCATGCTGAGAGGACACTCAAGAGCCTATGGAGAGATTCGTGTGGCAAAGAAGTGAATTTTCCTACCACAATCCTGTGAGAAACTGAGGCCTCTTGCCACAACCATGTGAGTGAGCCATCTTGAAGGTTGATCGTCCAGCTCCAGTCAAGACTTCAGATAACTGCAACCTCTGCCAACATCCCGACTGCAACTACAGGAAAGATCCTACACCAAAATCGTCTGGTTTGGCTGCTTCTGAATTTCTGACTAAATTAAATTTGTTGATATTGTAATTAAGAGTTCTGCATCTATATCCACATGGAGCTGCTGCTCCTTCTGCAGATTCCCATGCAGTCCACACGCTCTGAGAGCTTCCTACCCCTGTTGGTCTCCAGATCCCACTGCTTGCCTGTGTTACCACTTGCTGATTGCCTGCTCCCACACCGGCACTTGAGAGGGTAGCAGCTCCAGACCAGCTTCGGACCGGACAAAGCAGCAAACTTTTCTACTGTCTTTTGGGCTGAATCACATTCTCTTTAATGAGGTCCGAAGTCCTTCCAAGTTTAGCCTTTTTTGTGTACTCCTCCTTGATCTTAAGGTACCCTATAGTTTCCTTATAGCATAGCTAGTGATTCTTATATTAAACTTCTATTTAACTCACTGTATAGTTTATATCACCTGATTTGACCCAGAATGCTACAACCAAAAAGAACTTCATTAACCTCTCTTCCTTGGAGCTCAAGACAGCGAGAGACTCAGGTCATGCCTAAGAGTGAGGTCAGGAAGAAAACCCAGTCTTGCCTGCAGCAGTGGATCCTCAAGCCACCCTTCTGAGACTGTAATACTGTTTTTTTTTTTTTTTTTTTTACTTAAAAAATTATTATTATTATTTTTACTTTACAATATTGTATTGGATTTGCCATACATCAACATGCATCCAAAGATTCACTAGAAATTGATAATAAATGATTGTTTACATTGAGGCTTTCCCTTTAGTGCTGTGTACATATCTTAAAGTAGGTCTGCTATAAAATATACACTAAACTCTTCTTAAAAACATAATCACTGAGTAAAAAAAGACACATGTGCCCCAACATTCTTAGCAGCACTACTTACAATTGTCAGGATATAGAAGGAACCCAAGTTGCTTCATTCAGCAGGTAAATGGTCAGTCTCTATCTTCTTCAAGATAGAGATGTGCTAATTATCAGTTCATCAAGAAAACACTGTGAACTGACAGGCATAGTCATCTTTTTAAAAGCATATCTTTCTCTGTTCACTGTACTAGACTCTATTTGGCAGTAAGGAGTGAAAGAAACATGCTGTCTTTCTTGGGTAAAAGCTCTTGAGCATCTCCAAAGAGGTCCTTCACAGTAACATTGATCATTTCAGTGAGTACGTCGCAGGCTAAGAAACCTGGGACCGCCAGCACATCAAATGAACATTTTTCTCAGAAGCAAACTCATTAACCGAGCCAGGTGTCTGGTGTGCAGACATGTCTCCATCTATGCTGCTTCCCTTGTGTGGTTTGGCAGAGCCCTCATTTCTTATTTAGAACTTTATTATCATAGGTGATGCAGGCATGCTGAGCCATGTTCAAAACAGAAAGGGCTTCAGTGCTCGGTAAACATGACTGGAGTTGACAAAAGGTATAGTAGCAATGCCCAATATTAATTCAATACTGTGTACCCAGCATGGTACTTTATGACATTAAAGTGAAGGCTGTATAGCATTAGCTCATCATGACCCTCACAATAACCTTATGGAGTGGTGATGATGCTCATTATCACCAAGGCTTAGAAATGTTAATGCACCCACAGTCCTAGAGTTAAGATTACAAAAATGAGATGCTGTGGCTGAGACTTCTAGATATCCACCAAAGTCTGTTCATCACTTGAGCATAACAATAGAGCTGCACACGGTCCTCTAGACAGAAACAATTTCCTCTCTGTCCTTATACCTAGATGTGGCTAGTTGACTAAGAATGGATAAATGAGATTTGAATTGAAGTAATATATACACCTTCGGAGTCCTCTCCAGCTTAAAAGATGAGCCCTTTATCCTACTAACACTCTCTTTCCCTTCTGTGAACAGGAACTGGTCTTGGAGACCACCCAGCTTTGATCTAGAGTTGTTCTGTCAAACAAAGTAATCACTAGACATCTATGACTATTTAAACTTAAATTAACTAAATTAAACATTTAGTTCCTCAGCCACATTTCAACTGCTAGCCACATGTGGCTGTTGACTGTCATATTGTACACCACACATGTAGCACATTTCCATCATCATGGAAAGTTCTACTGGACAGTAATATACAGCTGGTGACCACAAAGAAATAAGATGGCAGGATCTTGGATTCCAAATGACCCCTTAGAATAGAGCTTCCATGCTAGTCTACACCAGTTGAATTGTTGGAGGAGAAATAAACTTCTGCTTGACTTAAGCTAGTATATTTGGGAGGATATTTGTTATAGCAAATTAGCTTTTCCCCTAATACAGAAAACTAAGGGTGTCACTGCCAGGCAATTCAGCACAACAACCAGTGAGTGACGGGTCTTTCTTACTTGCCCCATGGTCTCTAATGCCTGGGGCTTCCCTGATAGCTCAGTTGGTAAAGAATCCACCTTCAATGCAGGAGGCCCCTGTTCAGTTCTTGGGTCAGGAAGATCCGCTGGAAAGGGATAGGCTACCCACTCCAGTATTCTTGGGCTTCCCTTGTGGCTCAGCTGGTAAAGAATCCGCTCACAATGCAGGATACCTGGGTTTGATCCCTGGGTTGGGAAGATCCCCTGGAGAAGGGAATAGCTGCCCGCTCCAGTATCCTAGCCTGGAGAATTCCATGGACTGTATAGTTCATGGGGTTACAAAGAGTCAGACACAACTGAGACTTTCACTTTCACTTTTTCACTTTTCCACTGCTAGAGACTGGACATTTGTGTTTGGATTATTTTAGATCTGGTTCATTATGCCCCACATCCTTCACCTGTGCAAATCACCTTCTCCTCCTTCTAAAATATCTCTCTCTCTTCCTCCACCTGTTGGATGTTGTCACTATCTGATACACTGAAATACTGAATATTCATCAGATCAGATCAGTCGCTCAGTCGTGTCCGACTCTTTGTGACCCCATGAATCGCAGCACACCAGGCCTCCCTGTCCATCACCAACTCCCAGAGTTCACTCAGACTCACATCCATTGAGTCAGTGATACCATCCAGCCATCTCATCCTCTGTCATCCCCTTCTCCTCTTGCCCCCAATCCCTCCGAGTATCAGAGTCTTTTCCAATGAGTCAACTCTTCGCATGAGGTGGCCAAAGTACTGGAGTTTCAGCTTTAGCATCATTCCTTTCAAAGAACACCCAGGGCTGATCTCCTTTAGAATGGACTGGTTGGATCTCCTTGCAGTCCAAGGGACTCTCAAGAATCTTCTCCAACACCACAGTTCAAAAGCATCAATTCTTCGGTGCTCAGCCTTCTTCACAGTCCAACTCTCACATCCATACATGACCACTGGAAAAACCATAGCCTTGACTAGACGAACCTTTGTTGGCAAAGTAATGTCTCTGCTTTTGAATATGCTATCTAGGTTGGTCATAACTTTCCTTCCAAGGAGTAAGCGTCTTTTAATTTCATGGCTGCAGTCACCATCTGCGGTGATTTTGGAGCTCAAAAAAATAAAGTCTGACACTGTTTCCACTGATTCCCCATCTATTTCCCATGAAGTGATGGGACCGGATGCCATGATCTTCGTTTTCTGAATGTTGAGCTTTCAGCCAACTTTTTCACTCTCCACTTTCACTTTCATCAAGAGGCTTTTTCGTTCCTCTTCACTTTCTGCCATAAGGATGGTGTCATCTGCATATCTGAGGTTATTGATATTTCTCCCGGCAATCTTGATTCCAGCTTGTGTTTCTTCCAGTCCAGCGTTTCTCATGATGTACTCTGCATAGAAGTTAAATAAGCAGGGTGACAATATACAGCCTTGACGTACTCCTTTTCCTATTTGGAACCAGTCTGTTGTTCCATGTCTAGTTCTAACTGTTGCTTCCTGACCTGCATACAAATTTCTCAAGAGGCAGATCAGGTGGTCTGGTATTCCCATCTCTTTCAGAATTTTCCACAGTTTATTGTGATCCACACAGTCAAAGGCTTTGGCATAGTCAATAAAGCAGAAATAGAACTCTATAAATATGGGCATAATGCAGCCTGTGAATTGTTCCAAATATGACCAAAACTCCTCAGTTCTCTCCTGTATCATTTCCTATAGGAAATTTACTTCTAATGTGTGTGTATGTGTTCTGGTTGTATGTAATTTTGGAATACATCAGTAATCTACAATGTGGAATAACTCTTTCAAGGAGTATTGTTGTTGTTCAGTCACTCGGTCATGTCTGACTCTTTGTGACCCCATTGACTGCAGCATGCCAGGCCTCCTTGTCCTTCACCATCTCTGGGAGCTTGCTTAAACTCGTGTCCATCGAGTCAGTGATTCCATCCAAGCATCTCATCCTCTGTCATCCCCTCCTCTTCCTGCCTTCAATCTTTCCCAGAATCAGGGTCTTTTCCAATGATTACTCTTCACATCAGATGGCCAAAATATTGGAGCTTCAGTTTCAGTCCTTCCAATGAATATTCAGGGTTGATTTCCTTTAGAATTGACTGGTTTGATCTCCTTGCTGTCCAAGGGACTCTCAAGAGTCTTCTCCAGCACCACAATTCAAAGGCATCAGTTCTTCAACGCTCAGCCTTTTTTATTGTCCAACTCTCACAGTTTGTTGTGATCTATACAGTCAAAGTGGAGAAGGCAATGGCACCCCACTCCAGTACTCTTGCCTGGAAAATCCCATGGACGGAGGAGCCTGGTGGGCTGTAGTCCATTGGGTCGCTGAGAGTCAGATACGACTGAGCGACTTCACTTTCACTTTTCACTTTCATGCATTGGAGAAGGAAATGGCAAGCCACTCCAGTGTTCTTGCCTGGAGAATCCCAGGGACGGGGGAGCCTGGTGGGCTGCCATCTATGGGGTCGAAGAAAGTTGGACACGACTGAAGCGACTTAGCAGCAGCAGCAGCATATAGTCAGGCTTTAGTGTAGTCAGTGAAGCAGAAGTAGATGTTGTTCTGGAATTCTCTAGTATTTCAAGGAGTGAAATACTCCCTATGCATAAGGCTACCACATCCTCTTGTTTCCCTATAATGATGCAACGGACAGACAACTCATATAGCTGGAAATGGCCCTATTCATTCATAAAGAGAAATCACTTTATGAATGGAAACAGACCAAATTCCCATGATTAGCGCCTTTTCTCCCTGGGGCAGAGCTACCTGGGAAGCCAAGTCAGCAAAAAATCAGTGCTTGGGGAATGTGAGCTCAGAACAAATGGAGACCATAATACAATTCCAGTGGTTGAAGGCACCCAAATAGGAAAGGCTATCATGTCTGGTCAATAGGACCACACACTCAGAGGCACTGGCTCAAGCCACCCTACCTGGTAGAGGATGGGCCCCACCAACATGTCCCTGGGACTCCTTCCTCATTCTCATGACTTAACAGTGCTCCCCACCAATTGATACATTCTTCTAGATATATTTGATCAGGTCTAGTTGAATCTGGGAGAAACTCAGCCTCTGAATTCAGCTTGACTTTGAGTTTCTGCTTTTTCAAAAGCAATCTTCCTATCCCATACTTCCAAATTCTTGAGAAAAGTACACCATAGCTCATATACTGAAGCATATTATTATAAGCAAAGGGCTTTCTTTGATTATGGGATTCTGATAAGAGCCTCACACTTGTTTCCTCTCAACTGTATAACATCTTAATAATAGGAACAATGCATTTCTGAGGTTCAGATAGCCTGCAGTGAAAGAGAAGTAAGAACTCTGAATAGTGTA
Source organism: Bos mutus (assembly GCF_027580195.1). Classification (NCBI taxonomy): domain Eukaryota; kingdom Metazoa; phylum Chordata; class Mammalia; order Artiodactyla; family Bovidae; genus Bos; species Bos mutus. Next base: position 96,788,802 of record NC_091627.1, on the reverse strand, counting down.
CTCAATTTATTGCTTGGAAAGAGTTCAGAAGGCTTCTGGGCAAGAATATAGAAAAAGTATGATTGTCACTTCTGAGAAAACTCAAGGGAAATTCCTAAAATTGTCACAGCTTTAAACCTGACTTGGCAGAAGAAAGTGTGTCCACCAAGAGATGGTATAAAGGGGGGTTGCCTTCACCAAAGGCTTGGGGAGCCAGTCTCCCTCTGCTGGTTATGGCCCAGGAATGTAGGAGCCTCTAAATTCATAGGCCACCTGCCAGATTTATGCCAGCATTTCAGGACCACTTACCATGACAATGGCTGCTTTATTAATGATGAATCAGTTCAATAGACATGATGATGGACCCATGCCCTGCCCTTAGGATTTATATTTTCCTGTAGACCAGAAGTCTGTGAATCAGTGCCAGGGAAAAAAATTACTTGGGGAATTTGTTTTTCAAAAAGAGAGGTTCTTGGAGCTCCAACATTGAGATTCTGATTCATTAGGTCCAGGGGGTGATATGATCCAGAAACCAATACTTTTAACAAAGGCCACAGATGAATTTGATACATAGTCAGGTTATGGAACTAACATTCAGATCAGTAATTTCCAAACTGAATTTCCATCAAGAAGTACAGAGCAGGGGCTGTTCACTCTTGTGACACACTTAAGGATACAGCCGTGGTTATGTTTAAGTCTTTTCACACCAGCACTAACTATACCCATAAGCTCCAAGTGAGAGAATGCACTACAGTGTACATGAAAAGGGCCTTACCTAGGAAGAACCTCAAATTGACTCTAATACATTTATTTTACAGTCAACTGGTATTAGAAACAAGTCATTTGTGAATGATCTATCAACACATCTATATCATAACTGAGAACAGCTGTTCCACAGTGGGTTTTGAAGACATAGTATCAGTCACCTCCTCTGGAGGCAATGAAAGTTTCCAGGGTAGAAATCCTCAAGGTCTGGGAGATGACTTCATCCTACCCACTTTCTCATGGAAATATGACTGGTGTGATTCTCTACCTAATATTAATGATGGTTATTTCTAGATGGTGGAAAAATTTTTAAAGCTTTCATCTCTGTTTTTTATCATGATACAAATAAATCCTATACCCCCCAGGTGGGTGACCCACAAACTGGAAAATAATTACATTGCAGTTTCTCCCACAGGAGTGAGAGTTATGAGCCACACATTAGGCTCCCAGTCTGAGATTTGGCCTTGGGAAGAGGAGCCCCCAGAGCATTTGGCTTTGACGACCAGCAGGACTTTATCAAAAGAATGCCACTGGACTGAGGGAAACATAAATGCCACTCTTGGAGGGCACACATAAGGTTCAGTGCCCACTGGGATCCAGGGGGAAAAGTTGTGACTTCACAGGGGCCTGGGCCAAACCTAGTTGCTGGTCTTGGAGGGTCACCTGGGAAGCAGGGGCAAGGGGCAGCTATGGCTCACTGTGGAGACAAGGACATTGGTGGCAGGGGCGCTGGGGAGTGCTCATTGGCATAAGCTGTCCTGGAGGCCACCATTTTTTTTTTTTAATTTTATTTTATTTTTAAACTTTACATAATTGCACTAGTTTTGCCAAATATCAAAATGAATCTGCCACAGGCATACATGTGTTCCCCATCCTGAACCCTCCTCCCTCCTCCCTCCCCACACCATCCCTCTGGGTCGTCCCAGTGCACCAGCCCCAAGCATCCAGTATCGTGCATCGAACCTGCACTGGCAACTCGTTTCTTACATGATATTCTACATGTTTCAATGTCACTCTCCCAAATCTTCCCACCCTCTCCCTCTCCCACAGAGTCCATAAGACTGTTCTATACATCAGTGTCTCTTTTGCTATCTCAAACGCAGAGTTATTGTTACCATCTTTCTAAATCCCATATATATGCGTTAGTATACTGTATTTATACTTAGTTATAAATGTTATATTTATATATAAATTTATATATTATATATATATATAAATATATATATAAATATAATATATAAATATATATATATATAAATATATATATATATAATATATAAATAAATATATATAAATAAATATAAATATAAATAAAAACAAATATATATAAAACAATAAATAAATATATAAATATATGTTAGTATATGTTAGTATACTGTTTTTCCTTCTGGCTTACTTCACTCTGTATAATAGGCTCCAGTTTCATCCACCTCATTAGAACTGATTCAAATGTATTCTTTTTAATGGCTGAGTAATACTCCATTGTGTATATGTACCACTGTACAAACCTTGACAAACCCTGTACAAACCCACACACAGCGAGGAAACGCCACAATAAAGAGAACTCCACAAACTGCCAGAATACATAAAGGACACCCCAAACGCAGCAATTTAAACAAGATGAAGAGACAGAGGAATACTCAGCAGATAAAGGAACAGGATAAATGCCCACCAAACCAAACAAAAGAGGAAGAGATAGGGAATCTACCTGATAAAGAATTCCGAATAATGATAGTGAAATTGATCCAAAATCTTGAAACTAAAATGGAATCACAGATAAATAGCCTGGAGACACGGATTGAGAAGATGCAAGAAAGGTTTAACAAGGACCTAGAAGAAATAAAAAAGAGTCAATATATAATGAATAATGCAATAAATGAAATTAAAAACACTCTGGAGGCAACAAATAGTAGAAAAACAGAGGCAGAAGATAGGATTAGTGAATTAGAAGATAGAATGGTAGAAATAAATGAATCAGAGAGGATAAAAGAAAAAGTAATTAAAAGAAATGAGGACAATCTCAGAGACCTCCAGGACAATATTAAACGCTACAACATTGAATAATAGGGTTCCAGAAGAAGAAGACAAAAAGAAAGACCATGAGAAAATACTTGAGGAGATAATAGTGGAAAACTTCCCTAAAATGAGGAAGGAAATAATCACCCAAGTCCAAGAAACCCAGAGAGTCCCAAACAGGATAAACCCAAGGAGAAACACCCCAAGACACATATTAATCAAATTAACAAAGATCAAACACAAAGAACAAATATTAAAAGCAGCAAGGGAAAAACAACAAATAACACACAAGGGAATTCCCATAAGGATAACAGCTGATCTTTCAATAGAAACTCTTCAAGCCAGGAGGGAATGGCAAGACATACTTAAAATGATGAGGCCACCATTTTGACAAGGTCAAATGCACCAACATTTGCATTATAGGGGTCTGAGAAAGAGAATGAGCAAATATTTGAAGAGATAATAGCTGAAAATTTCCCTAGTTGGGGAGAGAAAACAGTCACTGAAGTTTAGGAAGTGCAGAGCCCCATATAGGATACACCCAAGAAAGAACACACCAAGACAAATATTAATCAAATTGACAAAAATTAAAGACAAAGAGAAAAATATTAAAAGCAACAAGGGAAAGCAATACATAACATCAAAGGGAGTCTCCATAAGGTTATCAGCTAATTTTTCAGCAGAAATTCTACAGACCAGAAAGGAGTGGCAGGTATATTTAAAGTGATGAAAGGGAAAAACCTACAACCAAGAATGTTCTACCCAGCATAGCTCTCCTCCAGATTTGATAGAGAAATCAAAAGCTTTACAGACTAGAAAAGCTAAGAGAATTCAGCACTACCAAACCAGCTTTACAACAAATTCTACAGGAAATTTTCTAGATGGAAAAGAAAAGACCAAAACTAGAAACAGGGAAATTACAAATAGAAAAGCTCATCAGTAAAGGCAAACATACAGTAAAGATAGAAAAATCATCTGCACACAAATACTATATCAAAACCAATCATGAGGAGAGTACACATGCAGGGTATTGGAAATGTATAGGAAATAAGAGACCAGCAACTTAAACAGTCTTTGTGTGTGTATGTATATATATATATATATATATATATGTATATATGTAGACTGCTATATCAAAACCTCATGGAAACTGCAAATAAAAAATCCACAATAGATATACCCACAAAAAAGAAAAAGGAATCAAAACACAACACTAAAGAAGGTCATCAAACCACAAAAGAGAACAAAAGAGGAAGGGAAGGAAAAAGACCTACAAAAACAAACTTAAAACAATTAACAAAATGGTAATAAGAACACACATATTGGTAATACATTGCTAATTACCTTAAATGTAAATGGATTAAATGCTCCACCCAAAAGACACAGATTGGCTGAATGGATACAAAAACAAGACCTGAATATATGCTGTCTACAAGAGAGCCACTTCAGATCTAGACTGTGATGGAATGGAAAAAGATATTCCATGCAAATGGAAATCAAAAGAAAGCTAGAGTAGCAATATCAGACAAAATAGCATATCATACAAAATAGATTTTAAAACAGTGTTACAATAGAGAAAGAAGGACATGCATAATGATTAAGGGTTCAATCCAAGAAGAAGATATAACGATTACAAATATATATATACCCAACATAGGAGCACCTTAATATAAAATGTAAATGCTAACAGCCATAAAGGGAGAAATCAACAGTAACACAATAATAATGGGGGCTTTAACAATCTACTTTCTTCAATGAACAGAGCATCCAAACAGAAAATTAATAGGGAAACAAAGCCCTTAAATGACACACTAGAATAGATGAAGCTATATTTATAGAGCATTCAATCCAAAAGCAGCAGAATACATTTCTTCTCAAATGCACATAGAACGTTTTCCAGGATAGATCACATCTTGGGTCACAAATCAAGCCTCAGTAAATTTAAGAGAACTGAAATCCTATCAAGCATCTTTTCTGATCTTAACACTATCAGTTTAGAAATCAACAGGAAAAAAACTGTATGCGGTGTGTGCCAGATGTGCCAAGTCGATTCAGTTGCCTCTAACTCTTTAAAACCCTGTGGACTATAGCCTGCTAGGCTCCTCTGTTCATGGGATTCTGCATGTAAGAATACTGGAATGGGTTGCCATGCGCTCCTCCAGGGGATCCTCCCAACCAAGGGATCAAACCTGCATTTCTTATGTCTCCCGAATTGGCTAACAGGTCCTTGACCACTAGCACACCTGGGAAGCCAACAATATGCTACTAAACAACCAGTGGGTCACTGAAGAAATCAAAGAGCAAATAGAAAATACCTAGAGAAGAACAGAAAGAAAAACACAGCTATCCAAAACCCATGAGACACAGCAAAACCAATTCTAACAGGGAAGTTTATAGCAACCCAAGCACTAACAAGGTTGCATGCATGTAAGTCACTTCAGTCGTGTCCTACTCTGTGCAACCCCATGGACTGTACAGGCTCCTCTGTCCAAATACTGGAGTGGGTTGCCGTTTCCTTCTGGGGATCTTCCCGACCTAGGGATCAAACCCTGTCTCTTAGGACTCCTGCATTGGCAGGCAGGTTCTTTACCACTAGCGCCACCCGGGTAGCCCAACAAGGATGCAGAACAACGGAAATTCTCAAACACTGTTGGGATAAATGCACAGTGGTACTGGTACCATGGAAAACAGTTGAGCAGTTTCTTCCCAAGTGGTACTAGTGGTAAAGAATCTCCCTGCCAATGTAATAGACACAGGAAACACGGATTTGATCCCTGGGCTGGGAAAATTCCCTGGAGTAGGAAATAGCAACAAGCTCCAGTAGCCTTGCCTGAAAAATTCCATGGATGGTGGAGCCTGGTGGGCTACAAACCATGGAGCCACAAAGAGTCAGACGTGACTAAGTGACGGAGCACACACAGACACACATACACACAAACTTTAGAAAATAGTTGAGCAGTTTCTTCAGAAAGTAAACATATGTTTACAGGAGGATCCTGCATTCCCACTCCTATGTATTTACCGGAGAGACGTGAAAAACCTGCATGCAAATATTTACAGCAACCTTTATTCATAATCACCAAAAACTGGCAAGTATCCTTCAACAGGGGAAGGGTAAACAAAACGTGGTACATATATCCCATACAATGGAATGTTACAGTTTAAAAAAAAAAACTACTGATAAATGCAAAACAAACAAAAGTCAAGTGTATTATGCTAAATTTATGAAAGTGTCACTCAGTCATGTCTGACTCTTTGCGACCCCAGGGACTATACAGTCCACAGAGTTCTCCAGGCCAGAATACTAGAGTGTAGCCTTTCCCTTCTCCAGGGGATCTTTCCAACCCCAGGCTTGAACCCAGGTCTCCCCCATTGCAGGCAGATTCTCTACCAGCTGAGCCACAAGGGAAGCCCAAATTAAGGAAGCCAGACTCAGAATCTACCTACTGTATGATTTCATTTATGAAGGCAAACTGCAGGGGCAATAAATAGATCCGTGGTTGCCAGCAGCTGGAGCACTGTTTGGGTGGGAGAGGACCTTAAGAGACAGCATGAGGGAGTTTTTGTAGTGATGTAACTTTTCTAATCCTTGAGATGGTAATTACATGCCTTTATCAAAACTCATAAAACTATACACTAAGAGGGGTGAATTTTGCAGAAACAGAAAGGCAGTTCATAAAAGAAAAATATGTCATATGGAAGAAACTTTAGAATAGCCCACTCAACTGATAAGAGGGAAAACTCAGGAAGGGGAAGTGATTAACAGTTTTATCTAAGGTAGTAGGAATAGTGAGGTGAGGACCAAACTCTCCTGACCTGTCTAGGATCCTTTCCACTATAGCAATATTTTCCAATGTTGTTTTACTTTAATCCTTAGTAAGAAATACATCATTACCACAAATTTGGCAGCTTAAACCAATATTTACTTATTATCTCACAGTTCTGCAGTTTAGAAGTCCAGCACACCGTGACCAGATTATCTGTTCAGGGTCTCACCAGGCTGGACTGGGCTTTATCTGGAGGCTCTAAGGGACTATCCATGTCCAAGACCAGACAAGTTACTGGCAGAATTCAGTTCAACACAGTTGTGGGACTGAGGTCATGTCCCTGCTGTCAGCCAGAGATCGTTCTTGGCTTCTGAAGGCTGCCGCATTCCTTGGCTCATGACGCTCTCCACCTTCAAAGCCAGCAGCAACAGACCATGTACTTTTCATGCTTTCACTCTTTCTGACACCCTCTCCTGCCACATCTCTAACTTTTACCCTTACCTAGGACAAAGCTTTGTTTTTAAAAGTTTGTGATTGCATTTGGCTGGCCAGATAATTCAGGATAATCTACTTTAAAGTCTGCTGATGAGTGAAGTGAAGTGAAGTTGCTCAGTCGTGTCTGAGTCTTAGTGACCCCATGGACTGTAGCCTACCATGCTCCTCCATCCATGGGATTTTCCAGGCAAGAGTACTGGAATGGGTTCCCATTTCCTTCTCCAGAGGATCTTCCCAACCCAGGGATCAAACCTGGGTCTCCCACATTGTAGACAGTCGCTTTACCATCTGAGCCACCAGGGAAGTCTGCTGATTAGTAACCTTAACTACAACTGCGACATCCTTCTTGCCATGTAACATGCTCACAAGCATGACACCAGGGGCAAAGGCCACAGGGGCCAAAACTGTGCCCACCGTATAGATTTTACACAGTGACCTAGTACATGCATATAAATGAGACAAAAATACTAACCTGTCATTCAGGTGAACACTCTGGTGTTTTTAATAACAATGGCAACATACTACATTGATGTCATGTCCAATTAATGGGCTGCAACTTCTGTTTATGTTGAAAAAAGGCCTGCATTCCCTTTTTCATAATTTGTGAGATATCACTTGCTTTAATGCATGTCTTCTTGAACAACTCTTCATTTTTCCCTGGAAAACGTTATACACCACACCTTTGAGGTATTTGAGGTATATGACAAGTTTTTAAGCACCACTGCTAAGGACTTGAACATTCATCTGCAGGTACTTATCCACTTGTTACATGCACAGTGGTGGTCCTGGTGTTTTCACAGCCATCCTGTGTGACAAGTTTTTGGAAAATATTTATTACAATGATCTTCAACTCATAGGCTCTGCTGCACAGAATGTGATTGAGAAGGCATGGAGGAGAGCTCGAGGTGGCGTCAACCGGGTTGGGGAGGGGAAGGTGGCCTCCTGGGATGACTTGGAGGCCTAGGCCTCGCTGACCGCTGGGCTGTGCCCAGCAATGGACGAAGGCCACCGGGATGGAGGTCCCAGGGGTGGGACCCAAAGGGCGGAGGGGCCCGAGGCCGACCTATAGACTCTGGCTCGGAGTCCAGGTCCCGAGAGAAATAAGAAAATGATCTAACTCTGCGGGGACTTCCCCCTCAAACATAGGGGCCCTGCATTCCCTTTTAAATTCCTATCTATAGTAATAAAATAGAAGGCCCATGTAAGGGCCTCAGGGGCCTGTGCAACCCCTAAAATTACATGCAAAGCTCTGGAACCAATCATAACAAAAACAGACAAACCCATGATGGGAATAGTCTACAAGATACCTCCCCAGTGCTACTGAAAGCTATCACAGTCATGAAGAGAGAACAGACTGAGAAACTGTCATGGACCAGGAGACTGGGGGACAGGACAAGTAAATGCAATGTACTGGATTGGATATTAGAATAGGAAAAGGATATTAATGGGAAAATTAAAGAAATCCAAAAAGTCTGGACTTCAGTTAATAGTGATATGTCAGTTTCTTAGTTTTGACAAATGTACCTGGCAGTGTAAGATGTTAGAAATGGGGAACTAGCTGAGTATACAAGAACTCTCTACTACCTATGCAGCTTTTCTGTAACATTACAGGATTAAGCATCTGTACATTTTCTAGGGAGATTTAGACTTTGTACCTGTCATTCATGATCCAAAAATACTTAAGCTCCACTGTTCAAAGCTTCCTGCTTTTCTTAACCACTACTTTCTAAGTACTCTGCCTCCTTCCTCCTATGACACCCACACCTTACATCAAAACACAAAATTTACCCAGGGCCTGGGGAAGCAAAGAACAGGGGATTATTTTTTAATGGGTTCAGTTTCAGTATGGGAAGATGAAAAATGCTCTAGAGATGGATAATGGTGATTACAATGGGAATATACTTAATACCACAGAAGTATATACTTAAAAATCACTAAAGGACACATTTTATGTTCTGTATATTTTACAATTTTTAAAAATAAAGGAATGTGTACTGATACATGCTATAAAACATTACAAAGATTATCTTAAGTGAAAGAAGCCAGACATAAAATACCACCTCTAATTCCCTTAACAATGTTCTAAAATTGACTATAGCAACAGTTGTATGTATCTGTGAATAAACTAAAATCTACTTAAATGTACACTTTAAATGGGTAAATTGTATAGTGGTTGTTTAGTCGCTAAGTCATGTTCGACTCTTTCGCAACTCTAGGGACTATAGCCTGCATCTGGTGGCTCAATGATGGTAAAGAATGAACCTGCCAATGCAGGAGACAAGTTCAATCCCTGGGTGAGGAAGAGCCCCTGGAGAAGGAAATGGCAACCCACTCCAATATTCTTACCTGAGAAATCCCACGGACAGAGGAGACTGGTGGGCTGGAGTTGTACATGCCTTAGCAACTAAACAACAACAAAAGCTATTAAAATATTTTAACTGATTTTATATCTCAGTTCAGTTCAGTTGCTCAGTCATGTCCGACTCTTTGCGACCCCATGAATTTCAGCACACCAGGCCTCCCTGTCCATCACCAACTCCCAGAGTTCACTCAGACTCACGTCCATCGAGTCAGTGATGCCATCCAGCCATCTCATCCTCTGTCGTCCCCTTCTCCTCCTGCCCCCAACCCATCCCAGCATCAGAGTCTTTTCCAATGAGTCAACTCTTCGCATGAGGTGGCCAAAGTACTGGAGTTTCAGCTTTAGCATCATTCCTTCCAAAGAACACCCAGGACTGATCTTTTAGGATGGACTGGTTGGATCTCCTTGCAGTCCAAGGGACTCTCAAGAGTCTTCTCCAACACCACAGTTCAAAAGCATCAATTCTTCATCACTCAGCTTTCTTCACAGTCCAACTCTCACATCCATACATGACCACTGGAAAAACCATAGCCTTGACTAGACGAACCTTTGTTGGCAAAGTAATGTCTCTGCTTTTGAATATGCTATCTAGGTTGGTCATAACTTTCCAAGGAGTAAGCATCTTTTAATTTCATGGCTGCAGTCACCATCTGCAGTGATTTTGGAGGCCCAAAAAATAGTCTGACACTGTTTCCCCAACTGTTTGCCATGAAGTGATGGGACCAGACACCACGATCTTCGTTTTCTGAGTGTTGAGTTTAAGCCAACTTTTTTACTCTCTTCTTCCACTTTCATCAAGAGGCTCTTTAGTTCTTCTGCACTTTCTGCCATAAGAGTGGTGTCATCTGCATACCTGAGGTTATTGATATTTCTCTCGGCAATCTTGATTCCAGCTTGTGCTTCTTCTAGGATCACATTTATTTGACCTCTGAAGAACTTAAGTGACATCCTGTAAATTCTGGAGTCACGTTTTGCTGATGTGCTAAAAAAAAAACCAAAACAACGAGCAAATAAATGAAAGACTGAGGTTTACAATGGCTACCAGGGAAGATCAGAAAGATCTGTGGCTAGGCATGGTGGCTCTCCAGTCATGAGGCAAGAATACAGACAAGATTATAAAACACAAAAGGCTAAAGTTGATCAGAAACCTTTATTTGGTCCTTCTCATATATTAACCAACCTACACAAACCATTTTCTGTATTTCTACCACCAGCAGCTGCATCCAGGCCAGAAATGGAAGACCCAAGTAGTGGAAGACCTTGTAGATTAAAGCTAACAGGCTTGTTCAGGCTTAGGTGAACGTAGAACAGAAAAAATGTGTAAGTTCAACATTTCAAAGACTCTTCGTCAAAGCTGAGGCCTGCAGAGGGTCTAGCTGAAGGATGCAGGTACAGGCTCACAAAACTGTCCAGCTCAGCAATCAATCCAAAGTACCTAAAAACACAAAGAGCAATGTTTAAACCAAGGTACTTGAGAACTGGATGAATGTAGCAACACGGGCCAAGTGACAGGTGCTTTGGTACTAGCAGTTCTTCTAAGACCAAAATATTAATCTTGAGAAATACCCATCCAAAAGATCCTTGGGGAAAAACATGTCATTATGAGGGTGGGCAGTTGAGTCTAGACAATTCAAATTAGTGGTGGGAAAAGGGCTAAGAAGTTGTGTTACTTAACGAGCATCTGTGGAGACTACACAAGGGGGGAGTGATACAAAATAAGTAAGTTCTCTAAGTAGAGTTTATAATCTTTTGAGAAAGATGATAAACAAAGTCAGCAGGCTCTCTTCTAAAGAACTAAATGAATTATCTGGGGAACTAGCGTAGCTTCTGAAAAATTCTAGCTTCCCACAGTCAAGCTTTCTGCAATTCTGGCCTCTGGAGGCCCCCAACATAACATCTGGCTCCACCTCTACCCACACTAATATAAAATTGCAAGGCAAAAACCATCCTCCATACAGATACATACACAAGTTCCAAAGAGCCTTCTTATTCCCACATTCTAAAATAGAATAAAAATTACAAGGCATTTGAAGAATGCCTATCTAGTAAAAGGAAAGTAAAAAGAATAACTTGGGGAAAGAACATGTAAGGAAACAACAAAACAAAGAAGAAATACCTCAAATTTTTTTAATAGCCTCTGCTTTTGATAATGGCAAGTTCCTGCTGAGATCAAACTGATACAGAGGACTTAAAACATTTTTAAAAAGAAAATCCTTCAGGCATTAAACAGGCCTCATGAAAAGGCAAATCCAAAACCTAGAGAAGGCAAGAACACAAAGAAAACCTGGCCTCCAAAACTGCTTTTACCTCAGGGGAATCTGCCAATCCAAAAGAGAGCCGAGAAACTGTGCTGTGATTTGACTGAGGCAATGAAGAGTCAAATATGAGAATGTGCCCAAGTGGAAAGGTTTGATAATTGCCCCCTCTTTAAAAGCTGGATTCCCAAAAGGTTACACCCTCAGAGTGAGGCTGAACTGGAATTAAATCAGTCCCATCACAGACCTGACATCACAGATTATACCAACACAGTGATCAAGAAATCCTCAAGTCCTGGATTCAAGAAAAAGGTCCTGCACCGATACCTGCCTCTAGGTGCCTTGCAGAAGAAGCAAATAAAAATCTTTGGAGAAAGGTTTCATTATAAAGGCCTCAAGTGATTATCCAACAAATAGCTTTTTCAAATATCATGACCAAATATACCAAGATAACTAGGCATATAGGGAAAAAAGACCATGATACAGCAGCAACAGAAACAATAAAACCAGAAAAGCAAGCAAACCAGCCTTAAAGGGCTTTGAATATTAGCTTGGATATAAACAAGTGTACATACTGTGGGTAAGGAAATGAAAGACAAGCTTCAAAACACCTGCAGCAAATACAAACAAAAAATGACAAAAGAGATTTGAAAAGCAATGGAACAGAATTCATAAAAACTAAAAACTACAAAAACAAGAACTGAAACTAATAACTCAAGGGAAAAAATTTAAAGAAGACAAGACCACTGAAGAGAGAATTATAAACTGTAAAGTCAGGAAAATTACACAGAATACATCATGGAGAGGCAAAATTATGGTTAACTTTTAGCATATGCTTAATGCAAATCCCAGAGAGAAAACAGAAAGAACAAGAGAAAGGAAAGAGAAGAGACTTCTCCAGGAGAGATGAAAGACCTCAATCCATAGATTTAAAAAGCCTAAGCAAACTTAGGAAATTATTCCTGGATACATTGGAGTGAAACTACAGAAAAATCAAAGACAGAGAACATCTTCAAAACCAGAAAAAGAGGGCAAATTAGCTTCAAAAGAAGCAACAGAAGCCCCAAAAGACAAGAATGAGCACGTCAGCGTGCTAAAACAAAGTTTCACCTAGAATTCTATATTCAGCAAAATATCTTTCAATAGCCAGGGCAGGTATGAAAAAAAAACTTTTAAAAAGGTACTTTTAGACCCCCCAAAATACAAAAACAAAAAAGCAAAAGCAGAGTTTGCTATCACCAGACCCTTTATGATTTACTTCAGAGAGAAAATGATCACAAATGGAGAAGAAATATAATGAGCAAAGACAGTATAAATACATGGATAAATTCATGTATCACTGCTGGTATAACATAGCAATTATAATGCCTTATGTGAAGTGACAAAGACAAAACAGGTGACAACAACAGCATGAGTGCGGGATGTGGGACTTGTACACTGAGCTAATGGATTCTAAGATCCTAATTTTTTTAGGATAAAGGGAAAAGTATTAACATTCAGATCAGATCAGTTGCTCAGTCGTGTCTGACTCTTTGCAACCCCATGAATCACAGCACACCAGGCCTCCCTGTCCATCACCAACTCCTGGAGTTCACTCAGACTCACGTCCATCGAGTCAGTGATGCCATCAAGCCATCTCATCCTGTCGTCCCCTTCTCCTCCTGCCCCCAATCCCTCCCAGCATCAGAGTCTTTTCCAATGAGTCAGCTCTTCGCATGAGGTAGCCAAAGTACTGGAGTTCCAGCTTTAGCATCATTCCTTCCAAAGAAATCCCAGGGCTGATCTCCTTCAGAATGGACTGGTTGGATCTCCTTGCAATCCAAGGGACTCTCAAGAGTCTTTGCCAACACCATAGTTGAAAAGCATCAATTCTTTGGTGCTCAGCCTTCTTCGCAGTCCAACTCTCACATCCATACATGACCACTGGAAAAACCAAAGCCTTGACTAGACGGACCTTTGTTGGCAAAGTAATGTCTCTGCTTTTGAATATGCTATCTAGGTTGGTCATAGCTTTCCTTCCAAGGAGTAAGCATCTTTTAATTTCATGGCTGCAGTCACCATCTGCAGTGATTTTGGAGCCCCAAAAAATAAAGTCTGACACTGTTTCCACTGTTTCCCCATCTATTTCCCATGAAGTGATGGGACCAGATGCCATGATCTTCGTTTTCTGAATGTTGAGCTTTAAGCCAACTTTTTCACTCTCCACTTTCACTTTCATCAAGAGGCTTTTTCGTTCCTCTTCACTTTCTGCCATAAGGGTGGTATCATCTGCATATCTGAGGTTTCTCCCGGCAATCTTGATTCCAGCTTGTGTTTCTTCCAGTCCAGCGTTTCTCATGATGTACTCTGCATAGAAGTTAAATAAACAGGGTGACAATATACAGCCTTGACGTACTCCTTTTCCTATTTGGAACCAGTCTGTTGTTCCATGTCTAGTTCTAACTGTTGCTTCCTGACCTGCATACAAATTTCTCAAGAGGCAGATCAGGTGGTCTGGTATTCCCAGCTCTTTCAGAATTTTCCACAGTTTATTGTGATCCACACAGTCAAAGGCTTTGGCATAGTCAATAAAGCAGATGTTTTTCTGCAACTCTCTTGCTTTTTCCATGATCCAGCAGATGTTGGCAATTTGATCTTTGGTTCCTCTGCCTTTTCTAAAACCAGCTTGAACATCAGGAAGTTCACGGTTCACATATTGCTGAAGCCTGGCTTGGAGAATTTTGAGCATTATTTTACTAGCATGTGAGATGAGTGCAATTGTGCAGTAGTTTGAGCATTCTTTGGCATTGCCTTTCTTTGGGATTGGAATGAAAACTGACCTTTTCCAGTCCTGTGGCCACTGCTGAGTTTTCCAAATTTGCTGGCATATTGAGTGCACCACTTTCACAGCATCGTCTTTCAGGATTTGGAATAGCTCAACTGGAATTCCATCACCTCCACTAGCTTTGTTCGTAGTGATGCTTTCTAAGGCCCACTTAACTCCACATTCCAGGATGTCTGGCTCTAGGTTATTGATCACACCATCGTGATTATCTGGGTCATGAAGATCTTTTTTGTACAGTTCTTCTGTGTATTCTTGCCATCTCTTCTTAATATCTTCTGCTTCTGTTAGGTCCATACCATTTCTGTCCTTAGTCGAGCCCATCTTTGCATGAAATGTTCCTTTGGTATCTTTAATTTTCTTGAAGAGATCTCTAGTCTTTCCCATTCTGTTGTTTTCCTCTATTTCTTTGCATTGATCGCTGAAGAAGGCTTTCTTATCTCTTCTTGCTATTCTTTGGAACTCTGCATTCAGATGTTTATATGTTTCCTTTTCTCCTTTGCTTTTTGCTTCTCTTCTTTTCACAGCTATTTGTAAGTGGGGGCTCTGATAAATTAAGGATGTATGTAGTAACTGATAGGATAACAAAAAAGAGATTATAACTCCCAAAATAATAGAGAGAATGCTGAATAAATTATACTTAAAAGGCAAAAAACAGAAAAAACATAAAATAAGGACAAATAGAAAGCACAAAATAAGATGGTACATTTAACCCATATATATCATTAATTACAGTAAATTAAATGCTCCACTCAAAGACAAAGACTATAAGCCTGAGTATTTTTTAAACAATTCATATCATACACACCAAAAATACATCCACATGTAGAGAAATTCTCCCTGAAAACTAACTGGAGATTGGCAGAAAAATTCCTATACAATCAAAGCTGTAAGAAAGATCCCCAAAGAGTTAGGAAGGGAAGGGAAGAGGTCAGGTCAGGACCTGTACCCCAGAAGTAGATACAGAAGATAAGGCAGATCACACGGTTTGGAGCGTCTCCCTGGGTACTCAGCAGTTTGAATCACAACAAGGGCACCCCAGTTCTGGGGCCTAACACAGGGAGGATGAGTCCTTCTTAGCTGGTTTGAAATCTATGGGGACTGACAATGTGGTTGTAAAAAAACCGAGACTCCACTCACAATGAAGTACACATACACTTGCTTACTCCTAAAACAAGGCAGAAGCAGCAGACTGGAACCGTGACTACCCAGTGCGGGCCCCAGCCCACGCCAAGTGCCTCCTCCAGCCCAACTTGCTCCAGAATGCAGTTCCACGCTAGAGCAAAGGCTGCCACAGCTGAGCAAAACACTCGGCCATGAGCGACAAAGCCAGCTTGGATCTGGCAGGGCATCTGAGGAGAACAAGGGAGCCAATTGCTGGTCACAGAGTGGCAAATCAGGAGTGATCTGGAGTTCTGACTGGTGCTGGGACCAGTGCACACACCCTAGTTCATGTCAAGCCCCCATTCTGGTCCTCTCGCCCCACAGGACAGCTCTCCACTAGGGCAAAGGCTGCCATTGCTGAGGAACGTGCACAACTGTAGAGGCCAGGGCAGGCTCAAGCCCAGCACAGCATCCCAACAAGGAAAGGGCACCCATTTGTAGCGTTCACAGCAGCAGGAGCTCACAAGCAGCCTATAGCTCTGACTGATGCCAGGACCACCCAACCACAGGCCCCAGCCTCCGCGAGGTGCCCAGTTTAGCACTTCTGGTTCTAGCACTGCACTCCTTTGGAGCAACAGTGCTGATGCCTAGAGGAAGAAAACACGCACTCAATGTGAACAGAACCAAGCTGGACCTTCCTCTAAGGGATTCTGCTCCAGCAATTTGGGACCTGACATCACTCATGACAGGGCAGTGTTGGCAACTGATGAGTGAAGAAGACCCAGGTCACACCTCCCTTTGGCTCTGGCCCCTCCATGTCCAGCCCCACCTTCTACTAAGGTGATAGCTGCCAGGACACTGAGGTAACATGTGACTTGTGTTCACTTAAAATACAACCCATCCAAGTCACTGAGCACACACAGACTATAGAGATGCCCCCAAATAAGAACTCCACTTCAAGACCAGGATGGGTAACTGTTTCACCTAATTTCACAGAGACAGAGAAATCTTAAGCAAAATGAAAAGAGGAATTTCTTTAAAAATGAAAGAACAAGGAAAAAAACCCTGAAGGAACAACTAATGAAACAAAAATAAATAATTTACCAGATAAAGAGTTCAAAGCATTAGTAATAAGAATGCTAACTGAACTAGGGAAAAGAATAGATGAACCGTGAAAATTTTAACATGGATACATTACAGACAACATTCCAAGACTGAATGAGGAAGAAAAAAATAATCTGAATAGCTGGACCACCAGTAGTAAAACTGAACCAGTAATCAAAAAATATGCAGCAAACAAAATCCAGGACCAGACAGCTTCAGAGAAATTCTACCAAACATACAGCAAGAGCTTAATACCCATCCTTCTCAAACTATTCCAAAAACCTGAAGAAGGAAATACTCCCAAATTCATTCTACAGTAAGACCACCATTATTACCCTGATACCAAAATGAGAGAAACTAAAAAAAAAAAAAAAATTACAGCCCAATATCACTGATGAATATCAACACAAATATTCTCAAAAAATATTAGAAAACCAAATCCAACAATATATTAAAAAGAATCATATGCCATGATCAAGTGGACTTTATTCCAGGATACAAGGACAGTTCAATATTCACATTAACAAAAGAAAAGATTAAAAACCACATGATCATTTTAATAGATGCAGGAAACGCATTTAACAAAATCCAACACTCTTTTATGATAAAAAGTCTCACCAATGTTGTTCATACCAAACTTGCAAAAATAAAACTCTGATAATACCAAGTATTGGTGAGAATGGGGAGCAACGAGAACTGTCATACACTCCTGGTAGAAATGTGAATCAGGTATACAGGATGTTTGACAGAATCCACACAAGAAAAAGATACATATTCAATGCTATATTCTTTCATAAGGGAAGGTTCTTAGAAAAGAATACATACACACAGACACACACAAACATATTTGCATAAAATACCCAGAAGATTACAAAAGAGATGAAAAACAGTGGCCTGAAAGGAGGGGACCTATATAAGAGATTAAAGGACAGAGAGGTTAAAGGAAGACTGTTCATAATACTATTTTTCAACTTCTAAACTCAACCTATTAAGCACGGAAGATTTAATTATGATAAGGAAGTATGTTTTCAGCCTTGACACAAAGTTATAACTAGAAGTGAGCTAATAATGGGAAAGGAAGGTATAAGTGCACTAACATTCCTACCTTACAAAGTGAGTTGTCAACAAAAAATACATATTTTAGTATGTTACATAAATTGTAAAGGTAACAGAGGAACTAAAAATAATGATAAAACTGCCAAAAACAAAAAAGAGCAAAAGGATTGAGGGGGTAGTATAGGTTTACCAAAACTTCATTTATCATTGCTGGAAGTCAAAAGACAACATCTAGAGTTGATAAACCAACAACAAAGCATACTATTCAAAAATATAAGAAACCATCTGAAAAGCTAAAAACAGAAATAATGACAAGATGAGGGGCAGCAGCTACATTGCATTGTAAGTCATAAGGTAACTATCTGACTTTTAATCATGAATATATACTGACTCAATTAAAAAAAGAATTCCACTTAGAACATACACATCTAAGGACATAAGAACACTCACTTTTCCAAGTACAAAATAACATAATACTGACTAAATCCTAGGGGGCTAAAATGACCAGCCAAAGGGATTCAATTACTGAGATTACTGAATCCAAAGATGAAAATGAACATATCCACTACGTATTAAATGGCCATTTAATAAAAATCCAAGCCAAGCATCATCCACGGTAAAGGCTAAAGTGGAAAACTTCCTAAGTTTTCTACATTCCTACTCCTAGTACCCTCCAATTTATCATCCTGGCACCACAGGCTGGTACTCTTATGTCTTTAAGGCAAAAACTTAAATAAATTGCTCATCTCTTTGAAAAGATGGTAATTAAACAGAAGTGCTCACTTCAGCAGCACATTTACTAAAATTTAACAATACAGGGAAGATTAGCGTGGCCCCTGAGCAAGGACGACACACAAATTCATGACGCATTCCATATTTAAAAATAAAAACAAACAGCTAGTTAGGCTCCAAACATTTTTGACTGAGGAACTGACAGGATGTCAATCACAAGCAGGTGCCCACCTTAGGTAGACAGCCAACAAGTTATTTTTGAGATGAGTATCCAGAAAAGAGGCTTAAAAAAGATCTACAAATTAAGAGAATACTCAATAATCTAGGCTTAAAGCTAGCCATAGGAATGTATCTTAAAAGACATTTAAAATAATATATCCATACATTGAAAGCTACAGTTTTTGCAGTAGTCATGTACAGATGAGAGAGTTGGCCCATAAAGAAGGCTGAGTACCGATGAATTGATGCCTTCAAATTGTGGTGCTGGAGAAGACTCTTGAGAGTCCCTTGGACAGCAAGGAGATCAAATCAGTTAATCTTAAAGAAAATCAACCCTGAATACTCATCGGAAGCACTAATGCTGAAGCTCCGATACTCTGGCCATCTGAAGCGAAAAGCCAACTCACTGGAAAAGATCCTGAGGCTGGAAAGATTGAAGCCAACATGAGAAGGGGGAGACAGAGGATGAGATGGTTAGATAGCATCACCAATTCAATGGACATGAATTTGAGCAAACTCCAGAAGTGGAGGACAGAGGAGCCTGACATGCTATAGTACGTGGGGTCGCAAAGAGGTAGACATGACTTAGTGACTTAGTAATGACGACAACCAAAAGGGCCAGAGACTAGGCTGATTACAGTTGCAGAACGAAGGGGTGTAAAAAAACAAAACAAAAAAAAACACTGAAATAATTCAAAAAAGGATTTCTGAAAGTGATAAGGCTTCAGGGAGGTAGACAGAACATCCTCGAATGGTAAAGGTGCGAATGAACTGAAGGTACACAGCTTTCACAAAGCTCTTCAATCAGAACACATGCAGGAAATAGTGAGTTGATCAAATTCAGGAATTAAGTAGGAGTGAGAGCTCTAAGAAAAGTTAGCTAAAATGAGGAATTTCAAATATTTTCTATTTCTGTGAGATTTAGTCAGAAAACAGGAGTTAACCTGAAATTCCTAAGGAAAAAATAACACAGGCCAGAACAGTATCTCACAGCAACAAAATAATTACACAGATTGCTGAAGAAGAAACAAGAACAAGAAATAACCCTTTAAATCTTGGCAATCATTTCTGATCTCCAGCATTATGATGAGGGGTAAGATTTATATCTAAGGAGGGCAATCAAAGTAAGAATCAAACTTCTGAATCTACCTAACTCCACTGGGTTCTTCACAGTCCCTCCCATTTTCTATGGTTAAGCAGTTTTCAGGAGGAAATTCTAATTATTCAAGGGAATTTGAATTAGAATTTGTTTTTCCTATCCTAAATAGGAAACAGGGAGAAAAAGTATTTCTACATGAAGAAAGAAGAACCAGGCCATTCGTTTTATAAGGTTTTGAACTCAGATCGTTAGCACAGGAAAGACAGATGGAAATGATTACCTACTGATGGAGAACTCACCTTCCAGAAAAGCAAATTCATCCACAGCTTCTATTGCATTATCTGAAACACAAAGTAAAGGGACATCTGACTGACTTCGGTCATTTGGGCATCAATCTCTTACAAAAGCACAACCCACACAGAGACCAGCATGAGGCTTTATGCAAGGAGGGAATTTATAAAATTTGCCCCTTGCTACCTTGAAATCCGAATCTACTTCACCATCAAATCCTACACATCAGCTATCTCTCTACAAGAGTAAGAAAAGGGACTTCCCTGGCCATCCAGTGGTTAATTAAGACTCTGGGCCCCAATGCAAGGGGCAAGGGTTTGATCCCCAGTGAGGGAACTAAAATTTTTTAAAAAAGAGAGTAAGAAAATAAGAAAAGCCTGGGTAAATACTGTTCATGGAGGGAAACATCTTTGCTCTGAAAGTTATCAGAGAAGAGTTTGGCTATGTAGCAGGGCAAGTGAGATTATGGTATATGAGTTTACACACGTTTCTAGTGTTACTAGCTACAAGGCAGAGTAAAAAATCGAACATCTACGTGAAAAAAAAAAGTCATGCCTGGTACAACATGGCAGAAGGTATAAAGGGATCTAGTCAGCTTTGGCAATACCTAGACTCCTTCAGAGAAGGCACTGGCGACCCACTCCAGTACTCTTGCCTGGAAAATCCCATGGACGGAGGAGCCTGGTAGGCTGCAGTCCATGGGGTCGCTAAGACTTTCATGCACTGGAGAAGGAAATGGCAACCCACTCTAGTGTTCTTGCCTGGAGAATCCCAGGGACGGAGGAACCTGGTGGGCTGCAGTCTATGGGGTCGCACAGAGTCGGACACGACTGACGCGACATAGAAGCAGCAGCAGCAGACTCCTTTGGTTCTCTGTCCCAGCACCTCTCCAGCCAATTAAAAAAGGAGGGTTTTCTGGCACTGTGGCAGCCCAACGGAAAACATCATGGGAAAAGACTCGGGGCACCTCTCATCCTATAATGATGCCATCTCGACTGGCATAAGGGAAAGCCTCGACGGGCCCAGCCCAGCCCTCCCTTGTCTGCCTCCAGATCCAAGATACAACAGTGACACTCTACCCAAATCTCTCCGCTGAAGAGTTTTCCTCTTCCCTTGTTGAGCACAACAGTAGGCATCTTTTGCAATGGTTTCCACAAACAGTTCCTGTAAAGAAAATAAGCAGGAAAAAAAACTGAAAAAGTTATAATAAACGAAAATTTGAAAACAAAACAAAGAAAACAGAGAACTGTATCCATGAGTTCCAGTACGATTCGTGTGCGTGCTTCTTTGGTGGGGGTGGGGGCGGGGGTGAAAGGGAGGTTCTCAGGGAAGCCGAAGGTTTTCCTGGACTTGATGAAGGTCTACTCCCCTTCCCCCTCCCGCAATTGCTCAAGATGCATCCACCCCACTCACTCGAGACTCCTACAAGTTCTGTTAGACTAGAGATGCAAGTTAGGCCCTCTTGAAGAGGTAGGTGTGGTAGCAAACCAGTACAACTACCGTATCTGTATGTGATCCTTTTTCTGTCTTCCCTTCCTATACTCACCATCTCAGAATCCGCCCTAGCACCTTTCTCACCTCCCGGGCCTCAGAACACCCCGCCCTACGCTCCTGGTGCTCCCCAAACCAGGACCAAAGGATTGCTAAGCCCCGCCCTTCGGAAGAGCCCCGAGCCCCACCCGCCGCCACGCACCGCTGGCCCCCCCACCCCATCCCCGCCCCATTGTGCCCAAGCCGCACCGCGGCGCGTGCCAGAATGAAGATGGCTTCCTGTCCCGCGAGAGTCACGTCGGGGTCCGCCTTCACCAAGGCCTTGACTCGCGCCAGAGGCAGCCTCGAGAGACGAGCTCCGGGCGCACTCGTCGGGGCTGGGGGCTGCGGAGTGGCTGCGTCCCCACCGGTGCCCTCCTCCTCCCGGGAAGCCCCGCTTCCAGGCGCCGCCGCCGCCATCCCGGCTCGGAGCGTCCTGCGCGCGGCCGCCAACTGTGTGCGCGCGGGCGGCGCCGGCCCCTTTCCCGCGCGCGCTGGAAGCCACACCCTCTACGGACGCGTGACTCCGCCCCTCACGCGGCCGAGCGCTGCAGCGAGTTCTAGACACCTGTCTTACTGCACAAGTCACATCTTCTGAGGTCTGGGGCTCTCTCTTACTGTGTCTGATGACACTCACGCGCCATCTTGCCTCCTCTGAGAAACTTGATTGTAAAAGTAAATACAGCAGTAATAAAAATATATAGGAGAAACTTGAACAAGTTTATATGCTACTGGAGGAGACTAAAATAGAAGCAATAAAAATGTGGGAGGGAAAAGTGATGGACGGTATTTTAACAATTCTTCCCACTTTCTGTGATAAAACGTCATCTGTATGAGTCCAATTAGGAGAAAGAAACCACACAGAATTTGAACAGTAAAGTTTAAAAATTCGTAACTATAATAGGGGATTGACTATTAAGGTGCAAAGAGAACTGTAAAGAACAGAGGCATTACATGTATGCTTCCAAGCCGAGGTAGAAAACCCAAGGATGAAATGAACATGAAAGAGCACCCCATCCCACCAGAGCTGCGATCAAGGTCTTGTTGCGGAGGACGCAGCCATGACTCCCTGAGCCACAAAGTCACTTAAGTGCCCCGTGACTGGATTCATGGGCAATTCACCTTCTGGGGTGCTTCGGAAACATGCCTAAGGAGAGGTGCTGCTCATTGCTGGCCACTGTGCACTACAAAAACCTGTTCTCAAAAAAGCACACTGGGACCAAGAAATATCCCCTTTTGTCCTCCAATGCACGCTACTGATATAGCATAAAATCATAATCATGTGGCTGAAGAGAAACCTTCCGACATCGCTGGCAAGCAATGAAGGTGGATCTGGTACTAAGAAGCAATCGGTTGATAATGGCACACTAGTTCAGTCACACAGTCATGTCCGACTCTTGGTGACCCCATGTACTGCAGCATGCCAGGCCTCCCTGTCCATCACCAGCTCCCAGAGCTTGCTCAAATTCATGTCCATCGAGTCAGTGATGCCATCCAACCATCTGATCCTCTGTCCTCCCCTTCTCCTCCTGCCTTCAGTCTTTCCCAGCAGCAGGGTCTGTTCCTATGAGTCACTTCTTTGCATCAGGTGGCCAAAGTATTGGAGCTTCATTTTCAGCATCAGTCCCTCCAATGAATATTCAGGACTGATTTCCTTCAGAATGGACTGGTTGGATCTCCTTGCAGTCCAAGGGACTCTTAAGAGTCTTCTCCAACACCACAGTTTAAAAGCATCAATTCTTGGGCGCTCTGTCTTATTTATGATCCAGTTCCCACATCTGTATATGACACACCAACCCGAGTTAAATAGAATCTTATGTCTATTCTGCACTGACACTGATGCAGCTGTGCGCAGATTGAGAGAACAACAACATCAACAACAAAAACTGACTGGTCATACAAGTCTTATGGTCAGTCTTAAGTGAAAATCAGAGCAGCCAGCAATCCCACCACATTCTGCTCACTTGCCTACTCACCAGATGAGTATTTGACACCTTCTCTTTACTCCTCAAACATATCACCCCTTCTCAATCCCTTGACTCTCTCTGCTGATGACCTCGGTTGCTATTTCACAGAGAAAATAGAAGCACTGAGGTTGGAGCTTCTGCCCACTCTCATCACCACACCTACTCAGCAAACAGTGAACAAACGTGAAGTCGCTCAGTCGTGTCCGACTCTTTGTGACCCCATGGACTGTAGCCTACCAGGCTCCTCTGTCCATGGGATTTTCCAGGCAATAGTACTGGAATGGATTGCCATTTCCTTCTCCAAGGGATCTTCCCACCCCAGGGATTGAACCTGGGTCTCCCGCATTGTAGACAGACGGTTTCCCATCTGAGCCACCAGGGAAGTCAAACAGTACCTACAGCTGGGTACTCTGCCTTCCCAGCTGCTACTAGACTGAAATGTCAGTGCTTCTCTCCAAGGCCATTCCCTCCACCTTTGTCCATCAGATTTCCAACCCTTCTTGCTTTCTCAAGGAAGTCCCTGTGGCATCTCTTCTCTCTCTTCCTCTCACTCTCTCTTTCTTTCCCTCTCCTACAGCATCTACTTTTCCTTCTTCTGCTGAACCATTCCGGTTAGTAAGTGTGTGCTAAGTCGCTTCAGTCATGTTCAACTCTTTGCGACCCTAGAAACTGTAGCCCAACAGACTCCTCTGTCCATGGGGTTCTCCAGACAAGAATACTGGGGTGGGTTGCCATTTCCTACTCCAGGGGATCTTCCCAACCCAGGGATCAAACCCGTGTCTCATGTCTCCTGCTTTGGCAGGCAGGCAGGCAGGTTCTTTACCACTAGCACAACCTAGAAAGCCCTCCTATTACCGTACATCTTTACTAAAAAATTTGCTCTTGACCCACACACCCCCTCCAACTTCTGCCTCATTTCTTTGCTCTTATTTGGGGGGGGGAAAAAAAAGCCTTTTGCAAACTTACCTATATTCATTATCTCCAATTTCTCTTTTTTTGCTCCCTCTTGCACTTACTCCAGTGAAGTATTTAATACCACCATCCACTGAGATTGCATTTTCAAGATCATCAATGACCAGGGCCTTGGAAAGATACAGGAGTATCTTGTACAGTACAGTACTTGTATCTTTCCAAGTACAGGAACTTGGAAAGATATTTTTTCAGGGCTTTTGTCTATCGAAACAATTTGATCTTAAAATGTCTTTCAAAGGTTATGGACCCTTGTGAAGTTCTAGTATTCTAAATAAGTGAAGATTTAGGATCATCAATAGAGGATTTGTTTTTGTATTAAGAATGCACATGAAGACTTTTCATAGAGTCCAGGCACCAATTATTCCTGTTGAGGTGCGAGGAGACATCTATTTATGCTGTCTAGGCTAATATAACTCTCGCAATGAGAAAAAGGCAGCAACACAATAGGAAAAACAATTGCTCAAAATGTCAGAGCTCGCTGAAACCTGTTTGTATTGAAACAATATGGCTTTGGGTTTGGGGTTTTTGTCCGCTGTTTGTGCCTCTGCAGTCCTCTAATACCATTTATTTAATGCTGGTTGCATCATTACTCATGACGCTGCAACACAGATTGTGGCACCCATGCATACTCTCTCAGAGAGTGTCTCTGTGCTTCATTGATGATGACCAAAAAATGCAAGCCTCTCCAAGCCTTATGTACATGAAAGTGTGAATGATAATCCAATTTCTGATTATATTAAATTTTCTGTTTGGAATTTTATAGTATTAACATATAACAACACATCTTCAAATCACGTTTTCTCTTGAATTCTTTAGGCTATAATCACTGCATTTTTAGACTATGATCATTTTAGTGTTGTCTGCAGTCCTGCTTCCAAACACACAACCATCAAAAGGGAAGAGAGGTAAGGAGACATGAATGGAGCAAGAAAAATAGTCCCAGTAACACAAGAAATGTCCACTCCTTAGGCATAATTGAAGACTGACCTGGGAAAGTATACTATCACCATATCATCTGGAGGCAAGAGAGGACATTAGTTGGAAGAGCCTGCTGTCATTGCAAAACAATAGTCTTAAAAGCCCTCAGAGGAGTTATGCACAGTCACC